>NW_027287205.1:29178191-29593249 GCF_022747635.1 Hetaerina americana
TAGGAAAGATGGATACTGAGCGCTATGATTGGTAAATGGATGTTGAAGACTGATAGAGAGGAGAATGCTAGGCTAACGGGGAAGGAGCAAGAATAGGATAGTGATGTAGTATGCCGGGATATAGGGAGGATAACATAAGGAAAATAATCACAGATGAAAATGGAATTATTGTACATCTACATAATACCCCGCAAACTACTGCAAGGGTTTATAGCGGTAGGTCACCACCCGTAAAAGAGAACAAAACCCAAATCAACATTTTAATGCCAACCTTCACTAATTGTGGCATTTCCATTTATATAAAAACATTTTTAACTTACATGCATGCAAACACATATTATCAAATATCATGCACTTTACAATGTAGTAAAATTTATCCAATAACGTAACGAAATTCAAATACTATATGGACATACAATGGTCTCTTCCCCGAAGGACACAAGTAGGGAATGTGACACAACGCTGTAAGCAGCGGGAGGATCCCCTACATAGGGAGAGACGCGGGATAGAAATTGGATGTATTGTAGGGTGTTGGGTTATGTTTTGTTAGGAGATACAAGAGAATTATTTGGTAGCTTGTGTCCGTCCAAAACCTAACTTAACCGATAGATTACCTATAATAGTAATATTTTTATAATTACTTGGTGGTCTACTTATTATTGTTAGTTTTGGACATGAAGTGCGTGGTCTTGGGTCTGCGCCGGAACACGGCGGCTAAAGTAGGTTGATAGTCGTCAATTGAAGGCTTTAAAAATATGAGATGGAGGCGGGTGGAAAAGGTAAAATAGAACAAACTGAAATTCATTTTAGTTCCAGGTCTGGTGGCGAGGAGTGGAGATTTTGGGTAGTAATCTACTAAAATAGGAAAGGTGATAGGTGATGGGAAGATTGTGATAGAGGATAGAGCGTTGGGTGAGAACGGATGAGGAATGAAAATGATAAGGGTATTGACGGAAAGGGGATGTCATTTTGGGCAGAGTGATGGGATGAAGGATGAATGTTAAATTTTTGAATGGTTTTTCGTATTGCTAGGTATAAGGTGTTTTTGTCGGATGGGCAATGATTGTATCATTTTACCGTGGTAGAGTGTTTCTCTACTAAAACTCCTACGTAGACGCTTCTCTGAGAATATCAGAAAAATAACCTGTACTGACTGTAAGATTAAATTTTATATATTATTATTGATTTGCCTGATTAATATATTGACAAATACGCTTAACCTAACGTCTTGTTATCATCGCCGCAGAATGACTGGAGATTCGATTAAGTAAAAAAGAAAAGATATTATTTGAGTCATTATCTCCAAATGGCTTAAAATGTAGCGATATTATCTTTTCAAATCATTATTTTCTTTCATTAGGAAGTTCATCACATTAATTCGAATGGATAAAAGATAAGCAAAAGACTAAGTATGCTTAATGCGTATAGATTTTTTTGTAAACCCGTTGGGTGAATAGGATGATGTTCATTGATCGCTCTAGTCTCTTTTAGAGTGCTCTAAAAATATGTCATTGAAAGAATTGTGCGAGTTTCTTATGTAGGTCATACTGAAATAATTCAGCGTAACTTGTATAAAATAATTTCGGTAGTTATTTTTAACGATCTTAATTTTGTCCGAATGGTGGTGAAGTCTTAGCAGGTAGCTTTTTCCTTAAGATTGCGTCTTGTAATGAATATTAGAAATACATATAATGATGTTGAATTTTTAGTTACTCCATGGCGTGATAGCCTAGTGGGTGGAACTTTCGGCTGCCGACTGGAATGAAAATTCTTCAAGCCCTGGTGTTACTCATAAAAATTTTTTCTTAGAATGAGATAAAATTCGTATTTTCCAATTTTTAAAACTACTCTATAGATTTATTCAATACATGCATACCTTAATCGTCAACCTTCTTCTCCGCCAATATCTATTGGTTTTTCTCTTTTGTAACTTAATTTATTTCTTTCTCCTCATCCTCCTTCAGCTCTTAGTTTTCCTTCGGTGTAATGTCTTCCGCTAGTATTTGAACCTCACAAAAAGGGTCATAGCCTCTGGCCTTATTACTTTGATTTAGATTTTTGTCCGACTGCTCTTCTTAGAATAATTATTTTGCCAGTTGAAGAATAAATACATAAGTAATGTTAGTAATTACGTATTTCTAATGCATAAGCCATTGCTAACTTAAAATGAACTAAGGATCCGATCATGTACTAATAGTTGTACCAATGTAGTATTATTATTACATCCCTATCCTATTACTGCCCCTATCTCATTTGCCTGGCACCCTTCCATCTATGACAGTTTTCAGCATCCCCTTGTCAACTAAAATGCTCTGTGTCCATTTTCCCTGCCTCATTTAGATTTCTCCCAACAATCCCCTCTCCTTCCCCATCATAACTTGGAGGAATGTCACAACTTTTGAATAAAATTTAAATGGTTAATATTGAAAAGTCTTGCATTATGTATGCATGTTTTCAATCCCTGACTTGACATTTAGCTCTTGTTAATCTAAGAATTGTTTTGAAGTTTTGGATAATTTATAAATAAATGAAATTTAGATTTAAGCAAGAATTTACATTTCTGTTTTCCCTGTATTCATGGTTAATAACTAAATTATTCTTCAGTTGGAAAATTTCTTGAATAAAAGTTTAAGTACCTATCGTTATTTTGTGTTCTTTATTTTATTTTGGTCGCGTAGTAATTTCCTGATGACTGGGTGCGGAAATTAAGTCGAAGTAAAATAATTTTTCTCGCTTTAAATAAAATTTTATTAATTGCTGTGGTCTAGTGGTCTCCAATCTCGTGACGTTGGTATTCATTAAGACTGATTATTTGAAAGATAAGAAGCTTTATTGCCTGATGTTCATTTAATTGCCCCATTAATCTGTTTCTTTCTTTTTTTAACGAGTCCATTTGCCTCTAGGATAGCTAAAAGCCCCTTTTTGGATTATCAATCAACGGCTGTATAAATAAATGTGGACTATTCCCAAGGTTAAATACTGTCGATACAGGTTTAGCGGTCATTATCGGTAGAATCTTCGTGATAGCGTTAGCGTATGCATGCTGGTTAATAGCTGTTACGCCTCATCGGAGACGTATTTTCCCGAGCGTGAATTTCCCATGCATCGTGGAGAGTCACCCTGCGTTATGGCGAGAAAAATGCTCATTCATATTCGAGATTCGTTCCAGACACGGAACTTTAACTTTTATGCTCCATTATTCCGATTCGATGAAATTTCGCGAAAACATGAAAAATCCTTCATTAGCATTCTAGTTTCGGTTTAAGTTTTGAAGTCATGTTTTAACAAATGCTGTTGTTTTGATGAAACTCTAGAGGCCCATTTGAAAGTGGCACCAGAATAATACCCGATGTCACCAACCTTTTATCGACGATCAGTCACTTCAAAATTCTTGGGTGTATGAAGATTATCACTTTAAAACTAAAAAAGGAATATTTGTAAATGTTAGATATATTGGAAATGTTTCTCAGCACATTTACATGAAATACGCAATTATCATTAGTATTAATCGGTGAAAATATATTTTACATTCGAAATGAGAGCATGATAGCTAGTGATTATATGTTAATTATTGTTGTTGGAACTCAAACTATGTTTCAACGATATTGGAGATCAAGCGTGGATATATATTGATGAAACTAGGACCAAGAATGTTATTACATTACAATGTAATAACATTCTTGGTCCTAGAATGTAATGACATTTGAACTACGGTGTACTAAGTAACCAATTCATAGCATTTCATTTTCATGGCATAATGTATTCTGTTAAAAGCGATTTCTAAGAGATCAGGTGTAAAAGAGACGATATCACAATCTTACGGAGGTATTTCTTGGTTTGATCATACTTTAATATGATGGAGCTGATCGAGGTTTGAGTCTATATGTTTAATATGGAATATTATGGAGGCTTTTACTTAGATGCATATTAGTGAATCTTCTTTATTTAATTAGACAGTCAGTTTTTATATCCCTTCTGGTAATTATTCCAAGTAGAGATGAAAGTTAAAATAGGGCATTAGTTAAGAAAGTCTTTTTCCTTAATATCTATGTGGAACAATCATGATTGCATAGTCAAACGAGAAGCTGCCCAGTCATGATGATCCCAGAATATATGGTGGGCATATTACTTTGCAATAGTTTTTCTAGAGTGCACAATTGATTAGACACCACGGAAATTTGTTGAACATTTATTGCTGCGTTCCTTCGTTGCCTGATGACTATCTAACTTTTTTGAGTCAGAAATGTGTATCAAAGGTATGAATATGTGAAGAAAAAAGTACGAAACGAGAAAAGAGCTCATTTTGGCAATTCTCGTACGATCTATAGTTCTCATAAAAGTCTCTTATAAAGGGATAATAATAATCAGTATATTTTGCACCGGTGCCAGTTTTTATCTACGTTGCGTGGTAAAAAGGGTGGTACGTGGTGGACAACATTATTGTGATACCTTACCGTTCTTGGATAAAAGTCCCATTAAATCTATCTGCTCCACATGCATGTAATCTTTCTAATTTTGTAAATTTTGATACTCTTCATATTAATTAGCTAATATCTGAATGGTTGGGTATCGTTATAGTAATTAATTTACATGTAACAACAGTTATCCCTAGATTAATACAGAATATACATACCTAAGATGAACAGAATAAAATAAAAAAACAGGATTGCTCCTAATGCTGTGCTTTCTGTGGGAAAAATTGGGAATTCAATAAATACTATTAAAAATAGAAGATATTAAGGAAAATTATAATAATTTGAAAACGAATATGAAAAGAAAAGAAGAAAAAAGAGAAAGAGAGAGAAGAAAAAGGAAAAGGGGAAGAAAAAAAGAAAGGGAGAGAAAAAGGAAAAAAGGAAAAAAAGAAAAGAAAGAAGAAAAGAAAAAGAAAAAGAAAGGGAAAGGAAGGAAAAAAAGGAAGAAAGGATGAAAAAAGGAAAAAAAGATTTGAGGGCAATATATGTCTCCGTCGATTAAAAGTTATTTAAATTTAGGTACGCCTATTACTTATTAAAGATAGGGTATGAAAAGAAAATTCTTACTCTCAAGATTTAATAATGGAAACATTTTTCTACAAGTAATTATTTTTGGTTGATAGATCGAGAAGAACGCTTCCAACCCGAGTAGTCTCTTGGGTAAACTAAGGTATGAGCATTACTGCATTTCTTTCCCAAAAACATCAAGTGGATTCCATTTAGATGGATTCTTTTATAAAAAAATACCATCCTGACCTCCCGACGGTCCTTCTTCAAAACATTCGAAAAAACACTCTCCCATACACTAAGTCACTCTCAGTCGGTTGGTGCCTGCGAAATATTTCCTGGTATTTGTTGTGTCTCGACAAGAGCAATTCCATACCTTTCTCAAAGGTCAGGCATGTCACTCAGAAAACAAGACAATAACATTTTTCCATGCCCCTCGTGAAGAAGGCATTCAAGATGAAAACTGAAAGTTGGGACGCGAATTTTTCAGTGAATTTTCTATTCTGAAAGCTATGTACGAGGTTTGTCCATGCAGCTATGCAGCCATGCAATATTTTGAGAAAAATAGCGTACCTAGAACAATGAGGCCTAAGTCCCCTTTATGTAATTCACTAAGACCTCACACCCAAATTCCATCATCTCTTCCAACTTTTAGCAACAGTTGGCTAAGTACTTTTTTGAAATGGTCATCAGCTGCATCGTCACATTCTCATTTATCTTGTCAGCATCAAGAATGTCGCGCTGCAGAAGCATAAGACTTGCTCCAACCTGCAAACAACGACCAAGGTTTTTTTTATAAAATGTCATAACTGGAAATGAGTCATGGCTCTATGGCTATGATCCTAAAACAAAATCCCAGTCATCCCAATGGTCTTTTGACGAGATTAAGGAGAATGCTACGAGGCAGCTGAGGACCATTCCAAAAAGGGACTTGGACGATTGCTTTGAAAAGTGAAAGGGTCGCTGGAAAAAGTGTGTGAGTGGGAATAAGGTCTCATTGTTCTAGGTAGGCTATTTTTCTCTGCATATTTCATGGCCGGATACCTTCTTGATAGACCTCATAAGTTCTAATTTCCTGGCAAATTCATACATTTCCGACCTATCTATATACAGGTATTACCATTGTATTTTATGCATATGAGTAACTAAATTACTTGAGCTTTTACTGAACTTGAATGATAAACTTGAGGTACATTTATGTATATATGCCTAACGACCAATATATTTATTATTATTATTATTATTCAGGACTTAGGGACGTGTGGCAGGGTTTGTTAGGTCACCAGACATTCCACTTATACTCCACTGTTTTCATGTACATACAAAGCACCAAGCGATCCACCGAAAGGGCACGTGGAAGGGGGGGGGGGACGACCGGACAACTTTCATACAAAATCTGTTATACGCACAATGGAAAGAACATACTGATAGAAACTACTCCACTGACTACACTGAGAAGACATACAAGGCAATCCATTGAAAAACGGGCTCAAATACCACGCAGTCACTAACTACCAAGTAGCATTCTATCCGTGCAGGACGGACAGTTAACAATTGCATTAGATGTACAACTTTATTTATACGACCCCCTACCAACCAGCTCAAGAGCGCGTGGCGGCGGACGCCAGCCATGAGTTGGGGGGGAATGTACTCGTAACTTTGATGTCCCTAACTAGTTTCGCCAGGGCCAACGCATTTCTGTCTTTGTGTTTTTCCATTTAAAATATCGCCCCCATATCGCAATCGTGTTGCTAGTGAAGAAGCAGATCTCACGTAAGAAATATGCCCGTGGTTGCTCAGCGCCATAAATCTTAATGTGGATCTGGCTGAGCAAGAGAACTAGAAATTTTAATTAACTAGCGGCAGTGTTATTCTTAATTCCTTTTTGTGGTTACATTTTTTTTATGGACGAGGAAACTTTCTACCCATTAATAAAATGAAAAACACGTTTCTAAATTCGAATCGAAATTTATTAAAATACCAGAGTGCCTATTTTCTTTGAAGAAGCAGCTTCTTTCAACAAATTTTTATAGGAAATTTAAACTTTATTTTTTCATTGTTTTTGTATCAAAGTGGAGCAAAAAAACTGAGTTTTTAGATTAAAATCTACATAAATATCCCGTGATCCACCAAAAAGAGTGTGGCAGGGGGTGCAAGTACTAGATTAGTATTTTACGAGTAAGGATTCCACGTGAGGGTAAGTCTACTCGGGTTTAGTAGATGACCAGAATGCCCGCAAACAAACCCAAGATAAAAATAGCGTGAAATTTAATGTATGATTCATTTGAAAATAAAACCTTGTTAAGCATAGATTTTAGTCAAAAAAATAAATTTCGAATTAAAAATCAGAAATCACTACGTTAACGGAAACTTTATGGGACATGACTTTCAAAATCTCAGTTGAAGCTTTCTTCAAGTGCATACCAGGGTAAAGTTTCCACCAAGGAAGAAGAGTGGCCAGTTAACCATCCAGCGTACCATTTTAGAGAATGGCATACCAGTGAAACAAGGATAAATAGCTCTCTGCTTGATAGAAGAAAGTTACTTAACTGATGTATTACCATACTGCGCAGTTTCTGTTATTACTACGGATGATGAATAGATTTTGCGATCATTTGCGCCTTTAGAATTAGGTGATTAGTACCATAGAATTTGGACACACCGGGATTGAGTGAGGGGTGAAGGGACACTCGGCATTGGCATTAACTAATTATCAGTAGGCTTTCGATTTTTAATAGTTTATTGATGGACTATGGCACTAAACTCGAATGCACTTAGCCCCAACTAACCTGGCACACAAGGTACTTAAACTCCATGGTGCATAATTCAATAAACCATTCTTAAGTGCTGTTGACCTTCTAACGCCCTTTATTTTTCTTGTAGTACCTATTATTTTCCTCCCTCTAACTCGCTTTTTTAGGTCTCTTATGTCTTCAGGATCACTTAACTTCTCGGTACCTCCTGCCTCCACTTATTCTACTTTCTTTCAATTAAGGGTTTTTACGCACACATTTTGTTTCCTCAAGTATGATTGCCATGTGTCTAATTTGCCTTCTTTTCATTTCTCTTACAGGTGAGTGAGGAAAAGACAGACCTACCCTGCTCCTAGCTGTCTGGAGTAGCCAAATACGCTTAAGGAGAACCTAATTCTGCTATATTCTTTCGAATGTTCTTCATCATGGTAGGCAAAAGTCTCGTGTTTAGGATCGCATATGATAAGCAAGACGCTGGACCGCATGTGCTGGCTTTTTACATAAAAATAAGTACTGTCCCGTGTTAATTTGACTGGGTAATAAATGTATGAATTTGCTCCCAGCTATTGTGCACTCGCCTTCCGGCTTTTTCCTCTATATCTTCGTTTTCAGCATTTCATTGCCTCTCAGCAACTCCTAAATCCACTAGTTCTACCTTCTTCTTATATCTCTAAGCAGCCGTCTCTTTTCCTCTATTATTTCCAAAACTTGGTCGTTTTCTTTCCTTTCTGTCCATTTTTTCGACGCCCACATCTCAGAGTCGTCCAATCTACGCTAATCCTCCTGCCTCAATAACCAAGTTCCTAAATAACATGGAAGTACGCTCCTTAATAACGTTTTCACTGGCTTGGTCTTTATATTTATGATTCAGTTCCATTTGATTAAGTCCCGCATCTTTCTTAACGCTTCTTTGCCAAACGTAGTTCTTCTCTTCATGCCCCCACCACTCTACTCTCCATCAACCAAAACAATTCCAAATAGCTAAAATGTTTTACCTTACATAGTTTTTGTCACCCGAATTTAATGAATACATTAGCTTTCGTATTTGTTGAAAATTTTATTACCTTTGTTCTCTTTATAATATAACGCTATATCCGAAATTGGTTGTACATTTTTCTAAAAATATATAACAATTTCAATGCAATTCAAGAGAGGAAGAATCTTGCTGCAGTTTACACCGTCAAATGAGCTTTTCACTCGTAAAAATTTCTGCTGATACATTTCCATTATCATATCGTTTTGTGCTTAAATTTTGATATAATTTTTAAACGCACCATTATTCTATCTTTTTCTTTAAAAAAAAATCGCCCACTTCAATTTTAGTTTCATTTTTCTCTCTCATTTATCTATTTTTTCTCTTCTCTTTGTTGTCTACTGTTTCAGAAATGCCATGTCTCTTATTCAAATACTTTTTATATTTATTAATTCAAATACTTACCTGTATCTCTTGCTTTAAATGCCTCCGCTCAGTATAATATCATTTTTTCGTAATTAATAATTCGCGTTAATTAAAAATGTTCCCATTTATTCAATTAATACCTTTGTTTTTTTCCGAATTCAGGTGGTTTCCCTGAACGTTTTTGAAAAGTAATTCCTTAGATAGTCTCTAGGTGTTCTTTGTATTTATTTGCGCCACCCTTAATGCACTCATTTCTGTTTTTTTTCATATCTGCTTCCAATACCTATTTAAAAAGTGAGTTTTTAATTTCTCCTCTTGTAATTTTCTTATTGGTTTTTTACCTTTTTAAATTTAAGTTGATAACTTCAACATTAACCAATCAGGAACATCGTCATAAACTCATCCTGGAAGAACACAAACTTTGATTTGGTGGGCGAAACTTAACCTCACGGAAATGCATTCAAGGTGCTTCACATCCTCACTTTCGACCGTTAACGATCTTCGATATTGATTTTCAGACTTGTGTGTTCCGTTATAAGTTATATATTCAAATCATATCGAATTCTGTTGTTCAACCTGTATTTGTACCAAATTGTTTGAACCAATGTTACTTTTGGAAATGCTCTTCTTTATTGCTTTATGAAGATTGGATTGTGTTGTCTTAAAATACTCAGGTTTTCTTCTCTATTAACGAATATTGTAACACCGTTCTTACCCTGTCCTTTCTTCGTTCAGTCTGTCTGTTGCAAACCTGTCCACTGGTAGATCGAAGCTTGCCCTGGTTACGCCTTTGTGGCAACAGTTGTGGTCGTCGATATCATTGAGACAGCACTACCTGTAATTCTTTATAAGAATTAAACTAATTTCTCTTCCTTGTAGCTCCAGTGCCCCGTTGATCCTGATACAAAGGTCTCCTCCTCCGGGGCGTTTTAATTTAATTAATCTCCCATTATGTAAGTCTATTATTTGCCTTTATCATTTAGATACTTCACTCTTTCGCGCAATCGAATTGATATAATATTTAGATCGCCTGTCTGCGAATCCAAATGGACGAGTTTGTGTCTGTATTATTTAACCTTAGAGTCCTTCATGGCGTCTTTTGCAGATAAAATCCACAAAAAAATGATTTTAGAGGTTATCTGAGGGCATAATGTGACTATTTCCTGAGTTAACGTCCGTATTATAGTTCTAAAGCCTAAGAAACGATACCTTGCAAGCCTGAAAAAAGAGATTCATGGCCCATACCGATGAGGTGTAAAACTTGGCTAGTGTTCTCTGCGACACTTCACCCGGGTTTTGATCTATTCATCGCAGGTTCTCAGAATTTCCTCGAGTCTTAGGCTATCATATTGAAAGATGGACATTTATGTCCTCTGAGTAAGGTCTACTATTGTCCGTGAATGCTTATTCACGGAATTTAACAGCATATTTTGCTGCTGAGTGTAGAATTCTACTCACAATGCGGAGGTCATAGCCCGACTAGAGAATAGTATATGTACGCTATAACTCATTTCAATTTATTAATTCATGTGTAAAAATTAATGCGTTACTATTTGTCGCGATAATGAGGGACTAGCTAAATAAATATTGGGGAACGGTTTTAAAAAATGAAAATTATTTAATTGAGAGATGGAAACTTCAGATATATATATATATATATATATATATATATATATATATATATATATATATATATATATATATATATGTATATATATATATACATTTCCGTATGTATTTTTTTATTTTCATAGATTTCTTCCAGCAGCTTGAATCCTAATTGCGAGAGGAAAACATACGATCAGGTTCTGGGCATGGCAGGGAAACGTTTTCGGCAGAAATTCAGAGAATGGAGGACAATTGGACGCAGGAGATTATACTGAGAGGCAATGTGACAATGGAGGGGAGAATACTGGGAAAGCTTGTTGAAGGGAGACAAATTTTTAGAGATATTGTATGGAATGAAGGGTGGTAGAAAGTATGTACAGTTAAAGAAAGACTTTTGTAACGTGTTGTATGGCTATAAGAGTATACAGGGTTCGTCCGGAAAATAAGTGTACTGAGCTCAGGAAAAAAAATGTATTACACTTTTACATATCTTAAGCTAATAGTCCTCAAAATAGGACCCTTGTGAGTCGATACACTTGTTCCAGCGGCGTTCCCATTCCTGGAACGCTCCCGCGAAGGCATCATCGGGAACCTCTCGAAGACACGTCGTCACGGCCTCTTTGACGGCGTCCAAAGTCCCGTATCGCGTTCCTTTCAAACTCCTCTTTATCTTCGGGAACAGAAAGAAGTCCGGTGGTGCCAAGTCATCATTTTTGCAGTGATCCGCAAGTTGTGTCGCGATTTCCAAACGATTGAGTCTTTGATCATCACTGAGCACTTTCGGCACCAACTTTGCACAAATTTTTCGCATCTGTAATTGCTCCCTAATAATCTCGTGCACTATTGTTTTTGGCACATTACACTGCTCTGCTATCATCCGAACACTAAGACGACGATCAGAGTTCAGTACATCGCGAACTTTTTGCACATTTTCGTCGGTGAGTGTCGTTGATGGGCGTCCAGGCCGTGGTTCGTCGTCGACCTCTTCTCTGGCCTCCACGAACATCTTGTGCCACCGAAAGATCATGTTTCTGGACATGGCTGACTCCCCGTAAGCCTGGTTGATCATACCGACAGTTTCGGTAGACGATTTCCCAAGCTTTACCGCAAATTTGATGGAATAACGCTGCTCCAAAAACTTCGGCATCGCGTTCCGTGACGTGGGTCGAGCGTGGAGGTTCGCGTTAACAGATCTCCTCACTACACCACAGCTCAGAGCCGACTGCCTTTTTCAGTGTCGCTTGCCAACATACCCCCATCCAATCGCAGCCCGTCAGAGCGGTGCTGGGCGCGCCTGAAGCGGCGGGAAAAAATCAGTACACGTATTTTCCGGACGAAACTGTGTGTTGCAAATTTAATCTGGGTTTATGGGAGTATAGTAGAGTGTTGTGTCTACGTTTATCAAAAACTTGCTTTATACCGGTAGAGTACTCTTAATAAAAATACACTCATAATTGATGTTTTTCTCTTCACTATATGCAGTGGTAATGTTTTCGGCGGAAGAAAAGCGGTATTCTGTTGAAGTCATTAGAATACGAAACGTTTAGCTTTCTGTCGTGAAACTCTGTAATTATATTGAAATAATTGATAATGATGATTGAAACCTCTCGTTATCTTTTGATTAAAAAGTGGTCGTAAGGGAATATCTTTCGTGTATTAAATTTTAATTGCCACGGAATATTAGAATAAAAGCAAGAAGATTCGTCTGTAAGAGTGCGAGACACAAAAGTTATCGTTAAAAGGTTATAAAAATGTACTTGCCTCTCATATTGAGGAGAGAATGACCAGATTATTCACGTACTGAGAATTTTATCTTAGGTATTGATCCCGATCTAATGGATGCATTTGGTTTGGGGAATAATTTGCTGGGCTATGATGTCCGTGTGCGGTTTGGGACTTGTAAATCCCCAACAAGGAATCAACGTAAAATGTCGCGGGGGATGGTAATTAGGGAGCTCCGTTGGGTGTTCATATTTGAATGTCGTTTATGCGGCTTTAATGAGGGAATTTGGTGTGTGAATTAAGGCGAAGAGGAACGGCCCGCTGTTAATTAAAACCTTGATGTTCGCTCTAATTCTAAATAAGTCGAAAGCATTGGCAAGGGAGCTGTGAGCTATAACCCTCACGTTTTATTTATTTATCTAATTCGCACTCTAGTTTCATGGAAGAATCAGCAAAATTTTACATTATGAAGCATCTCGGTATTCCACCATGCGAAGGAAATGGAAGTCCTCGTATTCCTGCTAAGTCCTTACTTCAAATAAAATGAAGATGAAAAACTTTGAAGTGACTGTCTAATGCGTGCGGGTATTTAGGATGAAAAAGCACCACCATTCATATGCAGCTAAAATAACCCAGCAGCCATAAGTATTGGTTTCTTTTGAAATATGTCATGCGTATTAATTTATAACGTTACATTAGAGCTTAAATATCATATGGAGGCTTCAAAAGCTTCTAAACGGTAATGTTAGATAAGCAGGTGTAGAACGATGGCAGGAAACACTGTATTTTGTTCATTCCTCCTAATTAAAACACATTAATTCGAGTAGTTTTGCAATGGGAAAATATATCTTCCAGGCAGAGATTTGACCGCGATTCCTCAATTTGTAACCTAGAGAGTGGTTGATATGATTGAGTTACCGAAGGATCCCCATCCAAGGCCCTTCTAACGGAATTAAAAGGATCTGACGAATAAATGGTGTGTTCCGAAGTAATGCTCTCGACCCCATTGCACGCAACATCAATAACAAATTTATAACGCATAGGATTTGTAATCAGCACGAGGTGATTTCTGTTCATTTGTTTAGAGAAACCAATCATTTGTTTAACATTTGATTTGATCTCGTGGGATTAAACTTGTAAGAACGTCTATGATCAATTCATCACATTGTATACAATCTCAGTAAAATGCTCCTTTTAATGCCCTTGGAAATGCAAATTAGGTTTCGATCTATAAAGACGTCGCTGTTATTAATTCCCTCCACTTTGTGAAAGGTTCTTTGCAAAAAGCAATTCTTCTCCCGATGTTCCTATTGCTTTGACCATCTTGGTGCAAAACACTTCTGCGATACGTTCACTGTTTTACCTGCTCTAGCTTTTGCTTCCTACTTCAAATCAGTGTTATTTAGTCTTGCTACTTCTCGGAAACATCTATTCTTCATCTCATATAATTTTATTAATGTATATACATTATTTTGCGCATTTTATTTTCAATTTTATTACATTAGTGGGTACATAGTACAACTAAATTTGTATGTTCAATTACATTAAATAACTAATTTGATTTTATTATTTCATTTCAAAGAAGAGACTATTTTGTCACATTTCAAATACCAATAAATTAAAAACATAGAGGAAACCGGCCCCGAGGATTTCTCGCACTAGTGAATAGTCAGTTTGTGGCTGCGCTTACGCTCCTGGCGAGGCATCATTCGCAGTTTTGATCCAATTCAAAACGCCGTTTCGTGCTCCTAATTCCTAATTGTTTGCTGGCTTGGAATAGTACTCGTATAACTAAGCGTTCTATGATTTTTGATGAATTCATAGAATCGGCGAGGAAGAGTTTTCTGTGACCACTTTGCGTAATACTTCCGCTATTAATCCTTATTCTCAGTAGAAATCCAAAAGCAGGCATTAGAATGAGTTGAGATTTTACATTTTGCAGTATTTTATGTTAGTTATTCGAGTAGTGAAATAAGTTCTCACTGCACGAGCTTTATCGCATTTTTTGCAATATCCGCCTCCCCAGAATTTCCATTTCCATCCAGAAAAACTCGTTTCTGCTTTCTCCATTGCAAATTTTGGCAAAGCTCACAGATTGGGTGTAACCTAGTCGCATCAGGTTTGCCGAGTTATCCACAAGTTTCGTTTTCGAATGCCTCTAGCTCATGTATGTTACACCATCGTCCAGCTGTGATACACATGCCACATCACATTTATCGAACATTGCGTAATAATCGTAAATGTCCAAGTGCCTCCAATTAGACGCCATCGTGGTGACTCAGAGGGTATAATTTAAATTTGAAATCGAAGCCGACTTTTTCGGCGCGAAATTTCCCAGCTGTCTGAGCACCTCTTAAAAAACTCAGGAAGAACTGATGTGGTTTGATTGAATGGCAAACTATTTAATTACATTAATATTTATTTTATAAGTTACAATCGTTTACTAGACTTAAATGTTGCCGAATTTACCTATTTTTAGATTCTAATAAATGTTAGTTGCCCTTTGATAACTCTTACTAAATCTTGAAATGTAATGAAATAATTGACTTTTTAATTCCACACACTTTATTTTAAAAAACACGACCCAGGTTTCGACGTTGAACGTCATCATCAGGTGGTCCTCATGAGAAGAACGCTGGCTATATATACCTTCTGATCATAGGAGGGGGGGTTGGTCAGAGAGGGAGGTTGGAGGGGTAAAAACTACTAAATCGTTGACTGCTTTGCAATTGTCCCATAAAATGTGAAATAAAATGTCATAGTGTACTTTTGTGGGAGGAAGTAATATTTCAAGATACTATATCCATTCTGAGTAGTACCCCGCACAATTTTCGCCTGACACCATTCGTTTTTGGACGACTTGACGTTATCTCAACAGGAATGCCAAATGGTTATTTCTTATCAGAACAGAACCATAGTGGAAACATTTAAGACTAAGATAAAAATGTGTGGTAACGTCCTAATTTTAAAAACTCTGACTACATAAGTCATTGATATCGGAATGAACGTGACAGTTTATGCATCAGCGTGCGTTCAGTGAATGAATTGGGTTAAAATGAAACGGTTATAGCGAATAGTGTATAAAGTAGCTTTTAGCAGATGACCTTCATTCTGTACAAAGGGAAATTTAGAATGTGTCCCATTGAAGTTATCAATGGTCCTTGAGGGATATTTACTTTTTAAGTGTACTAGGTAACTTTCTATTTCTTTCGTTATTTCTTAGTAACTTATTCTGCCTTCGAAATATCTTCATGATGTTTAAAAAATCCGCTCTCTTTCTCCCTCAAACCCTCTTACTGTGTGCTCATTCTTTCATCTATCACGGCCTTCAACATAGTTAACCACTACCGTTCAATATTATCACCATCTAGTTCCTCTACCTTTTTACGACCACCCCCAGTAGTTTCGTCTCTTCGGCTGCATTAAAACCTAAACGTATCTCTTCCTCTCCTTTCAAATTGTTTCTCCATTCCCTGCCATACTCTTATTTCAGGCTTACCCAATCTACGTTCATCGACACACCTTTAGGGCTAAGTCTCAGATTCACAAAGCACTACGCTTAGCATTGATTCACGTCTTCATTGAATTAACTAACTGAAAAGTTTTTCATCAATTTTTACCATTTATTCATTATTTTCACGTATGATACGGGGAAAAGAGATCTTCTCTATTCGTCTTTTGTCAATTATTCGTGTAGTTTTTCATATTTTAAAACATGCATCGAAGCTGTCTTAGGACGATCTTTGAACGAGGCTTCTACAATCGTATAAACTGGACAAGTGTTGCCAATGGTGTTAAATTAGTAATTTTTAGTATATATTGACCAGAGGCTATCAAACCACTGTCCCTGTTCCTATGCCCTGTACCAGGAAAGAAAGTGTTGAAATAATTTCATTTTTCCTTTGCAATCTTATTCTTGAATTATTCATATTTACTTCGTCAGTAAAATGTCTATCTTATTTTTCTCTCACTTTTCTGGTGGTTTTCCGTCCAATCACTTCCTCTAATTTCATTATATCTTCCACCAACAACCTTGCACGCCGTCTCTTTAATTTCCTCTCCAGTTATTTTCTTCCTTGTAGTTGAAATTAAACATTTTTTTTTCTTATTTTGTCCGTCATATTTACTTTCTCATTCGGTACCTCTTGTTGTCATTGGCCGTAAAATAAATTCCCCTCGCATCTTCATTATTTATTTTTCTGCTTTTAAAAATTAAAATTCCCATATAATTATTCACTGACATATTATCTAAATTTTCCTTATTGCTTCCTTGAAATTTACCGATGCTTTGTCCCAAGGGGGAAATCGTTCCGCGAGTTCTTATTTATTCATATGAAGCTATAATATTTAACACATCCTTTGCAATTACGTAATAATGTAATTAATATCGAACTTTTTTCCAACTTTTTGCACGCACTTACGTTTTTTTGTTCATCATCGTTAGGGTTTATGAATCTATGGAGTGGTTTGTGGCAGATGGCCAAATCATTCCGTTTCTTGCCAGAGCCTCCATTCCCATCCATAACTCTTCGGCTCGGAATCTCCCATTGGTATCTTTTGGTAGTTCATTTTTGATCTGCGTTACTTCCACTTGATAATCCCTCCAGCTGTGGTCTTCTGTAAGTCATCGTTCCTCAGGGCGTGTCCAATAAGTTTATATTTTACGCTCGAATAAATCCTCGTCTTGCTAAGTCTTACCGTTCTCCATCCACACTCAATAAATCCACGTTCCGTCTATCAACAAGCATCAATCAGTCGCGTTTAGTTCTTATGTTAGTATTATTTTGAACTTGGTGTGAAGCCATGCGTGAAATTAGGGAAAATTTACTTTACTTACGCTCATACACTCATATATAATGATGCTCTTTCTTCTGCAGTCAGCCACTGCGATTTATTTTACATTAAAGTACGTATAAAGTCCAGGTATAAAATACACATACCGTCACTCTAAAATGATTCTTGAAATGAGCGGAAGAGAAAAAAATACGATGGGATTGGAACTTTTAATATTTTATGAGCCATTTACCATCGAAGGAAATGATGAAAAAGATTTAAATATACCCAAGTCCATTACTAAAAAGACCATTAGAATACCTAAAATAGCTGTATAGAGTAAATGCATTATAGTCTTGGTCGCCAGTTCTTTAAGATATCATTGTTGAACGTAGCTCTCTCTGTTTCGTTAGAAGCAACCTCTGCTTGAAGATGGAGTAATTCAGGGAACTTTGGTACTCTGCGGGACTTCTGTTTCATGATCATTCTTCATTCATATCATCGTGTTTTCCTTCGGTAGCTTCATTGAAACAGGATACATACGCGCGTTCACGTAAATATTTTTAGTCCATTTCGTGAGCAATATTCCTTCTTGCGAAAGCCGGAAACATCATTCTTAAAGTAAGACCACGTAATGACATTCTAAAATATGTTGTCGAGCCGTTCAATCTTACGACATCGTCCCTTCGCATTTGTGGAACTGCTGGTGAATACTTACGGTGCTACTCCGTTATTTTATCTACCGTAACTTCTGGGACATGACTCGCGGAACGTCGATTTTTACTCTTCTCCACTGCTTTCCAGTGAGCCATAAACAAGATATTAGCCGTTTCCGCTTAGTGGGTGGCGTGGAAATCAAGTCGGGAAAGTGTGAAGCACGAAATGGTGGGTGGATATGTCTACTGAAGAATCATGTCTGGTCGAAAAACAGAAATTTTCCCGGATAATACTCAACGTAATCATGAAAATACTATATGTGCATTTTTACTTAAAAG
The DNA here is from genome assembly GCF_022747635.1 of Hetaerina americana. NCBI lineage: Eukaryota > Metazoa > Arthropoda > Insecta > Odonata > Calopterygidae > Hetaerina > Hetaerina americana. Next base: position 29,196,424 of record NW_027287205.1, read on the forward strand.
AACTTCGCTTTAATGGAATTTAATGGGTGTGGATCGCCACACATGTACTAAGACTCTGACGTGATGGAGATGCCTGCATGTTCCGTTATCCCCTTGAGCAGGAATTGGTTCTATCTCAAAAGTAGTAGGACTGAGTCAATTAAAGAAATGTGTTGCTGGAATTGATATGTTTAACCAAAAGTCTTCGAAGTAGCACCCTTGTGTGTCCACACACCTCTGCCAGCGGGTTTGCCACGCCTCGCACGCCTTTTGGAACGTGGCAGCGAGTTTTATTTTCGATGCAACATTTGCAGAGTGTACAAATCATTCGCCTTGACTGGGATAGCTACTTTTACGGCATCTCCCGCAGTTTCTTGCAATTTGAGTTTCATTTGGTTCGTCCGAGGATACTCGCGGCACCAACTTCGCACACACCTTTCTAATGCTAATATTTTCGGTCACAAATCAATGCACATTACATTCATGGATGCCGGGTTCACTAAATCACTTTTTGGGGTCGAAGAGCGTCCTGAACGTTCGGCGTCTTCAACATATCCTCTACCATCCCGAAAAAACTGATGACACTCATAAATACCCGATTTATCCATGGCGTTGTCACTGTAAGCTGCCTTGAGCATGTCATGAGTCTCTTTCCCGGTTATCCCAGTTACACGCAACATTTGATGGCGTAGCGCTGTTCCAGTAACCGGTTCATGACGGAGCGTAACGAGGTCACGCCATAGAGGTTTCGCAAACGAAAGAAGTGCATTTCACTAGCCTGGGAGCCAACTGCCACCGACCTCCAGGCTTTCCTAAGAATCCCCTCCATCGAACCCAGCCAGAGAAACCGCCGCCCGTCTGTCGGGGAAAAACTAAGTTATACTACGTTTAGGAGAGACCTGGTAATGATATTTTTTCTGATACGATCACCCATGATAGGTCAAAGGGTAGGAGCCGGACGAAGGTAGTCCGCGCAGCGTCCGTTCCTCAGTGAGGCGGCTGCAAAGGCTTCTGTCGTCATTGGGGAGGCAATTGACTGATGGTGTCACGTTGAAAACACTATTGAGGAAGGCAACGGGAAACCACCTCAGTTCAAGTTTCCATGATACATTTTTGACGGAGAAGAGGGATGATGACAGGTACACTAAGTAAAAATGTGATGAAAACTATTGAAGACGTTAATATGGAGTATAATGGCTTACAATTGCTTGATCCAGTCTTTGAGGCTGAAGGAAAAACATTGATAGGAGGCTTTTTAGATGTGGGTGTGGTGGAGAGTAGTGAATTCAAAATAAACGCTGAGGTTTCAATTAGGGTGGACGAGGAGAGGAAGGTTCTAAGAAAATCTGAAAAGGGCAGAGGAATTGGATTAAGGAATTGAGAATATTGAGGAAAATGTATGCTGAAGGTGAGGGCGTTAGTTAAGCAAAATGGAGGGAGCCTGTTTTCCAGACATTATGAACGCAGGCAAAATTTACGAAGAAATTAATGGAGAAATATTGTAGGGCAAAGAGTTCTTATAACATATAGATCTCACGATACTTATGAGTAAATAGTCGCTTGGACCGCTCATAGTCTACCTTTACATAGTTAGAAAACTTTGTATAAATGAATGGTTGATTTTTAATTAGATTAATTTGAACATTTGCAAGCCTATAGATTCTCAATACGATTCAATTCCTCTCCTGATTAACTTGTCCGAATGCCGCCGTCTGGTTTTTCCTTTCGATTTGCTGTCATTAAAATGCTAAGGGCTATAAATACCTTGTCAAGGTATCTGTAGTATTGTCCATATAACTTAAGAATTATTTAGCTCGGGGAAACAAGTTGAAATATACGTAAGAATGAAATAGTTCCCTCTGTCAGCTGTTTCATATTATAGGAGTAGGCACCATATTTACCTGTCAGTAAAGCAAAATATCTTGAAATTTAAAATAAAATAATAATGTGGACAGTATTAATTCATTTTTGCTGTTCCCGTTTGAATTTTTTTCTATTGCTGCGAGGAGGGGGCAGGGCGAAGTCAGAGGGGAAAAACATTACATGCTTCAACTGCTTCCTTATTTCCATTGCATATGCCAGCATGAGGATGACATAGGTGTTCAGAGGAGTGTCATAGACAACCCATTAGCTTATATTACACCCTTAATTTGAGGATTTATTACTCATCTCCATGTTTCTCGATGGTTTTCAACTTTTTAAATACACCCATTTAATATTAAATAGTTTTTGTTTAATTCATGCTATCATAATTAATATGCTTTTTTTTACGGTGTGTTGGTTTTAATCTAAAGCTTTAGTTGATAGCCCTTTCATATTTCTCCGACCAAGCGAAGTATCCTCTTCCAAAATAAAATATGAAAGTGCTTGGGAATGAATTTCTTTCAACGCTCTTGCCAACCCTGTTTTTAATAAATGTCCCGCTGTTACATTTTTGGCTGATATTAAACTTCACAAAAAGCGGAAAGTTGCAGCGCTCATAACCCTTTGTGATGCAAATGATAATTTATAGTATTTTGCACTGTTGGTTTCCATTCAGCTTTCGCTATGACCTTTTTTTGCTTTTTTTTCTGGGAGCAAGGCGCGTTAAATGCGATTTAGCACACGGGATCGTCAATGTAAACCAGTTGTACGCGGTGAATCAGCCACCATACATCTTTCTCAGGGTACAAAATTACGAACATTTGAAAAGAATACGACAGGATAAACTTTTTCCCCTTCTATTCATGCTAATAAATTATACTGTAACACATTTTATCTCATTTAGTTTAATTTACTGCTTAAAATGGATTCAGAAGTAGGCACTTATTTGCGTTTAATTGGGAATTTATCTTTCATCAATTGAACAATCAGTTACTGTGCCAAGAGTTTTTATTTTAACAATTTACGGCTTCATCCGTGGCAATCGACCCATTATCCTTGCCGTATCTTATTACTCTGACTCTTTAAATGTTCAGCTCAATGTTCAATGAGTTCTGTTGCTTGTTCGCGATATGAGGTAAAGACGTAATCACATTTAATTTTGTTAAAACTTTTCCCTGAAATTTGAAAAATTTGACGGAATCAAAAAGTAAACTGATGCTTGACGTGGTGTGCTTTCAGTTTGAAATTTTTAGAAACATAATGCAATTTTCTCTTTAAGAAATGCTTTAGTTTATATTGTCGGTATTAAAGGTAGTTGACCGATTGAGGTGGATCTTCAATGGACGTAGAATCTAAACAGTGCTGCATTTCTAAGCTGTACCTAGCCACTGCAGTGCATTAAATACAATATTTCAACTCGATACACTTTTCGTTTTGCTTAATTCCATCCAAGAAACCCAATATTTTCCTCCCCCTGCCTCGATTGCCTGGCGTTCCCCTCTCTATTATAGTCTTGGCTCCATTCCCTAACGTAGTGCTCTTTATTCATTTATCTTATTTTTTTAAAATTTCATATTGTAGCCAAATTTTCCCCACTCTTTGCCCTGGACTTTATTTTTAATTTTATCTCTCTTTTATTGAATATTGATCCCATTCCCCTTTTTTCATTCTTCTCCACACTCCTAAAAAAATTCCTATTTCTCCTTGCTCTATTTCTTCAATTACCGTACGCATTATTTTATTGCGTCTTATTTTTTCTCTCGCCGGGCGCCTTCCATCAAAATTATCTCATGATCCACCCTTTTTTTTACATATTTTTCCCATTTTATTTGCAAACATTCGTCGTTTACATCCGCATTTGATCGATATTAATGCATACATCGCATGCATAAGTTTCTCTCCTAGACAAGACGTGGAAAGGAGTTTGTGCTTTTATTACATGGCAATTTTTTGAAATTATATATTAATTATTTTACATGCTCCGCGTACGCCCGCATCCTTTATGCTGGCGTCCGTACCTTTTAATTTCTTCATCTTTCACCCTCGTTCATTTTGTTAATCGCTCACCTTCACCTTGCAATCATTATTCTCGTATTCCATATCAAGTGCAACTACTATCGTTGGATGCACTTATGAACCCTGCGATAATAAATGTTGAAGGAATCACGGGTGTAAATGAACCCCTTAAAATTTCTCAACAGGAGCAACTAATTATCATCGTATAGAAGAATATTTGTGTGGAAACATCCTTCTTCACATCCATATTTCACAATTCTCCTGTCTAAGCCTATCATCTTGCTTCAATAACCGCAGGATATAAATTTCTGAGGCTGCTTAGGTGTGAGTGACTGATTGAGAGCAGGGATGGGCAGGAATGGAGTATTCGTAAGACACGGTTGTCCAGGTTCACTTATGGTTTTCTGCGTGTGCGTGGAGGAAATGGTTAAAGAGACACGGCAAGAACGGGAGAACTCGTTACAATATCGAGCATGGTTTTGAACGTGCATAAACATGACAAGATGATAGGCTATTGAAATAAGAATTAGGGGAAAATAATGGACGGAATTGAAAAATAGGAAGAATTATTACGCACAACGTTTGTATAAAGTATCGGGACCAATGCTGTACGTCGCAGCGTGTTCGCACCGCGTAGACTCGGTGGTGAAGGGTCTGAAATTCAACACGAGCCGAGCGCTAATCGCCTGCGAGTGACCTTGTCGAGTGGCTCTGCCGATCGATTGAGCAGCGTTAAGCCATCAAATTAAGTGTTGCGGAAACGTTGCGGAAATCGTGTACGGAAACGTTGGGCATGATTTACCATGTGTTCAAAAATGAGATTATGTCACAAATCGCTGTTTATAAGTTGCACAAGTTTTTAAAAGATAGCCGTGAGAGTGCGGAGGACGAGCCACATCCCCCACAGCTGGCTGTATCGCGTCGAATTCAAGAACCGACGACAACTTGCTACAAGTGCGTGAAGTTCCGAACTCTTACCGTCGGTTAAGTCTGCACATGGTCGAAGGACGTGCTGATATTGATAAGATGACTGTGCACACCGTTGTCAACGAAAAGTTGGCGATGCGAAAGATGTGCGCTTAACTCGTTCCCAAGGTCTTGAGCCCTGGAAGCTCCAAGGTAACCGATTTTCCGACAAAAAAGGACATCCTGACGATTTTTCAACCTCCGCTCAGTCCCGACTTGGCACCAGCAGATAATTTACTCTTCTAAAAAATGAAATCTTACCTCAAAATACACCACCAAGGGACTCTTAAAGTGCCGCTCAAAGAAGCTTCTACGCGCGTCCTTACAAGGACCTTCCGGAATCCGCCTACCAGGGAGACTTCGAGTTGTGCAAAAACCGCTGGCAAATGTGTGTCGACGCTCAAGGGTTATATTTTGAAGAATTTTAAGGAATTGTAGCAATTCCTGAAATAAATCTTTTTTCCCAATAATTTTTATAACAATCTTGAACGGTTGGAAATCAGCGAGGATGGTGGGGATGAATTTTGCGTCTGCAGGGAAGATTGATGCGGAAAATTTTCATAGTCGATAGAATTTTGATGACTGTGATACAGAGGGGTGAAAGTTAGGCAAGCGAGGAAAGGGGAGGAATAGGATAGGCATGTTGATTTGAATGAAAGGAAAAAGAAATTTTACTGAATTGAAGAACAGCTTAATGAAATGTGAGGAGCCAGCTTTTTTCTTCTAAGACGAATCTGAGAAATGTAAAAATGTTGTCTCCATCCATCTAATTGCCATTTTAAGTGGTAAGTCAGCAGTGATAAATAATTCGTCGCTCTACTTATCTCGGGCACTCACCTCCAGTCGGGAATTCTTCAACCTGACCGATGGGCCCTCTTAAGATATCCATCTACATGGCTTTCGCTCGCTCTCAGGAAAACGACCGACATTTCTTCCTCGAAACTGAATATTGGCACCAGTACCGTTAATCTGCGATCCCGCTGCCATGGCTATTGCCCTGTAAACCCAGAACAAGGGCGGTCTCACGGAGAAACAGGTTATACCTGAAAAGTGTGCCCTTCCCCAATCATAAAATAAAATATTGGCGAGGATGCGGAGAGCAAGTGGAACTTCAGTTGAATTATCATTTTTTTGCATTTTTGGAAACGCCCTTCTCCGGAAAGGATTGAGTGGAAATGGGCGCTTTTTTTGTGTGCTGTGACATTTCAAGCCAACGGAGCAAGTCTTAGTGGAATTGGAGAGAGAGGTCTCGCCTTGTATTATGGATTACGAGGGGTAGAGGTAAACTTTTAATTATTGCTAAATATAATCGATACATTTTTTTTCACGATTATTCTTAAGCCTTCTATATATACCGTCACTATTTAGAGCTATACATTTCTCTCAGCGTTTCTTAAGCACAGTTGATTGCTTCCAAAACCTTTGTTCCACTTCTTGAATGATGTAATTTGTGTTGCCTCTTCTCCAAACCCGTATACTGCCATAGCTATGATCAGTCTCATTCATGGTCGTCTAAATAGCTGCTCTTTCGGTCTTATAGGATAAAGTCCTGCACGGTTTTTATTGTGGCATCATCGTCCGTGAGTAAGGATCTTTCATTTCTTGCATTGTATATGAGAGGCATGTGGCCAGTCTGAAAATTATTTTCCACCTCAAAATTGTGTCGCATGATGGCTATCATTCCCATAAACAGCTATCATTTCATTGTGGATTTTCCAGTCCCTATGGCCTTTCAATTAAAAGCACCTAATCACACTGCGAGCCTCCTTACTTCTTCATAGTAGTATTTTAGGGGAGGCGACTGATAGGCCTTTGTCCTATTAAGGATGGACAGGGAAGGATGAAGGGTGGAGAGAAACCCGACGTCGGCATTAGCCTACTCTTGTCGAAAGGCGCCGAGGGGTCCGCAGTTTAACATCCCATCCGATGGAAGTCGTACTTACTCAAAGTGCTCTCCACAAAGCACCTCAAGTAGGGATTGGGATGACGCTTAAAATATTTGTTATCTCCAGGATTTGAACCCGGGCCGTCTGGCGAGAGAGTGAGAAGTTTCTACGTCAGCCACCGCACCCTTCCGATCCCCCATTCCAATTACTCTACATATTTTCCACCACCGCGGTAGGATGGGCGAAGTGAGAGGTGGGAGCGAGGCAGAGGAATATGATTTAGCAATAAGTAATGACCTCGAAGAGAATTCTTTATGAGAGATTTTTGAATGATAGTTAAACACATTGAATCAAAACTACAGGACGCACGCGTAGGCAGAAAATTTTAATAATCCTGGTGATTAGGAATTCATCAATTCCTTTATCTTTAAGCTTATTTATTTTTACATTTATTTCATACCTGTATTTTTCATTTCCATATGTATGCATTTATAACACGATTTCAATTTCATCTTCTCTTACTCCTGTCAGTTTTTGAGTTGCATGACTCATAAACTTTTGGGCGCTGGAGAATTTGTTTATAAATGACATTTTTAGCAATAAAGTATGCTTTCAACGATACATTTTATGGATAAATAACCTCTCCTACACCCCCTCATAATGGTTTCTTGGAATTATCTTTGAGTGACAATATTTTTGCAATGCTTCTCCTATTACTCGCGCTTCTTTCTCTGCCTTGAGTTTTCTCCGAGGTTCCCTGTGTCCCATCTCGTTGCTTAGATCTGCATGCAGGTATATTGCACAGATTAGGAACATTAAATTCACCGTCTTTAATTTGTGACGTAATAATGAAAAGCGAATTAATAGGCTTTTATCTCCTGGTTGCATACGCATAAATAATCCTCAAAAAGTTACAAAATAATCATGACATTATACCCCTCTAATCGCCATAGAGGTGTATGGGGGGAGGGTTGAGAAACCAGCCTCTTAAAAGTAAGTATGCAGTTATGAATAAATATAAATATATTTGCATGAACACAAACACAGTTGTACTTCACACACTCACACATGCCTAGCTGTATCATTTAATATATGACCTTGAGGATCTCGAATAGTATTTGCCTGATATGTAGTATATAGTATCAACATGATTCTAGTGGTAACTTAGTCTCCATCTCTATTTTATATAAATTATATCGTTAAAATTAGGGTTATAAAAATCTACTTCAGCGCAATTATTATGATAAGATATAGTGGTAAACCGTCGACTGATCATCTCCGCGTAAAGGCACGCAGTACCATACTTTTTATTACGAGAGAAAAACTTTACCCTTAAATACAATGAAAATTAATTTTAGCATCCATACGCACAGTGAAAATTAAATTGACAGAATGACCTTGCATTAATTAATTAAAAGAAAATTATAAAAACGCATTTTTAAAGAGTGCGAATGAGAAAGATTGTAACAATTTCACATTACCGCGTAAAGAGAGACTATCTGGCTAAATTAATGCATGGTAATTAATTAAGTTAAGCGAATGTAATAAAGTTCTTGCCGATTTCCATTAAGTGCCGGCCTGTTTAATTGGCGCGTTGTACTTCTCATTAACTTAACAGGTCCTTCTATTCTATATGCGGTATTCATTGCAATTCAATGAAGCGTGTTATGTTGAGTATTGAAAAATCAAGTGTTCTCTTTTCTTTATTACTATCGTAATATTCAATTAAATTTATTGCTTAATCAATTAGCCAAAAGAGTTTTGATAACTGATCTTGACGAAAACTGCGCTGATTGATTCATTAAAAAGGACTCGAAGGGACCATCAAACCAAGAATTCCGTGTCACCATGCCATTTCTACTGCCCTTTTTTACAACGACCTCGGTGGCGGCGGCTTAACGTCCTCGCCTACCATTCCAGAGGTCGTGGGATCGATTCCCTCCTAGGGCTTGGGTGTTTTTATTTGTCTTTTATGTCATATAAAGGGATTAAGTGGAAGAAGGGACTATTAGGTCTCAATCTCGCCTCAATAAAGTCGTTAAATAAATACATAAAAGAAAAAATAAATATACTTCTGGCATTTTCACTCCCGCCTTTTCATATTTTTCCTATTACCTTATATTACCTATCCCTTTCCATCCAATTTTAGAAGTTTTAAGTTGAAATGTAAAGCAGCCACTGGGTAATAAACTTCATTGTAGTCATGAAAATATTGTTTGTATGTGATGTGGACGGCATATTGTATGTGATGTGGAAGTTTGTTTGTATGTGATGTGGAAGTGTCATTATGTAAAAATATTTTATCTCTTCTGTTTCTATGTGTTCGTATGTAATTTTCGTTGTAGAGTTATCTTTGACCTAACCTGACCGTTGCCACCAGGAAATTTGCCTAATTGCAACGTAATTGTGTAAAATAAATAAATAAATATATATCTATAAAATATGTACAGCAAATATGTATATATATATATGTATGGATATATATATATATCCATACATATATATATATGTATGGATATATATATATATATATATATATATATATATATATATATATATATATATATATATGTGTGTGTGTGTGTGTGTGTGTGTGTGTGTATGTACTACTAATTGTGAAGACCGGCATATGACTGAGCGCGGTTGCCTGACGCCAGAGAATAATGTCACAAGACATCCAGTACAACAAAGACTACAATCACAGTATAGAGATTGCACAGGGAACACATAGGTCTGGCTCGCGGCGTCATTCGAGATGTCGTCGACCCCGAGAAGATGAGTCGGGAACTGGGATTTACGAGGGTGAATAATGTGGGGCGCACGGGGGCCAGGTACCGGGAATACAAAGACATGGGAAGTACGGAATCAGGAAAGTCAGTGAAGGTGGACAAGTGGGGGAAGGCAGCATACTAAGATGTGGGTTTGGTAAAACTACTCGAGCACCCAGAATGAATAAGGCATGCGATCCCACTGGTAACGGCGAGGGATTGCTTCGGGTCGTAACGGGGCACTCGTAAACTTAAGTCTATCGATCTATCATCTATACATATATGAAAGACAATCAGTTTTACAGCTCCTTGAAGAATATTTCCGTTACTTAGGATCAGATACAGCAAGCCCACACTTCTAGGGTATACATTTGTTGCGTTGATATGGTGCAGAATAAAGGCAGATATTCTCCTTTCGAAGAACTTGCTCTGGAATAATTTTTTATAAGGATTTTTATCGCGATTTTATCATTCAGAGACGTGTCTGTGACAAATGTTCCATTTCCAAGTGGAGACTACTCTTCGCCTCTTTCTCAATCCACTCCGAATGGTTTCGCTCATAGACTAGCTCTCGGGATTTTATTCCAAGAGCTGACTACTTGAGCTCTACTGTGATACGATATCATGCATATAGAAGGTAGAAATATAAAAACCCCGTCTAATTATTTCATCCCCCTGAATACGTTATTTGTTTAAAATGTAGCGATTCAATCTCCCTAGCTATTCCCACAAACCTTATTCTTTTCTTAGACTTTCCCTATTTTATTGTTCTATTTCTTCACTGTAATTTACTTTGAGTGCTTGTGCATGTTTAGGTGAAAACACGAAATCCCGCCAAACGGCGAACAAATACTCATTTATATAGAAACAGGTATAAGGAAAAGGGATAGGAACACACATAAAGGACTTTATGTGTGTTCCTATCCCTTTTCCTTTATATCTGTTTCTATATAAATTAGTGTGTATGTATATAGATATATATATAATTATATAAATAATTATATATATAAATAATTATATATATATATATATATATATATATATATATATATATATATATATATTCGATGAGGAAAAATCTGCGCATTATGAATGTGTATGTATTTATGTGTACGTATGCATGTAATTCTAAATTTTATGCATTTATAGTATGTATACGACTACGGGTTAAATGGAAAAAGGGACCATTAGGTCTCAATTTCGCCCAAATAAAGACCTCTGTCTATCTATGAATAATAATGAACGAAATACAGTAAACTCTCAATTATCCGTACGAATGGATACAAGATGAAGCACGGTTAATACGGAAACCGGAAAGCGTGGAAAACATGATCGTGGTATAAACGGATTCATTTGGTAAGATTCAAATAGTTAAAAAAAACTTGTCACTGCGATTAGGAAACAAACTCAGTTTTTACTTCCTGGTGATTATTTCTGTGGCATTGTTATTTTACAGGAACGGAGAATTTTCACAAAGTGAATACCAGAGCGTGTTTTTATCAGAAAGCCAAACCACTCACGTGGCAAGGACAAAGGCAAATGATTGGCGAAGGACGAATATTGACAAAGTGTCGCTGATATGGATTCATATTCGTTATATGATAGCAATTAAAATAATACCGTGGAGATAGTTGGTGACTTATTTGTTGCCACGTAAAACTCAACTGTCTTAAAGGAGAGTATAAAATTCTCAGGGCTGATAAGTGCGATGGAAACGATAATGCAAAAGTACGGATATTACATAAATGTTAATATTAAAACAGTAAATACTTTTGATAACTTTTGATTTTGTGATAAAAATCAAAACCTTTAAGAATTCCAAGGTATTTCAAACTCTTTTTAAAAAAAATTGTCGAGGTGTCAAAGGATTTAATTGTCATTTTGATTATAATTATGTTAAAATTTTGTAGTTTTTGGAAGGCTGTGAGATGATTAAAAAATGAGTATTCTGCCAACGAATAATCGAGGTTTGACCGCAATCAATACTTTAGAATGGCTCAGAAACATGGTCGTTGGGGTAAGAGGATTAGCGTAATGTGAAGACTTTTGAGATGTGTTTGTGTAGAAGGATGAACAAAAATTGAACGAAAAGGAGAAGAGCGATGATGTTCTGGGCATGTGAGGGGAAGAGAGACGGGTGTTGAAAGAAATTCAAAGACAGGGCACGTGGATTCAAGAGGTACTGAGAGGCAATAGGAAGATGAAGTTGGTGAAACAAGGGAAAATAGAGAGAAAGTGAGGTAGAGGGAGGAAACTACTAAGGATGCTGGACAGAATGGAGGTTAGGAAGTACATAGAGTCGGAAAAATTATTTTAATATAGTTGTTAGACTTTTTGGTGTATTGCTCACCAGCACAATGCCCCACAAGGGAGTGTGGCGGGGGTGTTAGGGCTTCGCATGCAAGTATGAGATACACATAAATACATATTTGCTCATAGAAACAAATGCATAGATAAATCCCTGTAGGTTTGCTTTGTCAAAACACTAAATTTTGCTTTTTTAATTAACTAAGTCGGGTGCTTGAGTTCGATTTTTTTGTGATTGGTATCGTATCACTTTGCATTTCGTATCGATAAATAGGGTTGTCATGGAAACATAAACAAAAAGGACAGAATGAATTAAAGAGGGTCTGGAAGGGGTTGTGAAATGGTAATAGAAGGAACTGAGCAAGAACCGTGGGCGGGGAAATGGTATATCTACATTTCAACATTATGCGGACAATCGAAGCAAAAGTGTTTATCAAGTATTGTTAGCAAACGAGCTGTAAATACGATGATGAGGAAATATTCAAAGGGCTGCTAGGTACCAGATTTAATTTATTTCTCCCGCTCTTTGCTAACGTCGCGAATTGTTCAGAAAAAAAAACGTTACATGCCTTTTTCTGCCCGGCCATGAGTTTTCCCCTAACGCTGTCAACCGTAATAGAGAGAAACTTTAATTATTTCGAAGAAGTTGCTGGTAAAATCGCGTGATTGCTCCTCCTTTAAAACTACTCCCTAGTAATTAATTCCGCAAAACCTTTTCGTGCTGTGATGGCTGATTCTCCTCGCGAGAGTCGCAGCGCGGGCAGCATACCCACGTGTCTACTTAGTTCCCAAGAAAAATAACAATTAAACCCTAAACTACAAACCTGAGTTGCAGGTGATAATATCCAACGGGCATTAAATGGTTTACTGCCATTAGGTAAACCTAGCTAATAAAAGACAGACGTTCATTAAATCCCTTCTGGTGATTTATGTGAGAAAAGATCCAACGCCAGGGATCAGCTCACGTGAGGCACAAACACATCCAAAAGTATTCACTCTGGGATGGCATATAAACTCCCCGCGGTTGTTTACGATCAAACTAATTCCGCGCTAGTGACAGCCTTGGGTCACAGGCAGCCTTAACTTTAAATGGTTTCTCATTTGGGGGAGTAGGGGTATTTTGGATAGTCTTCGTCAAGCAGAAACAGTACTCCGCGAGGTCACTGAGATAGACAAGTACACAATGTCTGGTACGGGAAGTTAATGAATCGGGACATGAATATGTAATAATAAACCTAGGCTAGACTACGGAGTTAATTGTTTTGCTTATTCCGAAGTAATATATTCAATTCGCGAGCGAGCCTAAAGGCCGGGAGAACGGTAGTGATTCATTTAGCGTCCTCATGCATTCCGTAGGTAGGTAGCCCCCCTTCCTCTTTCATATCTCTGAGTGAGTGACGAGATTCATAGAAGAAAGGCTTTAGTGCTGTTAACAGAGCGCGTGGGCGGTTATATTGGTTGGTGGGCGCATAGAGTAGTCGCATTCAGGAAACGCCGTGACATCCTCCCAGGTGGCGAATTTCCCGTTTCCTCTTTCGAAGAGTAGGTTAGGCAGTAATTCTTTTGTTCCGTCTGAAACATTAATTCTGAGATAAGCACGTTTTACTTGCGATTAACCGTAGGGATTTCAGCTCCCCTATTTTTCTTATATTTTTGTGCTTTTTTGTCAATAACTTTAAGTCGACAATTTAGTTTAATAAGTATCGGTTTACCTAGTTTCCTATACCATACAGTTTATCTATTAGCACGTAGTAAGTTATTGGATTTTTATGTTTAACTTAAATTTATTATGGTTGGAATAATTGTGAATGGCGAGATTATTATTAGTATTGTATCTTTCAATATGGGGTTTAATCTAGAAGAAATTATTTTTTAAGTTGCACTGCAGCAAATAAACCTCTGCGAAAATTCCAAAGAAAAATATCATTTTTTGAGACTTTCTCTATGGCCTTAAGTGAAGTATGGCAGGTAATCTACCCAGGAAATGTTGCATGTTTACTAAACTTTTCATGTCTTCATTTAATTTGGGGAATATATTTTTTCAGCGGTGGAAATCTTTGTGCTCAATCCAATGCAACAATTTCAGAGTGTAAAAATCATTCGCCTTGACTGCGTTTCACTTTTTTGAGGTATGAGTGTGAAGGAGACTTTATAAAAATTAGTTGGAAGGAGAGGAAGCCAAACTCTCAGGTTTTAAAGAGGGTGGGCGAAGCGGGGAACTACCGGGAAATCAAGAAAAGGTAGAGAGATCGGGTGGGGCAAATATTGAAAGGTTTTGGGATGCCTTGTTAGATGGGAAAACGTGGGTAAGCGGCGTGGAGTAAGGAAAAAAATAGTCTTTTTAGACAATTTAAAGGCAGAATATAAGTACGCAGATATGATTGAGGAAATAATGTTCGCGATACGTAGAAGAACGTTGGTGTTAGAAGCATCAACGCACCTACCTTACTAGGCGGCATAAATTGAATGAATTTATTAATTATTGGAAATAGCTGATGGTTGGTTCAGATTTAATGCTCAATATGTTATTTCTTGACTGACGTATGCTTACCAAGATGGTCATGAACGTTATAGAAACAGATTCCGAAGCAATATTCTTGAACCAGGCTACCTCCACTTTATGATATAAGTAAAGGTTAAACAAACCGAACCAATTCCTTAAATACCTGTATCATTTACTACTCCCTTTAGTTATTTCTCGTTTCCAGTCATAGGCCGTGGATGATATCCAGGTCTTTATTCAGATATACTTCAAGCATGTCGTATTACCAGCCATATCCACCCCTCAGTGGCCCCTTCGATCACTTGAGTTATTTTTGTACCGTATTTTGGTCTCAATCATCTTCGATACGAAACTTTTACATCGCTTAAATTGTAGCCACGGGATTATCAATGATCTTTGGATTGAGGTGTCAGTGAACTACTTTATATTACTGCTTACGTACATATTGAAATTTAGAACAGAAAGCGCAGAGGATTTGGCAGACGAAAGAATGATTGTTTACCCAATATTAAAAAGGTTTCATCCAAAAGAAGAGTTCGTTGCAGTGCGGCAATGAGGACCTCTGTTGAATTATATTGTCGTATGTTAGCTTGTGTTTTCATAGTAGGGGCAAAGAAAGGTACCTTTATTCAAGTGTCTTCAAACAAAACCTACCTTAAACCGTCGAATATCAATAATAATAATTGAGTAAATAAATTAAATTAATTATATTTGGCATGATATAAACTGCTATGGAATGAATATTAAATAAACCTTTCAAAGAAAAGAAGTCTTTCATGGGCCCACTAACTTAGTATTATTTGGCGTTTTAGCATACTGTACTATCCGGTTCAATTCCATTTTATAATTTTCGCTTCGAGACCTTGGGAAGAATAATGATCAAATATCGAAATTAATTGCTTGAGTTCTGCTTCACCTGTCGCTGTAGTATTGTCAATAGATTCTGGATTAATTATCATGGAAATACGAGATAAATCCGCAAAGAATTTTAAGGAAACGCCGTATTATTTCGTCCTTTCATGACACCAAGCTACCCCATTGTCAATTCATCCAATTCTATAGAACATCATTACGATACACCTTCTCCAACAATAGTTTTCTTAAATTTAACCAACCATTATCAAAGATATCAACAGTTGTAATTGACTGAGGGTACATTCACGCCCTGGGACGCGCGAGTAATTAATTTCCTCAGTTCCCATTAAATATTCTGAACGTATCATTCGTAATTTTTTTCGAAATTGCATTTCGGAAAGAATGGAGTTCGCTTAAGTCTACACAAAAACTTTCATTTCCCGAATCGAGTTTTGCCTATTCATTCATCATCAACGTGGGCAGTCAAAAGACCGTTTCGGCAAATATATAGGGAGGTGGGATGGGAAGGGGGTTGAACTGGATGGAGAGGGAGAAGGGAGATTTATTCCCGTCGGGGATTGAGCGCATTTTCTGATGGAAACGAATCAAAAGAGGCAGTGGAAGAGGGTGGTTGGTAAAATCGCAAACAGGAAATTGTTTGGAACTCGAAGTGGGGAATTCATTTGCTGGAGTGTGTAATGTACATCAAATGACGTAGGAAGGGAACAAAACTAGGTTTTAAAGTTTTTAATCGTTCATTCACCAGCACCATGATATCTTTATTGTTCAATGCAGAATAGTTCCCCACCCTTATGCCGTTTTGATAATAATTTTTGAAGAGAATTTACTGAAATTGTCATTCTTAGCCAGATTCTCGGAAAATACAGCATCTGCTTCCGCTCACAACCATCGATTTCAATCATACGTATATTATTAGCATGGCCACTCTGCTGTATCATTAGCGACATCGCAGTCAAAACGCGCTCAGCAATGGCTCTTCAATTTCAATGCATTTTTTGGTATTTTACCGGCTGAGGCTCACAGCCTGTGCAACGCAAAAAATGTATCTATTTGCCTCTTCCAACAAAAAACCACCTGAAATCTGATACTGCAGTAAACTCCTCTTCAACTCAGCGTATTCTTTCGCTTTATAATTTTCATTCCATCGAACATCAATATTCTATTCCTTGCCCTTCCTCCTTTGCCTAACGTTCTTCCCTCTATCGCATTCTTCAATATCCCATTCCCAATAAAAACTCTTTGACTCCACTCATCACGCCTACGTTGGCTTTCTACCGACAATTCTCTTTCCTCACCCACCATGCATATCACTTGCTTTTTAATTATTTTGCTCTAATTTTAAAAACTTTGAGGAAAATGTGGGGAAATATGGGAAAACAAAAGTCTCCCAGATACTGACGTAAGTTAAATTTCTAACGAGAGTTTTTCTCTTTGTGTAACCTTTTTTTTAGTGTAATGTGTAGATCGACAAACACAGTAATCATGATGATTAATAATAAATTTAACGGGTGAAATTGTATCATTAGTTCACTCTTATAAAAAATGGTAATATTGAGCTGTGAAAAGTAATTCACTTAATATAGACATTCATATTTCGGTGCTTACCGCGTCGAGAACTTTGATAGCTAACTGCTCATCACGGTCAACGCTGTATATTCCAAAAGAATGCCATCATATGCTCACAACTCACCGCAAGAGCCTCCAGAATAATAATCTTAGTGGTAGTCAAATTTATTTCGGAGCTAAAATTTAGCATCGGGGTAGATGATTGGTGATAAACCATTGGATGAAATAAGGCATATTTATGAGGATGCTGGCAGGTATTACGAGGCATAGCGGCGTCCGTAAAAAGAAATTCCCTAAAAATCAATAAAGTAAAAGAATTTTGGGTGATTTATATAGCCAAGTGCACTAAAACTATATCCAATCCATGGACCATTTTGACGGATGAGGGTAGAGCACACCTTGAACAATGTTTAATGGCGCTTGAAATGTACACATTCAGGGTTTAGGGCCATTTGTTTTCCTTGCCCACTGTTCGGTTTTTCCTCGGAGTTAAGACGTCCAGAAAATAATTCCGTTCAGGTAATTGATTGCTTTGTCGCAAAGCACTGAGCCTTGGACTTTGAACGAAAGACTTCCTTTCATATGAATAGCCGAAAAAAATTCTTTCTGTTACGTTCATATGTTTAGTGTATAAAACAAAATAACCTATTCATAATATGGCATCAAAAGAGTCGTACGAAATTTTCGACAGGAATTGTGATATATTCGGACAATTTGAGTTTTTCTTTCCATATCTACGTAACAATTAGAAAATATTGTTTAAATCAGGTTCATTTCAGTCATTAGAAAACTTTTCAACGGCTTCATTCAGATAACCGCGAGAAAAGGTGATAAAAGGAAGCTCTATGGACTTACCCGTGGAGAATTTTGTACAATAAAAAAATAGCCAGCATTCTATGCTCAAGTTTCAATTTAAAAGTTGTCTCGGAACTTACACTTAAGTTTTAAATAATTGCTCACTGCAATGGATTCCACCTCCCTAGCAGGAACCGAAGCAACAAAGTTTTAAACGTTGAGAGTGATAAGTCTGCTGTCCGAAGAAGGTTTAGGAATTGACTGTATTCATTGTAATTTGGTGGAATTCTTGAAACTTCTCTGCAATTTGAAAGTGGAATAGTTCTTAAGGGAGAGCATTTAATTATAATGTCAACTCGTGCGAAGGAACAGTGCAACAAGAAACAGTTGTTCGTGCGAGTATATATTTACTTAGTGAGAATATTGCCGACTTTCTAGCAGAATTGTAGATGGAAATGGATTCATATTATTCAAGATGCGATTTCATGTGTGCAACAAAGGTAAAAGTTTTGATTCAAAGATAGTTGCCTTTAGCTGAAGGGGAAACTTTTGGCTATAGCTATCAGCAAATATTTAGACAACATTTTTTCCAAATCTCAAAATTGTTATGTGAGCCCAATAAACTTTTTTAAAATCATACTAAAACTTTTCGGTAAAAAATCACTAATATGCCACGACCGTGAGGTGTCGTAAATGTAAAGTTACCATCTTAAAAGAGCAGTTCATTTATTGAATAATTTCTTTCACTGAAGAGTTTTGACACCAAGGATGGTATGAGGAACAAATTTCTTTCAGATTGCTATTGAAACTTGAATAATTCTACATTATTTTCTAAATATGATCAATAATTAAAACCGTTCTTCGTGGTGGTCATTCATTTTATCCAGATAATGCCCTATTTTTTCCGCAAAATCAGTTCCTTTCTATTTCTCCTGTTTCGCGATCCGTACCACCTTCTGTGGTTGAATAAAGTAAGCAGCCTGCAGTCTATTAAAACCACCCCATCTTAAATATTCGCATATTTAATCAGCGAAGTCAAGACTAAGAACCCTTACATTTTTGACTGTAAAAAAGCCGAAATTAATGCTATTCTCAAGAACATTTATTCACGTAATTTTAACTGTAAAATATTTAAACTACTTGGTGTTTTTAAAATGTGTGTTTGCATATATCTAACATTTGGTGTAGCCTCGACGGAGCGGTGGATGGGAGTCCGACCAGTCGGCTTGGTAGAGGAGTCATCCGGCACTCAGGCGCCGTTCAGTTGCCTCCGGGTATGCGTTGAGACCGGAGGTGGATTATTGTGACGTGTGATTGTTTGTGGTGTCGTCGCGCCAGCATGGAACGCACCGTCTAGCAACGCTACGCTTTGAGGTTTTGCGTTAAACTCCGGAAATCCGCGTCGTAGACTCTTGAACTCTTTAAGCAGGCTTATGGGGATGATACCTTAAGCTACAAAAGAGTTTTTGAGTGGCACAAAATGTTTAAGGAAGGCCGAGAGTTTGTCGAAGAGGAGCACCACGTCGGACGCCCGACGACCGCTCGAACCGATGCTCAGGTGGCAAAAGTGAAAAAGGTTCTGGACCCTTACAGGCGTTTAACCATCGCCCTTATCAGTGAGGAGACAGGCCTTTCAGTCGAAACCGTCCACATAATTGTAACAAAGGATCTTGCGATGAGGAAATCGTGAATTTGCGAAGGTGGTGCCGAAAATCTTGAGCGAGGAACAAAAACTCGTTGGTGGAAATTTCGCAAAAAATTTTGGACTGTATCCAGGAAGATGAAGATTTTCTCGACAACATTATTGCCTCAAAGGATAGCTCAAAAGGAGTTCAAAGGATATCGGTTCGACTCCATCGAGGCGGTTCAAGCGGCAGCGACAAAGGCTCTCAACATTATTCCGGCAACCGACTTCCAGCGGGCTTTTGACGAGTGGCAGACACGCCAAATAAGTGTGTCGATGCAGGGGGAATGTATTTTGAAGATTATTATGTAATTGTAATGATGACTGCAATAAATGTTGATTTTTGGAACCAGCCCCGATACTTATTGTACGGGCCCTGTAAATAACACAAAAAAGGACCTTCACATTTTAAAAAGTTTGAGCTTTCGGTCTTCTCTTAGGCATTCTTCAGGTCGGACTGGAAGGGCTCGGTAAAGGGAAATACACGGGCTTTGGGGGGGGGGGGAGGCGCAGGGTATGCTGGGCGGGGAATTCAAGATCGTGGTTAAGGATGGGAATTTCAAAAGATCGGGAAGCTAGTATATACGTGGACTTGTGAGTTGGGAGCATCCGAATCCAAAAACAAGCCTCCAAACACAACGCTCTGATAAATGCTATAATGTTTCCATTTTAGAATTCCCTTTCACCTTCTGGCCCTTCACTCAAACTCACAACAAAAGGCAGTTGCTTATCTGGCTAATGGATTCCTGGAATAAACCAGATACCAAATTAGTCATTTATTACACCAATATTCGAATATTTTCATCCCCCTTCCGCTCCAAATACCCTCCATATTATTCCATAACTTCTTAAAATTCCCTTCCCAACTCTTCCCCTCTCAAACCTTTCCCCACCTTCCCCTTCCATCCAGCGTCTCCTACTTCTCTTATATCCAGCGTCTTGGCTACTTCTATTATAACCTCCTCCTCAGTTCCTTCCTTCTCGCCCTTGAGTAATGTGGATTTTTTGATTTGGTTCGCTAGTGCTAACTTGATATATATTATATATATGTATATATAATGTATATATGTGTATATATGTATATATATAAATATAAATATATACATATATATATATACATATATATATATATGTATATATATATATTAAGGGAGATAAAACTAAATAAGGTCGTGGGGTGGATAACATTCCCGTGGAACTTTTAAAATGCTTAGGAAAATGTGGGAGGAAGAGGCTATATAGGCTGATCCGTAGTATTTATGAGGAGGGAATCTGGCCGGAAGACTTCGTGAGATCAGTTTTAGTTCCTATTCCGAAAGAGGTTAAGGCTACATCATGTGAGGACTACAGGACGATAAGTTTGATATCCCACGCAGCTAAAGTTGTACTCAGGATCATAAACAAAAGGATAGAGAGTAGGGCCAATGATTACTTAGGGGATGATCAGTTTGGGTTTAGGAAGGGGAGAGGTACGCCTGATGCCATTGCAGTAATGAGATTATTAATCGAGAGGAATAGAGAACACAACCAGGAGGTATTTCCCTGTTACGTAATTTCGAAAAAGCGTTTGATAGAGTGAATTGGGAAAACTAATGAGTATTCTGCAGAAAAAAGGAATACATTGGAGGGAAAGGAGGCTAATCTGCAACCTGTACATGTCTCAGACTGCTCAGGTGCGGGTGGGAAACGGGGAGTCAGGCTGGGCAGTGTTAGGAAGAGGTGTAAGGCAGGGTTGCCCATTATCATCGTTGCTGTTCAACCTGTATTCAGAGGAAATGATCAAAGAGGCATGGGAAGAACTGGAGGTAGGAATGAAAGTGGGCGGGGAATTCGTAAAATCAGTTAGGTTTGCTGATGACCAAGCTTTAGTTTGTCAGTCAACCAAGGGGCTGCAAGCATTGTTTAGTGAATTGGAAATTCAGTACGACAGGTATGGGATGAGAATCAATATTAATAAAACAAAGGTTATGCGATTTTCTAGATAGAAAAAGGCTAAGCTTAACATTAGAATAGGAGGGCAAAAACTAGAGCAGGTAGAACAGTTAACGTATCTCGGTAGTGTTTTGGACCAACACAGTCAAAGTAGTAAGGACGTAAGGAGAAGAATTGCGCTAGGCAAAGAGGCTTTCACAAGGAGGAGTGAGTTAATGACGGGGACGTTGAGTAAGGATGTTAAGAAAAGACTCGTAAAAATTTTAATTTGGAGTGTAGCTATGTACGGCGCGGAAACGTGGTCATTGAAGCAGGAGGTTAGACGTAGACTGGAGGCTTTTGAAATGTAGGTGTGGAGAAGAATGGAGAAGGTGAAATGGACAGAGAAGAAAACAAACGAGGAAGTACTTGGTATGATGGGCGAAGAGAGGTGTTTGTTGGGAGAAATCCTATGGAGGCAGGAAAAATGGATGAGGGGCGTATTGATCGGCAGTGGGATGTCCAAGACTGTAATTTAGGGTAGAATGTTAGGTAAACGAGGAAAAGGAAGGAACAGGATTGGTATGTTGAACGGGATGAAGGGAGAAAGGAGGTACTCAGAGATGAAGACGGACCTTATTTAGACAAGGTTGCTGGTTTGTGTTTTGTAAGGAGTCACAAAGTATTTATTTGATATTGGTGTCCATCCAAAAACCTGCCTTAACCGGTAGATCACCTCATATCTCATATGTGAGTGTCATTGAGTTTGTTTTAAAAATCTACATTATTTTTATATAATTGTCCGTTATTTTAATATATTATGTAGGATTTTTAGATGTGTACATGGAGAGGATGGAGGAAAAGAAGATGGGAAGAGGAAGAAAAACGCCGAAATGTTTAACAATGTTGGTCGAAGGGAGAAAGTTACTGAGGGTATTGCGGAATTGGCAGAAGGTGCTAATTAAGGAAATATTGAAAGCAGTGGTATGTCGAAGGCCATGTTTAAAGGGAGAACGCATAAAAGAGGGAGTTCTCGTGATATGCAGATGGGAAACCGCCCAAAACCTATATTTAATGTTTATAACCATGCATGGACAATATTTTGTACAAGCATGGATTTGAATGTAAATGCATTGGCTTATACACAACAACAATCACACATACGTGTACACAATGGACTATTCGTTAAATATTGAGAGTGAAAGCAGAGAACCACTGTTTATTCTGGGCAATGGATGCCTGGGTTGGTGCGGGAGGGAGCGTCTGTAAATAGATAGCGTGACCTTTGAGCTAAATTTATGGACGTGGGAAGAGGGATGGTTTGATGCCCCGAGAATGATGCAAGTCCACTTGGATTCAACTGTATAGTTAACTTAGCGTGTTGACTGATCTTTCTTAAAAGGTTACATCGAAGATTCGTGCTCTCTTCTATCGTCTACGTAATGTTTTAAAATTGAAACGGAACCTAGCGAAGAAAGGAATTCTGATCTGAGAGATTGTGGATTCAAGTTTGAGAATTGCCGGAATTGGCATTTCAATGTAAGCTTGAGTGATTGGGGCAAGTACTGTTTATTTAAGTAGATTACAGTGCTTTGTAACAAAAGTCGTCGGATCCAAATTTTTTAACGGACTTTGGGTAATTTATCTTAGTAACTGATGAAAGAAAAATATTGTAAATTTTACCCTAATTTCAATGGCTGGTAATATTGAGCTAATCAAAAGATTTAAAGTCTCGGATGCCGATCAATGGAAGAGGAGGTTTGGCAGTTGGAGGGTTTAAAAGTGATAAGAGGATTAATGAACTGGGTGTAGAAGTGCTCATTGAGCATGCATTTTTGACGGAGATCGTTGTATAGGGCATAAAGCATTTACGAGGTAGGTTAAGTGAACTTTGACGTGGAACAAAAACTCTCTTCTCTATTGGTTTACAGGTATTTTATACTTACTTAGCGCAGGAGCATTAAGCAAATATAGTAACTTTTATTACGAAAAAATTCAGGAAAACATTAAAGGCTATCACAGTATGGGAGGTAAGATATTAAAAATAAAAAGCAAAAGTGCGCGTGTGGGTCCTTTGAACATCTCAAACCTAGACCCCGCTGATCAATAAGTAAGACAGGAACCACGAGAATCTTCTCATCTTTTCTTCGATATTTACAGCCTTCAAATTATGCACATTCAAACCAGTATCCCCACCTTCCATGTCAAATGATCACCCTACTATATTTCGTCTCAAGCTTCCGACCGTAACCGGTCTAAATTTCATGACGTAGGCCTGGTAATTGCAAGAAGGGACGAAACCTAACTGGCAGTCAATAAATAATGTAGGAATTCTTAGCCATATTATATGGATTCGCTATTATATTTTTTCCACTACAGTAGTATCCCCACAACTGTATAGAAATTACGAAAATGGTACAGTTTTGGATAATACTACATTTAACTTCTCCCAATGTTTGAGGATGGGTAATGATTTGGGTAATTGGGTATAATAGAGAATAGATATTGAGTCATTACTTTAAGCCGTTCCAACAGTTGGTGTTTGATGTTGGATGGTCCGTTAAGACTATTATCTCGTATGTATCATGAAAACTTCCTCTTGTTTCCCCTGCATTTTTTCCTTTTTCAATTCTTCGTAACTTTTGCCTCCTTTTCTTGCTGCTTAAAATGCCTCCTCTCCTCTTTTCTCTTCCTCACTTACCCAAAATTCTCTCTTCTGTTACGGTCTTCAACATAAAACTGCTCCTCTGTATTTTTACATCCACTTATGAAAATACTTAAGTATTAAATTTGTGAAGAATATGAATATATCAGGGTACGCACACAGCCAGTCTTCACGACATTCTCTTTCCGGACCGACCAAGTCAAAGATACTGGTTATAAGTTATATCAAGGGTTTTGTACCCTATTCCTTATTTATTTCAATCTTTTCTGTCGAGGTGTAAATACTAATTGGCTGTTTAGATCATTAACCTATGTAAAATTCTTATTTTATTTTTACGTGCTCCTACGTTTCTGAGACTTAAAATTATTCTTAATTATCATCCGTAATGAGATTCTCTTCAATGGCATCCAGCCTTGACTTTCTCGGTAGTCAGCTTCTCCTAAAGAGACGCTACATGATGCCCGAAATTACTATAAACCCTTTTTCAGTTCCTCATATTTCCTTCCTCCCTTCATTCCGTCCGATATGTCTATCCTATTACCACCCCTTCCTCGTTTGCCTAACGTTCTATCATCTCAGTTTGCCCTTCGCCAATCATAATGCTCTGCAATGCTCATCTTTCCTGCCTTATTTGGACTTCTCCCAACGATCCTGTTGTCTCCCCCATTATGCCCAGCTATTCTTCGTGAAAAAGTAGATGCAGGAGTTTAGAATTCGTTTTTTTACTCTTTGATTTTGGCTAAAAACTCTTCGAGTACAAATAGCCAAGAGGCTAAGAGGATATGAATTATTCACTGACAGCTATTCCTTTCGTAGCAGGTTAAAGTGTAATTGACACTACGTTCTGTGAGTGAGTACATTTACATGTATTACAGACTTTCTTATTCCCTTTGGACTCCAAGGGCCTTCTTGATAATTACTGTGCTTGTTAGGCAAATTCAACTGCAGCGAAAGCCGTTTTAAATTTAGTTATATGAATATGAAACCTTTACATTTGGCTAAATAATTTCCCAGTAGTCTTGACGCCTAGACGTTGTAACGCATGTTGTAATAAAATATGATTATTGTAACGAATAATCATATTTCGACATAGAGGTCAATGGAAGTTGAGCTCTTCATTTTGTTCCCTAGCGTTTGGGTAAGAAGTGCCAATTAGGCGGTAGTTATCATTCTTTACTGTTTGTAATAAGCTCATTTTCCTTTATTACCGTTTTATTACTTTTTCCATTTTTAAAATTTTATATTCCTTTGCAATGTCATATTTCCTCCTCCCGCCTTTAATTGCCCATTCTAAACCAGATAGCAAATTTTGAATGAAATTAATATGCTTTTTATTTATTGGACATAAGATCCCATTTAAACGGACGCCTCTCAATCATCTCTTTTCTCCTTATCAATTTGCTCGATTCGGAACCGCACTTCACTTTAATTTTGCCAATTTAAGTAGATATCAAATAAATATCCCCCAACAGATTCTATTGAATAAAAAAACTGGTATTCCCAGTGACTTACCTCATAACATCATACTGACGAATTTTGGAAATTTGTGGGTCTCTCAGATGTTTTCCCCAATAATAACCTTTTTCTTTAAGATGTAGTTATCTATTCATGCAAAGCTCATAATCCAAAGCACTTTTGTTGGTTTTGTGACTTGAATACTTTGCACGGCTCCCAAAAACGTATGAGCAATTGGTTCATTTTTTGCCGTATGCACTATTTTCAGTGTGATTTCAATATAGCTGTTTGTAGTTTCCCTATGGTGTCCAAGAGAGACTCCTCCCTTAAGTTACAGCAACTGTTTTGAGCATGATTCAGTTTACCACTACTGCCGGAAATGAAGGCTGAAATCGAATCTATGTCACTTCCACCTTCACGTATTTTAAAAATTAAGTTAAGAAAGTAGAATAAAGTTAAATATTTACACGATAAATTATGAGAATAAAATATGCGTGAGAGCTCTTAATTGAACGGCCTTTAGATATTAGAGCCCTGGGTTAAATTATTTGACCAAAAGACCACACCAGCGACTGATTCAGCTTAAGTTTTTATTGTGCCCCTCTCTCTCCAAATCCTGCATTTTCGTTGTGAAAAAATGAAAACTCCATGAAATCCGCCGCAAGCCAGCAAGGCGTTCAATACTTGTAGCAGGGCCTTAAGCTTAGACAGTGGCCATCTCTAAGTACAGTAATTAAAATTTTTCCTTGATATTTCAACGTGAATTCTTGCGTTGAATTGTCATAATGATCACACCGGTTATAATAAATGTTGAACAAATAGATATCGTCAATGTATGGACATGGCAATACATATGATGAGCATTGAAATGCGAATTGCATTCAAGTCGCTTTATCTTGCATTTGCATTACGGCTGTGTATTGACGGAGTTATTTGCGATATCAATTTGCGACCTCCTTGATTCTCTAACATTGGTCAAGGCATTGAGATATTTTTCATTACACCAGCTATAAATCCTCGTAACTTGAATATTTTTACATCTAGAATCGATATCAAAATTGGAATGCGGAATTAACGCCGAAGGGAAAGTATGAATGAGCCTCTACGTTCATTCGCTGTCCATCTCCGATGTGAAGTCTCCGTGGTTAACATGTGTGCCATTCGACGTTGCGATGTGCACTTATCGGTTATCGGCTTCACTTGAAAATTCGATATTTCGAATGAGCGTCGAACGTAACGGAAAGAAATTGCTATCACTTAGTAACGCGTAGAATCGAAGCAGTTTTCGTGATTCAGTTCCTTTTGACTCTTTCGATTCCTTCTCTCCCTTTGGCCTTACTTCAATCAAAACTCGCATATATGTGCTTTGCACCATAAGGGTGCTCTCTCCTCCTATTCTCATCCATTCATTTCGTGCATTGAATTATTCATTTCCTTGGCGGTGAGGTCATTTCGTGGCCCACGAACCGGGGACGAAAGTGTTGAACTGCCGGTGATCATTCATTCTTGGAGAAAGATGTTCCACCCTTCAATGTCCCACTTCATCTTACACTTCCGGAATTTTATCTATAGAGGATTCTGTATCCTTCCCGTCGCCTTGATTGACTAATATTTTAGACCCTTCGTATACAAAATTGGATCAGATCGACGATTTCGACCGTATTTTAATGGACCGTATTTTTTGACCGTATTTTTCGCTCAGAATTTATTAAACTCCTCACGCGTCTTGAGTCAAGTTTCCTTTTTTTATGTCCTTTACAGTTACCGCTGACTCACTGCCATCGTTTAAGAGGTCGCCGCACAAAGCGTTGCTTAAGGCAAAACAAGTTGACTCATCATTTAATTAGCAGATGATTTCATTTCTTCAAAAGCAAACACTATTATTTGAAAATGTGATTAATCGTAATTCTTTGTTATTTAATTGTATGTGTGTGTATATTTTGTTAATCAATTTGATGTTTATTTAAATATGTATATTTTTTCTTGCATATTAGTTGCTCAATTTTCAATTTTATCATACTGTATTATGTTCACAATACTTTTACTTATACATACATTCTAATTCGTTCCCTGCTATTGTTTTTATTGATATTTATTCATATTTTATCTTAATATATTAATACTTTAGTAATTTCTTCCAAATTTTGTTATATTTATAGTTTATTGATTATTTATGCATACATTATTTATTTATTTTATTTATTTCTTTTCTTTAAATATGATATTTATCTCTGAATTTATTTTTTGCGATTGATTTTTAATATGATGTATATAATTTGTCTCAGTTTTGTCAGCCTTTTTCTTAAATTAAGTGTCCACGAATTAGTCATACTGATACTTTATCTCTGTAGATCTCGCTGGTTTTCAAACCCCCCCATCCTGAGTGAGTGTTTTCCCCGCATGTGTTATTTTTTTGTTTGTGAAATCAGCCCATGATTCTTAACACTTTTTTCCACAAATATATGCATCGTTTCACTAAATTAATGTCTAGGTAACATTTTACATTTGTTTCTTTTTTGTCGCGTATTTTCCTTATTATCACTTCCAAATTGTTACACTCTATATTGTTATGATTGTTGGAGTATTTATGCGTTTAAATAGTAAGGTGTTCGGTGGGAGAAGGGGCTATATAGTCTCAATGTCACCCCTGTAAAGTCGTTTTATTATTAATTTATGGGGAGCAAAAATCAATTAAGATCCTCCCTTCATTGTAACGAATTTTAATCGCTCGGCTAGGCCCAAGTTTTCAATTTTTATTAATTAGAATTAATCTTAAAAACATGCATAATGGCGAATTATTAAAAAAGAGCAATTCCTTCCCGTAAGCGTAATGCATCGGAAATACCGAAATGGAATGAGTATACTCACGATCTCTCTTGGGTGAAACACATACGAGGAATATGTGGACAAGCTACAAAAATAGGATTTATTGGAAGAGTAATGAATGAATGCAAGAGCAATAGAAAGAGAAATGTGACGACCTGGTTAAAGAACCACAATATCTTTTGCTGGTTGAGCCTCATTTAAAATATGCTACTAGTATATGAGACCCTCACAAAGCTGGATTGAGTGCTGAATAGAATCGCGTGCAGCGTAGAGGATTTAGATTTATGGATGTATAGGAGGGTAAATGCGATGAAAAGATCAAAGAAAAATGTTATCTTTTGCTGGTTAGGCCTCATTTAGAACATGCTGATAATGTATAATATCCTCACGAAGTTGGATTAATTGCCGATTGGGTCGCGTGCTGCGTAGAGGAACTAGATTTGTAAAAAGTTGTCATGATAAACTTAGTAGCGTATCCAAAATATTAGAACAGCTAGGCTGGGAATCACCTGCGGAGCGAAGGTTAAATTACAGATTGAAGCTCTAGCATTCATTGGAAGGAAGTTTCTTTAGCAGTGATTCGAAAATGTATCGTATTATTATCGTATTATCGAAAGTGCATCGAAAATGTACTATTAGCCCCATCGTACTACAGTTAGAGAGATCATGTTCGTAAAATTAGAGAGATTTCGTGTAGATTAGATAAATTTAAGATGTCATATTTTCCACGAACGATAAGGGATCATAATTACATTAATCGACCACGGTAGTGTCATGTTCGGGTAACATTATTCTGGCGTGTATTCATCCCCTGCCACCGACCCTAGCAGTGGCTTCCAGGGTACTAAAATAACTAAAATATGTAAATCTAGGTAAGTATCCAGGTTTCAGCAACCTTAAAGTATACCGAAAGTTCCCAATTTAATTCCCCTTACTGTTCCCAAAGCTATACCCCGTCTTTTATTTTCCTGCCATTAAAATCCTTCCTTTAAATCATGTGTCAACGAATATGTATTTCGTTTGTAAAAATATCGATGTGCCAGATGTATCGATACATTTTCCAGAGATAAAATTCTCTGAAAATTAATGCGAAAAATATTTCACTATGGTTCATTTTACTCGGAAGTTTTGACAATAATTTTTTTGGAACATTTAACTCATTTCGGAAAATTAAATAATCGAATTAGATTAATTTATATATTTATGAATATATTTTTATATTTACGCATAGGCAGGAATGAGATATATGTCCGATGTGAAGAAGGGCATGACACTAATATTAATTGATTATGATTCGTTATTGAAAAATAAGAACGTGAGCTGGTTCTGATATATGGAGAATATGAATTCGTTTCTGTGTGGTAATTTACATTTATGCTAATTTTTTCGTAATAAGTGCTGTAAATTTTGTTGTGACTAGTCACTACCAATTATCATTGCATTATTCCAAATGATTTGTTCGATAGAGTCAAGCGGGTATCGGTTGATGGTGGAATTGCGAGAGAAAAAGTAATCGTAAGAGGTCGACGTCCGATTCCTGATAAAAAGACGTCTAAGACAAGACCCACGTTTTGACCTCTTTTATGGTGTATGGTGCAGTATACTTTAACTGCCCCATACACTCATGATAGTAGATGGAAGATCGCGACGCTGAAAAAATCATCCATGTAGGACACTGGCTTCGTAACCGGAATTGGGTCAATGGTGGATGACCCTTAACCAATTCACGTAAAATGGATATATAGCAGTCTACTAGAAAGATCGACCCATGCGAAGGATGACCCTTTTTCAGATAGGGCAAAAGTTACCTGTTCACCCAAACCACTGATGATTGTAACTATTTTATCTCCTGGATAAAGGGGGAGAGGATAAAGGGTGGAGAGAACCCCGCCGTCGGCATTAGCCTCTCTTAACGAAAGGCGCCAAGGGGTCCGCAGTTTAACATCCCATCCGACGGACGACGTATTCACTCAAAGTGATCTCCGCAAAGCACCTCAAAGTAGGGATCGGAATACCACAGAAAAATATCTGCCACATCCGAGACTCGAACCCGGACCCTCTGGTTGAAATCCAGTACGTTAGTTATCGCTCCATCGCGATCCCCAAAACACATAGTCTTCGTGCTTTTTCCCTGTAAGTCAATGAAACCTCACGTAAGTCATTATGAAGTTTGGGGACCCGCCAGAAAATATGACAGTTAAAACTTATCACTGACAGATTTAACTTGGTACGCGTAATTATATTGCCATTCTTACGCGTACTTGTATCAAATCCTAGGACCTGTGTGAAGCTCAAGTTCTTAGTTTTATATAGTACCCTGCGAGCCACCGCTATGGTTTGTTGGTACGTAATAGCTCACCAGACTACCCTTGACCTAAAACAACTTACCCTCCTTGCGCGATCGGGTACACTTTTAAAAAGAGATATAATTATCAAGTTAGAAGCACCCATTATTTTACGATGCACGTAGTAAGGCATGCTTATGTTCGTGCTTGTATCAAATATGTTCATATTTATGCGTACGCTCGTATTTATGCATGGATGACTGGTGCACTTACAACCCCGCGTCTGTATGGTGTAGGCGTAAATACCGGTTTACTACAGTGTGTGTTCCAACCTGGGATGAATGGGAAATCAAATCCCAAATATAGGATAAACAGGATGGTTAGAGCTCGCGTTCGAAGTCCTATATTTCGCGCAATCCCAAGGTACCCAGTTCCAGTCGTTTTTTCTTAAGACGACTGTCGTATCCTGAAAAATTTTGGTAATCCGGAAATGACGCGGCTTTTTTACCGATGGCAATACATGAAGGCGCCAAATCTAAGAGCCGTAAAATGCTCGTTATCTTAGGCCACACCACACTGAGGGATATGACGCGATGTGATAAGAATATAATAAGAATTGGAGAAACCAGTCGTCGGGACTTAGTCATCATCCTCCACCAGTCTGATCCAACTTGGAAATAAAAAAAGCCTAATGGAACACCACTCGAGTTCATCAGTAGGCTCGATTTCCTCTCATTGCGAAACGGGATCCCGTTTTTTTACGGGATGGCAGATCAAAATGCGGATGTAATCGACCTCCGCGGTCGTTTATAAGCGAATTTTCTCCTTCACCCTAACCTCGACCGTTGCACGCCCTCCTTCATCTATCCAATCTATCCTCGGCGTATGCCAGGCCCGCCGTAGGGTTGGTGTACGGTGTGGGTGCAGTAAAACGACGCTACTCTGCTCCGACCCTCATTAGATCCCCAATTACATACGTCTTACGCCCCGCGTGGCTAGAAGTAAATAACGAGCCATGAGGAGGAGGAAGGTGTGGGCGGCGCGGGCGGTAAGCCGGTATCATTTAAACCCCTTTCTCCACCCTTAAATCAAGGACGGGGCAAATTAGGGCGCCTGCAAATCCTCGTAACCCCTCCATCCTCGGCTCACCCAAATCGCACATCCTCTTCCACCTCCTTCTCAATCTTCTGCGGGGGTCTCGCGTAAATTTCGAACGGTAGGCTCTCCTGGGCTGGGCTTGGCTGTTTGGCTACATTCCGTGACTGCCCACGTTATCCCCGCAGCAGCAACTTTAACGAACCGTGGACATTTCCCACTGTCTTCACAGTCGATCCCACATATATTAACGAGGAAATATTATTGATATTAATTGAATAGTTCAGGAAGGAGCTGGTGGAAATATCTTAGGGCTTATACTTCCTACGAAAAACATTAAGTGGAATGGAGGTTTAATTTGGAGATTTGAGCGTAGATACTTTTCAGAAGCAACCGTTTCATGGGCAACGGCTCTTGGTGTAGACGATTACCTAGTTTTTTTTTGCACAGTTCAGCAGTAATTAATAGATTTCGATTTAATTGCCATCAGTATGTTCAAACTGAGACATCATTTGAAAGAAAGTTGAGGCCGATACTTCGCGGAATTCCAAAATGATGAAAAAGAAGTAGCAAATTAGACTTAGAGTTTTCATTGATTAGATTTTTATTGCCGACTAGCTTTGCTACGCTATAGCATCATTTGGGCTAATGCTATAACAATATAAATCTATTCCGTGGAGACGCTAAGCCTTATTTATTACTTCCTTTTCATTAAATAGAGACTTGTTTAATCAGCAGTCCTTCCTTCTCATCTCCAATGTTCTCGTCTTCAATTAATACATTTCAGCCTTATCATCTTGGATTTTTAATGCATTACATCCAATTGTAAATTTTTGTCTTTCAAATTTCGCGTTTATTTTAGAAATGTTTCAAATTAGAACAATAAATGGCGATATTTCTGACATTTGATGATCGAGCCATCAAAATGATAATACATGCAGTGAAAAAAAAACAAAATATACACATATAGAATAATACAAATTGTATTACCTTATCGTTACTGTATTTTCTGCCTCTTTGGCAGACATACTAATAGTTTCCTCCTCCATTTCATCGATATTCAGCCAACCTCGTCATATTTTTCCATTTTCCGTAGACCCCATGCTCTCTATCAACTGTATCCTTTCCCTTCCGATCCATCTTCATCCATCCATCCCATCATTCCTTTGATTACATCGGCTACCAAAATTCCTTCACATGAAATGCCTATCTAATCCAATTAACCTTTCTATTTATACTTAAATTTGATTATAGTGATTGTAGTCTAAAGATACTACCTCAGGTTAAAAATTCTCCTTTTTAGTGAGGAACGAAATTCGATTTGAGAGCGAAGAAAAATAACCGAAAAAATTCCAAGGAATCAATATCGACCAACTTTATTCTGAGTACGTCCATTGAAATATTAAAAATGTCACGGATACTAATACATATTCATTCGATACTCAAACGGAAAAATGATCTTTGATATCCTTTTAGACACTCTTTAACGGATATTTTCGATGGATGGTAATCAAATGTATTCTATAATGTGCCACTCGCACCCACCATTTGCATCAGTGTTAACGGTAGGCCTTTAGGTGTGATGAGAAAATATCGCGAATTTAACAACTAACCCTAATATGCTCGAAATCTATTCCTAAAAATTCCCTAGTAAAAATTCAAGTGTTCTTCTCTCCATCATCAACTTTAAGGGATATTTTACTTTTTTTCGAAGTAATCTACCGGCTAAGGTAGATATTGGATGGATATACCAAATAAACATTTTGTGACTCCTAACAAAACACAATCCAGCAACCTACTCTACATTAAGTCACTTTCCTTTTCTCTGATTACTACCTTCCTTCCTCCCTTCATCCCGTCCAACATCCCTATCCTGTTCCTTCCCTTTCCTCATTTGCCTAACATCCTGCCCTCCATTACAGTCTTCAACATCCCTCTGCCGACCAATACGCCCTTCATCCATTTTTCCTGCCTCCATAGGATTTCTCCCATAGGGTTCGCCCACCATACCAAGTACCCTCTCATTCGTTTTCATTTCCGTCCATTTTACCTTCTCCATCCTTCTCCACACTTTTTCTCACTCATTTCAAAGGCCTATATTTTACTTACCTATGTGAAATTTAAATTGTTGAGGATATGTTGAATTTTACATGATATTCTACCGTTTGCGCTATGTTTTCGATGGGTAACAATTAAATAACGACAAATACATTAGACTGTCCCAAAAAAAAGTAACCGGATATCCGACATTATTATAAACCCTAATTCAATTCCGCATATTTTCTTTTTATTTTCGTCCAACATGCTCAAACCTTTCCAGCCTATACCTCGCTTGCCCAGCGTTCTCTCTTGTATTACTCTCTCCAACAGCTTATTGCCAATCGAAAAGATCTGAATCTATCTTTCCTATCTTATTTGGATTTTTCCAACAATTCTCTCCTCCTCCACCACACCTCACACTTCCTCGTTAATTTTCCCTTCTGTCCATTTAACCTTTTCCAGGCCTCTCCACGTCCACATTTCCAAATCCTCCAACTTAAGCCTATCATCTGGCTTCAACGACTATGTTTTGAGCCTTGCAAAACCGCGTTTCACATCTAAGTTTCGACGATTTATTTCTAAACGTTACTGTCATCAATATCCTCTTCCATGTGAAAACGTCGTTGACCAACCCAATTCTTCCCCTTGTGTCGCTACTGCTCTGAGCATTTTGGTCCAAAACACTTTGGAGAAGGGTAGACTTCCACCTGCTCTAGTTTTTGAGCTCCTATTTCAATATTTAACTCAGCCTTTGTCTTTCTTTGAAACCACGTAACTTTGGTTTTTTTACTTTGGTTCTCATCCAATCGCACTGACTTCTCAAATCGCTCAGGAATGCAGGTAATCCCTTGTCTGACTGGCAAATTAAAGCTTGGTCATTCGTAAACCTGGCATATTATGAATTGTCCGCCGGCATTCATTCACATTTACGCTGGAAAGCAATGGGGAAATACTCAAAGTTAAACAAGGCAATAAGTTTGAATTGATCGAACACATGAGAATAGTGAATAATTGAAGCCATATTTGCTAGTGGTTTGATTTTTTGATTTACCCAATATTCTCTCTCCTCACACCGTCTTTAACATTGCGTCACCAACCAAATTATTCTGCATTAAATTTTCCATACTCCTTATGATTTCTTTCAACAGACCTCCCTTCTCTCGATGCTTAAAGCCTCTTCATTCGTTTTCTTTTTATGCAATTAATTCTATCAACCTTAAGATTCTCAACTGAAATCTTCCAATCTACGCTAATCCTCCAGTAACAACGGCCGAATTTTGGAGCCCTAAAAAGCAACGTTCCTCATCAAAGATATCACTAATCCTATCCTAAAATCTTTATACAATATCCTTGTCATTATCTTCCTCCTCTTTGCGAAACCCTTTTTGCCAGAATCAATTATTCCGTAGTAGTTTTGAGGGGAGGCGACCGACAGCTAAGGTCATTTGCGCCATAGGGGAAGGACAGGAAAGGATGAAGGGTGGAGAGAAACCCGGCGTCGGCATTAGCCTACTCTTTACGAAAGGCGCCAAGGGGTCCGCGGCTTAACGTCCCATCCGACGGACGGCGTACTCACTCAAAGTGCCCTCCACAAAGCACCTCAAGTAGGGATCGAGATACCGATTTTTATTTCAATAATCTGTTATATCTTTTGTAGTTTATCGCTTTCTAATAACATGTTGAATTTCGTCGTTTTATTTCTTGAAGTTATAATTATGTCATTTATTATAATTAATGTTCCTATCTTTCACCTCGTATTGATCCTGTAATCCTTAAAGTATTTTTCGACATCTCTCGTAATTGTAGTGGCCGCATCATTTAAAAGCTTTCATTTATTCAACGTTGATTGGGCAACGTTTACATTTCAATGAAGTCCCCTCCGCCGTTATTGTATTGAAGGAATATGCTAGTTCAGTGTACCCTAATGGGGTCTCAGCGCTCGCATTCCTCGAAGTTTTAAGTGGTTCTGGTTCTCAGTAAAAAAATAACAGCAGTATATTTTTCAGTAATGGATGAGCAGTCTAACAGCTAAGATTGTTGAAAGTTCTGCAGAAACGTGGCTTTTCCTTCGGAGTTATACCTTAAACTCTCGTGAGAAGTAAATCGCTGAAGAAGGATCTAGTCGAAAACCGTATCGTAACTGTACCGATGTGGAAATTAATTTTTTTTGCGCGGAACTTTAAATATATTGCAAAATACAGTTCTTCTTCATTTTTTTAAAAAGATAACTCATTTCAAAACTTAAGGTATGCGTTAACATCTTGTTTATTTTTCGCATGGAGTAACTCATGCGATAACTCTTTAGGGCACTAACCGGGAAACTTGTTCTGCCGCGGGATGGTTGAGTAATTATTGGGGCGTAGGACGAACCGCATTCCTTTTCAATTAGTCTTCCTTTATTAACCAATATCCTATAAGAATTTAAAGGTAGTATTGTCCAACATACCTGCCATATGGCCGGAAATATAATGGCTTCAGTTTTCTGGGATACGAAAGGGATTCTTCCTGATAGATTCCACTTTCATCAAACGATGCTCGCTCACACACAAGTGTCGTTGCCATGGCAGAAATACGTGAACTAAGATACGAATAATTGCCACACCCGCATTATTCGCCTGATTTGACTCCATCAGATTTCCATCTCTTCCCATAGCTCAAAAGTTTCCTCGGTGGACGGAGATTCCCTTCCAACAAAGAACTAATAGCCGAAACCGACAGGGATTTTGCAGGCCCGAAGGAATCTAATTTACGAGATGGGATCAAGACATTGGAACATCGCTGGACCAAGTGAGTTAGTGAAAAGGAAGATTAGATTGAAAAGTAAAAATTTTTCACTCTGTTAGGTCGTTTATTTCTATTTTATTCCGAGAACTTATCTATTTACCTTCATACTTTAGGGAGAAACAAAAACTTACGGGAGTACCCTTTAGGAAAGTCTAAGCATTCACTACATTTTTTTCCAAAGTAATTCCTTAATTTTTAGAGGCGTGGGAAGAACTGGAGATAGGAATGAAATTCGATGGGGAATCTTATCAAATCAGTTGGGCGTGCTGATGAAAATGGTTTAGTTTGTTTGTCAGCCAAGGTGCTCAAGTATTGCTCAAGCGCTCAATTATCTAAGCGCATTAGAGAGTACGTAAGTACCTTACGTATGGGATGAAAATAAATGTAAGAAAAACAAAGTTTATACTGTTTTCAAGAAAGGAGATGCTAATTTAAATATTAAAATAGGAGGTCAAAAACTAGAGCAGGTGGAACAGTTTATCTATCTGGGAAATGCTCGGGACCAAAATGCTCCCAAGTATTTGGTACATATGGAGAAAAATTGCATAAGGCAAAGACGCTTTCACAAGGAGGGGATTGATGATAGGGAAGTTGAGTAAGGAGGTTAAGAAATAGCGCGTCAAAGCTTTAATGTGGAGTGTAGTTTTGTAGGGCGCGGAAACATGGTCATTGAAGTAAGATGATTGGCTTAGATTGGAGGATATTGAAATGTGGGCGTGCCGAAAGTTGGGAAAGGTGAAATGGATAGAAGGGAAAACTAACGAGGAAGTACTAGGTATTTTGGAGGAGGAGAGGATTCTTGGGAGAAATTCAAATGAGGCAGGAAATATGGATTCAGATAATTTGGATGGGCAATGCGATGTTGAACATCGTGGTACAGAAGAGAACGTTAGGTAAACAAGGAAGGTGAAGGAATAGGATAGTAGGTGAAGGAATTAGATGGAATGTAGGGAGGAAATAAGTATGCGGAACTAAAAAGGGACAGTGTGTTGCCCCATTTTGTTTTTATGTTTTGTCGGATGTATTGTGTGTAGTAATGCGTCTTTGTCATTTTCCCTTTCCTCAGTTCACCTCGACATACAATTGAAGGAACTTGAGCGTTGAGAGAAGAAAGGACACGTCTAAATGGCTTCAAGTTTTTGACCCGCCCCCAGGGAATGGAACGGTTGGGCCGTTAGTCCATTGCCTTGGGAGAGAGGAAGTGGCCAAATTCGAAGCCAATAAAATTGCTGGTCGGGGACTCAGAGAGGGCGAAGCAGAGGGGCAGATATTGAGTTGAGAAGCAGATACTGCTGGCAGCCGAGAGGGAAGAAAGACAGTGAAAGCAGAAGGAGAAACGGGCATTGCAAGCCTCTCTCCACCAATTACCTTAGCGCGAAAAATAGCTTCATAAATGGGTTAAAAAGAGTAGCCTTTGGCGTCGCAACGAAAAAAAAGCAATTTTCTTTTTAAGTATTCAAGAGCGTTAACCAGGCTGTCAGGCATCCATTCCACTCATCATTTTCCGTTCCGTATATTCCAATCCTAAACTTGTATCATATCTTTAGTTCAATATTTATCTAAAAGAGCCAATATTAACCATGCACATATATTATACCATTATATACGAAAAAGTACAATATGGACAATAGCGGACGCCCACGCCTTAGTCAGAAGAATACCTATCTAGGCGGGAGTTGAACCCATGGCAGTTTGATTAAAAGGCGAGGGCGTTCCTCAGTACGTCCGATTTGTTTGGCGATATAACTTGACAGCAATGAACTATGCTTATGCAACTAAACGAGGCATCGTTTGTTGAACTCTCCAATTTTTGCAGTATGTTGTAAGGCATGTATGTGCTTGCGGATTGAGCGCACGCGCAAATGTATGTTTTAGCCTTATACGTTTTGCGCTTTTGTGCTAATGTATGTATTTATATTCATGTAGAAGCTCAAATTTATTCATGTATGACTGGTTCCGTAACACTCATCGCCACACGTAGTCAAGGACACTCGCGGGTCTATTTCGTAGTTGCAAAACTAGATAGAGCAATTAATTAAGGGCATGGATGATTTACACATAGTTACTCAACGATGGACTCCACAATCATCCTAGCTTACCTCCCATCCTGAATGCACAATGACTTGCAAAAGCCCTTAGGCTTTAATTCAGCATGCTCAGAGCTGAGCACTTCACTATGTCGGAATCCAATGGCTTGCAGTCGCGCCAGCCTTATATAGAGGGACGTACACAGGACAAACGTTTGTCAGTCAATGAATACCAACATAACGAAAGATTTAGGTAATCTGAACGCGTCGTTGGCAGGCCAGAAAACTTGAGGAAATTATGCATTACATTTTTGGAAGGCTGGCGACCGGACACCATTCATGAAACATCCGTTATACACACATTAAAAAAATGTTATTCTATTAATAACTACCCCACTGACTGCATTAAGAAGACAACTTAAGAAGGAAACCCATTAAAAAGAACGGACTACAAAGGTAGCGCGTTCACTAATTACCAGGTAGCATTCAACTCATGTAGGACGGACATTTTGCAATTACATCAACTCTACAACTTTATCTAGACGAAATTGTACCACTCGGCCCAAGGGTGCGTGTCATGTGGCGTTAGGACGGAAGCCATGAAAGAAATTGAGGTGGAATTTCATTTGTTTTTTCTAACTTTTCATCAGTTCTGTCTTTTT
The DNA here is from genome assembly GCF_022747635.1 of Hetaerina americana. Lineage (NCBI taxonomy): Eukaryota > Metazoa > Arthropoda > Insecta > Odonata > Calopterygidae > Hetaerina > Hetaerina americana. Next base: position 29,235,383 of record NW_027287205.1, read on the forward strand.
GGACCCCCCTTGAGCTTTCGAGAATAGTGCATGAGAAAAAAAATGCTTGAATCTATCCGTTTGGACGTCCATCTATCATATTTTGTGACAAATGTCGGTCCTGCTTATAAAACTTGGGCAGATGAATTATATCAGCAATGTCGGATACATGATTGATATCTTTTCTTTTTGTTCAATCTGTGTTCTCGCGTATCTTAAAGTTCCCATCCCGAATCATATGGTAAATGTGTGACGCCCAGTGTTCATTCGTATACATGACCATATTGTACACCTGGCGACTTTTCTCTGTACCTTGTTCAATTCTGTAATCATGTTTCTCTTAAAACGTAATTATATTAACATGCTTGACGGGCATTGATTTGTGTTAATGACACTTGTGTTGTAGCCAGCGAATAATTTTTTTCTAACTATGCTATCGCCATAAAATTAATTGACATTCTGGCGCATTTCTCAATCTCATCTGGCAATGCATTCACAATCCGTACTTGTTCTGTTTGAACCCTGAATGAAAACAGATCATAAGATAAATAAAACATTTTCGATTCCTGAAAAATACTGGAGATAGCAAAAGGTCAAGAAGTTCTTGGTTTTACATGAAATAAAAATTTAATTCAAATGGTAACGAGGATGGTTTCATGAGGAATTGTAATTTTTTAAATTTTTCCTACTTCTTTCCCTACCTGCCTTTAAATTGCTAGATTTGCGGAATCAAGTGATGTTATGAAAGCAAATCACCTACAAATACATTCTTATCATTTTATAATAAAATCCAAGCACCAAGTTCAACAGCATAACCATCAATGCAATTGAAAGTCAAGAACGGGTTATCAAGCAAGTTAATCATATAACGGCACTTTTAAATTAGGAATCTTCATTCAATGTTATTTGAGAGACCCTCTACCTTTTTCCGAATTATATATATATAAATATATATATATATATATATATATATATATATATATATATATATATATATGTACACGTATATATAATTAGGTAATCTATCGGTTAAGGTAGGTTTTTGGATGGACACAGTATATATATATATATATATATATATATATATATATATATATATATATATATATATATATATATATATATATATATATACACACACACACACACACACACACACGAGGGTCATCCGGAAAGTAGTACCCGTTCGTGCCGCATGAAGTGCTGACGACGCGAGTAGCCGCTGGACGAGGTCAGATAGCTTCAGTGGCTTGTCTGCCTTCTCTGAGCCAAGTTGCGTGACGCTAGCATTGCCTGTGTTGTTTCTGTGATTGTTTACAATGTTTAAAAAAATTGAGAACGCCGCCAGTTGTGAAGTGAGGGCAGTGATTAAATTCCTCAATGCAAGAAACGTTCGCCCATGTGATATTCATCGCCAATTAAAGGAGGTGTATGGAGACAATGTAATGGACGAGTCGTCTGTTCGGCGGTGGTGTCGCAACTTCAACATGGGGAGGGGGAACACACACGACGATGAGCGTTCGGGGAGACCGTCTGTCATTACAGACCAACTGGTGAGCTCAGTTGACGAATTCGTGAGGAACGATCGGCGCGTCACAATTGATGACATCTGTGAGCATTTTCCCAATGTTTCTCGAACAATTGTTCATGAAATTGTTAAACACCATCTGCATTATGCAAAAATTTGTGCAAGATGGGTCCCTCGCGTATCTCAATGAGCTGGCGGCGAAGGACTATGCAGCAGGAATACAGAAACTTGTCACACGTTATGACAAATGCCTTAATTTGCTTGGAGATTATGTTGAGAAGTAGTTTAAAGTATCCTCTTTCAAATAAAATTTTTTATGTTTGTTAATATTTACTTTTGTGTCTTTATTTCACGAACGGGTACTAATTTCCGGATGACCCTCGTATATATATATATATGAAGGTGAAATGGATGGAAAGGAAAACTAATGAGGAAGTACTTGGTATGGTGAGCGAAGAGAGGGGTTTATTGGGAGAAATACTATGGAGGCAGGAAAAATGGAAGAAGGGGGTATTGATCGCCACTGGGATGTTGAAGACGGTAATAGAGGGGAGAATGTTAGGCAAACGAGGAAAGGGCAGGAAAAGGATAGGGATGTTGGACGGGATGAAGGGAGGAAGAAAGTACTCAGAGATGAAGAGGGACCTTATATAGAGTAGGATGCTGGATTGTGTTTTGCTAGGAGTCAGAAAATATTATTTGGTTGGTTTGCCCATCCAAAAACCTACCTTAACCGGTAGATTACCTTATAATAATATATATATATATATATATATATATATATATATATATATATATATATATACACACACATACATACTGTGACCATCCAAATACTTACCTTAACCGGTAGATTACCTAATAATGATAATATATATATATATATATATATATATATATATATAAATATGTGTTTGTGTATATATGTATGTATGTGTGTCTGTGTTTGCATTTGTATGTGTGTGTGGGCCTCAGAGAAGACCGAAAGGTTAAACTTTCTGCAATGTGTATGAGGAGGGGAGAGGTTTGGGGGTGATCGGAAGGAGTGCGGGAAAGGAAGGGGACACACCCACTTAATGTTCAAGGTTCATCGTCGGTTGCGAGCATTCAGCCTAATGTATGCCGCCTCGGGGATTTTGAGCTTTAAAGGTGTGTCTGATGAGGGAATGGAAGCAATTATTGATGCACGGTAAGCCATTAAAGAAAACATAGTGGAGGGAGGCATGTTTGAGAACTGGCTGAGAAGTTAACGCGGAAGAAGACTGGCAGTAGGGCGCGGTTACTGTTGTGATGCGGACGCTGAGGGCTGTGGTGCATTGCCCAATGTAGGAGGGGCAGAGTTTGCAGTTTATTCGGGAAATTATATTGCAGGATGTACCTGACGGAGTACCGTTGAGTGTGAAAGGGTTAATTTGTTGAGAAAGAAATCAATAAGAAGTGGAGATGGGAGATGTTTCACCCTGCAGTCTTTTCCGTCTAAAAAGGTGGTTGTTTCATCGAAATATTCAAAAAACAAAATCTGTGCCTTTTTTTTGTGTTTTTAAGTGTTATACTCCATGGTCACGCCATTTCTTCACGCCATGTCTTCACTAAGATCATCTTATATTATTTTTTGTGAGCATCTTTCGTGCATACATATGCATCACTTATCACCTACGACTGGGGTGGAAAATATTTCCATCATTTCTTCATCACATTCTGAAATAAATCTTGATTTTTACGAGTCGGAGCGCGTGCCGAGCTGCCAACATAATGAGTGCATTGGGAACTGCTAATAATTTTATCGTAATTTAAATCTCTTCAAATAAAAATACTCAATATATTGTAATCGAGGCACGTTTTAAAGAAGTAGGCCAGAAGACTAATTAATGGTTTTAAGGAATAACCGCTTCAATAAATAATTTTTCTCCCAGTGCCAATACCTAAGGAGCTCTCTTGAAAGACTTAAGAATATCCTGGGATCTTACTTAGGGATGAGAGGAAATTTTCAAGCTTTGGAAATGTCCATGCACTGAGTATCTCTATCTTTCTCAAGTATCCCACGCTCTCGAGTGAAAAATAAGCCCAATATTTTTCGCAAACAAAATATGGTATATACTGTAGCTGAAACTTCAAAATATCATCGTACTCAAGGCTGTGCAATTTCGAATCCTTTTCAAGAAACCCCTTATCTTTATAATAACGTTCCCCCTTTCGATTGGTGGATCTGGAGTACTTTTCCTCTTCCTTCTTACGTGTACCCCGAATATTCCCCGTTTTCCATATGCTTCAACGGGGAGCTACAGCTTTATCGCCTTAGTTTTATTTTTCCACTCTGTTCAATGTTATTACCCTCTTGCCTTCTCTCTTCTAACTCATCTTACACAGTATCCTTTTATTTGCCCTCCTCCTTAGGCCACACACTTCCATGTTTTCTTTCCCAGTCGCACCCAGACCTCACCATTTACGCACTTTCCCTGTAACAAATATCAAATATTAATATGACAGCTGACTTCATGCGAACTTCTTGACCTATCTACCTTTCTTTAGCCGATCCTTTTATTTTTTACATCGATCTAATCCTTCTTATTATCTTCTGCAGGCTAATCATAATCTTGTAAACTAATCTACTTGCACACTATCACTCAGAGCCGTAACTTGAATGTGATTTTCGGGGCTGTTAGAAAACCAGAGACCGAAGTATATTGGTGATTGTATGCATAATAGTCTACTTAATTCAAAGTACGTGTCCAAAAAGTCTAATTTTGTCACCATGGTCCTACTTAACTAGGTGTATAATATAGAATTTACTACTGTTGGATCATTCTACCAATTTTAAAAGTAAAATAAAAGGACCGGTATATATTTAATGGAGCTAATATAATCTAACAGTCTTCAAGACTCCAGGTCGCCCATTGGGGGCTAGGGAATAATTGTATGACATCCATTGCCCATGGCATTAGATATATTTCTGGTAATAATTTGGTCCATTTAACCTGTGATAAGGATTAAGTTAAATTATTTCACTTACTATTTTTCATGTAATATTTACATATAAGGTGCGTATTTCTTTCGACAGATAGGTAGGAGTAACGAGTCAGGTTGTATTGAAGAGCATGTAGTTATTTTTTCGCCAACTATCGAATTATGATGTAGTAAAATGCTAAGAAAAAGTGCAAGGAAGTGATTTTGTTGCAAAATGTCATTTCGTATATATTTCTGCTCAATTTTTTAATACAATTATTAAAAGATGGAATAAATTCTGGTAACCACAATCGCATATTTAAATGATATCTGAAGATTTGAAGGCGTATTGTAAGTAATATTATGTGATATAATATACATACTCTTCGGAAATTTTAGCTGCCGTATTTATACTTTGGCATTACTTCAACGTGTTCAATAATCTGACTGATGAAATTGAGCCTCGTTTCCAAGCCTAATCAAGTATCCTCACCTGGTTCAAATCCTGCGAAAATACTTCAATATCAGATATAAACGCACGTGTTCAAATGATGATGTTCTAAATGTCATTTATAAATTTCACTCATTAACTTGTATGGTGGTTGTGATAAACTGTCCCAATAAAAACGTAATAAAAACAGCTGAATATCAATTGAAATAAAGTAGCGTACTCCTGTGATGAGAAATAGGTTTTCAAAGTCTCCAGTAATTTTGTATATGCTAATATATATTTTTTAATATTCATTTTATGTTCATCTGAATTAGACTCATCACATTTAATGCTTGTGTGACATTACCACGGAACGCTCTACTCCCTATATTCCAGCCTGAAATTAGTATTAAGGGAGCAATTTTAAATGCCTCAAGGCATGAATTACTGTAAAAGTATAAGAGTACTACCCAGAAATTCCCCGAATAGGCTGATGCATCGTGTGCACATTAATCGCTTATAACGTCACCATAAGGAAAATGTGTCTTTGATGGTGAAAATGTATTGATTCAGCTAAATACACGCTGTGAGACATTCGGTACATAATCTCCGAAATTTCAGTTAAACATTTGAGCAATACGAAATGTATTCGTTCACTTATGATGCATATTTGATGTGTTGCCCAGTAATAATGTAAATACCAAAGGTATTTATGAGCAGGAATAATCAAACGAGCTCCATTTCGGAAGATGACAAAGCCCATACTTAACCTAAATCTTTTTTCCACAAGATCGAATTCAACCTTGAAACCAAGAGATTTTTATTCAGTAGATTCGTCAATGCGAAATAGCAAGGTTGGCCCGAAGGGAAAAGTGTATGATTCAAAGCAATAAGAGGAGAGGAGGGTGGGGAAGTAGTAGGAATGGGGGACAGCTGGACAGGGTAGACCTCAATTCCGGGCGGCGGGCCGATCTCAGCCGGTCCTCACTCCGGTTGCTCGTGGAGACCTGAAGGCGGGGTCGCTGACCTAACTGGTTGATAAACAGGTTGAAAGCTCGAGAGTTCCCTTCCTCGACCACAGCCCTCAGGAGTTTCCCCTCAATCCTTCCTGATTCGCACGTTTTCCACCCACTTCACTCTAGTTTCTTCCCTTCCGACCTTCGCTGCCCATAACTCCTCTCCCATTCCCGGCAGAAACCCGTTCCACTCAATCGGAACTGAACCGCAAATATGTGCCGGCTCTAAGCTCTACACGACTCGAATGGCTTATATAACCAGGCATCCTGGACCAGATATCAAGTATGTGTAACAGCAGAAAATGTTTTGGACGGTCCATCGAAAATGTACGAGGTCTGTTCAAAAAGTATCGCGACTTTTGTGTTTTTTCAAAAATTATTTATTTATTCATGAATATCTATTTTGTCCCTTCAAAGTAATCACCATTAGATATTATGCACTTGTGCAATCGTTTTTTCCAATCTTCGAAGCACTTCAAAAAATCATTTTTTGTGATCTTGTTCAGTTCCTCCTTCGATGCAGTCTTTAATATCGCCAATCGTAGCGTAGCGTCGTCCTTTCATGGGTCTCTTCAGTTTCGGGAACAAGAAAAAGTCACTGGGGGCCAGGTCTGAGGAACACGGTGGCTGCGGAATCATTAGTGCGTTGTTTTTGGCCAAACATTCTCGCACAAGTAACGATGTGTGACCTGGGGCGTTGTTATGGTGCAAAAGCCAATTTCTGTTCTTCCACAAATCCGGGCGTGGTGGCGGATTGCTTCGCGCAAATTGCGCATAACTGGCAGGTAATTTTCCTTATTTACCGTTTGACCCTGTGGCAAGAACACATGATGCACCATGCCCGTGCAATCGAAGAAAACTGTTAGCAAAATGTTCACATTTGACCGACCTTGGCGCGCTCTTTTCGGTCTCGGCTCGTGCTGCAGCTTCCAAGGGGATGGTTGAGCTTTAGTTTCCACGTCATAACCATAAACTTATGATTCGTCACCAGTTATAACCCCATGGAGAAAATTTGGGTCGTCGCGGATAGAGTCCATCACCTCATTAGCAATGTTAATGCTGCTGTTTTTGGTCAAAATTGAGCAATTTTGATATGAATTTCGCAGCGACCCGTGTCATACCCAAATCATTGGTAAAAATCGACTGGCACGATATAATCGACATGTTTAGGTTAGGTCTTCAGAAACTTCTCTAACGGTGACTATTGGCCAATATTATTTTCTTCACTTCATCAATGTCTTCGTCTGTTGTTGGCGTGCTCGGGCGTCCGGCAGGCTCTTCGTCCTTCACATCTTTTCAGCCCTCTGAGAACATTTTGTACGACCGATAAACGTTGCTTCGGTCCAAGGTAGTTTCTCCATATGCCACAGCCAACATTCGGAATTCGTCCGCTCCCTTAATTTTGATTTTCACACTAAACTCGATACAGATTCCTTGATCCATTTTTTGGAACAGGCAAAAATCGAAGACAAGCCGAAACAAATCCAAGCAAAACAGATGTCAACATTTAACAACATTCAAAATGGCCGAACTTTTCGGCATAAGTGAGACGTAAGTACCAACATAATGCCACAAAAATCGAAAATCAATAATACGTAACCCGCAAAAATTCGAAATTCGCGATACTTTTTGAACAGATTTCGTATTCCTAAGAATCGTGGGAAATTCCAAAGTACTTATTTATTCCTCTCTTTGTGATTTTTAACTGCCTCCATACTGTCTAAAAAGCTCATACTCTTTCTCCCTATATCACGTTTCCCTAGCATTCTCCCTTCTCTTACGACCTTCAGCGTACCACTACCTTTTAGTATTTTCTTCATTCAAATGCTCCGCCTTAGTCGGATTTCCCCCGGGCTTAATTTATCGCTATCCCAATTCAAAACTTCAGAGTTTGGCGCTCTGCTTGTTCAAATTATATTATTCCATAAATATGCTATGCTACACACACGTCTCGAAATCCTCCAATCTGCACTCATATGCTCTCATATTATAAGAGCACTTTAATTAAAGCGTTGAAACTTTAATGAGCTAAAAATGTGTTGGTGAAGGAAACAGGTTAGGTGCTAAGCAAGGTCAAATGCGTAGTTTGGAGGTTTGTAAAATGAGTGTGGAGAAGGATGAAAAAAGTGAAATAGACAGAAAGAAAAATAAACGAGGAAGTGCTAGGCATGGTGGGTAGGAGATTGGATTGTTGGGAAGAATACAAAGGCAGGAAAAATCAATGTGGAGCATTTTGATTGGAAATAGGATATTAAGGGCTGTGATAAAGGGAATGACTTTAGGCAAGCGAGGAAGTTAAGGAATAGAATTGGCAAGTTGGACGGAATGAAGTGAGGAAGGAAATATGCGAAATTTAAATTGCGTTTTCTGTAATATCGGACGTCGCATTGTATTTTTTGTTAGCATACGTGATTAAATGTATTCTTTACCAATTTCATGAGATGTTTCAATTCAGAGCCTATCTTAAGTGATAAAATACCAATAATAATATTTTCCATGATAAGTTAGTCAGCCAATGGGTTGAAAGCATTGCGAAGTAAATGCGATAAGCCAATCAAAGGTTATGCAGTTTTTTGAGAGAGAGAAAAAGCTAAGTTAAATATTTAAATAGGAGTTCAGAAACTGGGGCAGGAGAGTATTTATGGGAGGATGTTTAGAAGAAACTCGAAACTATGATGTGTAGCGTGATTTTGTATGGCAGGAAAACATCGAGGCAAGAATATAGGGGTAGGCTGGAGGCTGTTAACAAGTGCGTGTGGAGAAGGATGGAAAAGGCGAAATGGACGGGACAGAAAATAAGCGATAAAGTGCTATGGTGGGGGAGGAGAGAGGATCGTTGTGTGAAATCATAAGGAGGCACGAAAGATACACTCAAAACCTTTGATTGAGAATGGAATATTGAAGACTGTGATAGAGGGAAGGACGTTAGGCAAGTAAGGAAGCGACAGGACAGGTTTATAGTAGTGTCACATAGGGGAGTGTTTTGTCTGAAGAGACAAATAAATGAGTTGTTGTACCGTTGTATAGTCTGTGCCCATCGAAAACCTGCCCTAAACGGTAGAATTCTAATAATACGCGGTCCAGGTCGGTGAAGAGTGACCCGCGCGTTCTTTCCCCAAAGGATTGAACAGGTTCGTTTACCGTGCTTTCATTTGGCCCTTGTTATAATGTCTACGCAGGTGAATTAAGCACAGGTGTTGGAGGCCTGCCATTTTTGTTGTTATTCTAAAACTGAATTTATTTTAATTATTTAAACTACTCATTTCAGAGCTGTTTTGTTTCATTGCGGTTTCAGTATCAGTCTGCTCATCATTAATGGTCAAAAATATTGATAAGTCCGCAGGCTAGACCTAAGGCGTTATTCGATGTGCTATAATGCCGATTTAAGCACAATGGATCGCAAATACTCCCATGCATCCTCTCATTGAGGTCAAACAGGCGTGAGGCAGCAACTCTCTCAACGTTCAACTTTCTTTCTCATTACGGTCTAGTATAATCCCGGGCCTTCAAGATGATGCCTAATTTAGGTTTGCCTTGCTCCATACGTATTTGCCGAAAATATTCACTCCAATTGAGATCGTGCCTAAGAGTGGTGTCTAGGTATCTAATAAAGTCTATAGCTATTGAAGTAAACAGCAACAAAGTAACCATTCAACAATTTTTTGGAGGAAGAGTATTTCATGCGGAAACAAAAAAAAAACAAACAACGCTTTTTTCTCGACAGCGTTTTCCCCCTGGGGAAAACGCTGTCGAGAATTTTTTGCAGAATAGCAACTGAAAAGTTTGAATTCATAAAAAGTTACACGCACTTTATAATAATTGTTTATATATATATACACACACACATATATATATATATATATATATATATATTTATATTTATATATATATATTTATATATATATGTGTGTGTGTATACATGTATATAAACAATTTTATTGCTCTGGTAGCAAAGTCCCTTGGAGCAGAATACATGTTACATGAGGTTACTTAGGAAATATAACGAGAGGGTTAAATGGAGAGAGATAGGTTTGTTATTTTAGGTTAGCTAGGCCCCACCTAGGGTGCCTGGGATTCTCACGAGGTAGGTTTAATTTTGGAACTAGATCGAGTGCAACGTAGACCAGCTAGGTTTCTGAAACGTTGTTGCGAACAAGGTAGCATAGTCACGATAGTCTTGTACGAATTAGGATGGTGGCCACTAGTTGACCTCAGATTTAAATGCAGGTTAAATTGGCTGCGTATATTTGAGGCAGGTTATTTATTTGAGGATGTTAAAGACATATTACAGGTCCCGACTTACTGTGGTAGATCAGGTCACCAACGTAAAATAATGTATATTTATTGTAGAATAGATAGATTTAAAATGCCAATTTTTCCTCGCACAATTAGGGATCAAAATAGATATGACAGCAATCGCGATAGAGATAATTAGAATTGGTGGTATCTGAGAAAGAAAGAAATTTCTGCATGAAATTGTGTGCATGTTAATATCTACATGCTATTTTTTATTTTGAATACCTAACTTTTAAACAGTTCTACCTTGTGTTTTTAATAGTATTAGCATCCTGTCATTGAATATTATTGCACGGAAGTACCTTCCTTCTTGTGATTAACTTTACTCCAGTGCATGAAGGAACTAATTTTTGTGTAGAGTTGTCTTAGTTGGGATTGTGATGCCTGGCTGGTGACCTAACACCCCCTGCCACACGCCCTTGCGGCGACTTGGTTTGTGCTATGTGGATGTAGATAGATGAATCACCTTGGCAGATATTTTTTCAGCTAACTGAATTGTAGCCAGAGTTCGTCGTGACCGTGAGCCATGACCGCTATGAGGCACGTGCTACGTGAATTTGGTTCGCTTGGAGAGATGTTGAATATGCATTATCGCATGTAGGACTGTTTTAGATCGTTGACGTGATTGCTAATTTTACTTTCCTTCCCTCAAGGTGGGGGTCAAGGACATCCCGATACGGTCTAATAGGCAAAGACTTGCAGGTGTCGTTGGGTAGAAATGGGTGCTGATTAATTAACGGGGTAACAATCGAGAATTACTGTAATTTTACATTTAATTAAGTTTATTTCAGTTTTCGTGCCTCATTTATCTCCTACCAATTATGGAGGGAATTTAAAATGGAAATGAAACGGCATCCATTAATGCTCCCACTCACTCCAAAAAAACTAGCCTTCAATTGTAAGGTCCGTTGGATCGTTGGAGGTGGGACTCATGCGGAATTATCGTATCGCAGACGTACGAGGCGTCGTGTGTGTGTGTCGTGGGTTTAAGATTTATAAGGTGGTTCCTTTCCTGTGCCGCGTGGATACCCATTTATTTTCTTGTTTTCAAATACCACATGAATTGGGTATAGTTAGGAGTACCCTGAGACAAAACTAAAGTTTGAATCTAGTGACCACTAGTCAGTAGCCGAGCGCTCCTTCTGTTATTTGTGTCTACTCAATTACCCAGCGATCCACCAAAAGGCTTGTGACAAAGGGTGCAAACGCCAGGTGGAAAGATAAAGAAATAAGGAAGAGGGAGGGACCTCAAGGAAAGTGTTATGCAGCTAAATCATACCCTGAAAGCTACTTCAAAGGCGTAAGGGAGGAGACAAATCCACAGAAACAGTACGCAAAGGGCTGCGGTGTCGCTCAACGTGTGAAAGAGTGTTAGCTGAAAAAGATTTTGTCATATTGTCACATATTGTATTGTAATAGGCTTTTCTATAAGTTCTGGGCTCTGGTATACGTTCGGTATATTGTAAAATCTATCGTTGATAACTATTTTTGAAGCATGTTTTTTATTTAATGTCAGTGACACCGTACGAAAATAAGCTGATATTAACAGCAAATAGAAAAAAATAAGAGTATAGACACAACTTACCATGATATACATTTGAAATTGTGAAGGCAGATTTGGAAGTTTGCTTACGAATGAGAAGGAAAATCATATGTATCAGGAGTATTATAATTGGAACGTCAGTGTCAGGAGACTAGGTCTGGACATTTGGGTCGAGGGTAGACAGGAGTGGCCTCAGATAAGAATAACGGAGTGGCCTCAGATAAGAATAATGGAGGAGTGGCCTCGAATTGACTGCTTAGGGATGGGTCGAACACTTTTCAGAGGCACAGGGACAGAAACCGAAAAATAAGGTTCACGGGCCAATTTACAGTACACGACTCGAGGATTGGTTTGGCAGGTGAGGGTAGAATTCAATGCTTTAAGCTCTAGCTAAGCGTTGAAATTCTAAGCTAAGGTGAGCGAAATTCACCCACTAGGGTGAAATGGGTGCCAGTTCCTTCCCCTGTACCACCTGTGATTTTCCAGGAAGGATCCGGTACCCGAAAGATCGCAGAGCTTGGGAAGAGCCGAGGGTATCCAGGGATTTAAGCAGCTAACTTCGATGACCTGGGTCTGGCTATCAAATATCCCAACATGTATTATAACTCGGGGCTGACTGCAAAAAATTGAAACGGTCCCAGAAAAAAAAACAGGAGCGTTATCCGTAATCACGGTCTGTTGGCCACGATTCCGCTATGGCTACCTTAAATTTTTGACTGGAGATCATAATTCAAGGTTGGTTCTACGATGCTTATTTTATATGCCACTCCAGTGGCAGCAATAGGCTTATGTTATGCGAATAAGCGGTTACGCTTTTACGCAACGCAAGACGTGAGGGTTTCAAGAATCAATTAGCCGCATCGGTCAAGTGCCTTTTTGTGAGTGCAATACGCTCACGGCAGTCTAAGGCTGTACATTCCACTGACCGTGGCCTTGAGAGTTATTTTATCCAAGAGGCCGGATTCTATCATCGTGCTGCGCCGTGGGCCCGTGAAAAGTTATTTTAATCTCAGACACCGAAGCAGCAAATTAATGCGTATCTTCACAAATTTTTGTTGTGTATACAAATATTTGTAATAATAATTTATTTAAACTAAATGCTTTAATTTAAATAATAATATCCCTATGAAATGAATGATACATGCACTGTGTCGGCGAATCTGAGTACACCGATATTTTCGATTTATTGTTTAATAAATACAAATATATCGATATATCGGTATACTTTGGTTTTCCCAAGGCATCAAAAGGACTAGCAAGCATTTGCTATAGGAATTAAGAAATACCAATTTTGGAAAGATAATTTATCGCCCGAGGAGCAGGAGCCGTATGGGATACGAAGACAATTTCATTTGTACGCACACACATTACAATGGATCTTCGATTTTTGACGCAATTGACCGTATTTATTATATTTTTTTAATGCTAAAGAATATCTTTACATCAAAGGGTGATTAGTCAAATGATTATAAGTTTTAGAAAAATATCGTCATGTGTAAAATCATACCATTTGTTTTATTGGGCACGATGAATTTTTTTACTTGTTTTTAACCTTTTCTTTTTCAATCCCATTAAATCTGAAAGAATTCCTTAGCAACGAATCTGTGACGCTGAAGTGGCATTCAAATTCACGTGGCGGTTCTCTCTTATGCGAAAAAATGCTGGAGTATGCTCCAATGGTGCATGCTTTGGCTCTCAAATGTTTTGAGAGAAAGGTTTAGCCATACGATTCTATTAACGACGACAAACTCGAGAGCCAATTTCGCATTGATGTGTGTGTACCTTCTTGTAAATAATCTCGAAAATCGGTTTCGTATTTTTAATATCTCCGGTCCTAATTTTCCTCCAACAAGGTGAGCTGGTATTTTCCCAAAAATAAGTCGAATAATAGTATTTAAATAGAAGCACGGAAGACTTGCGCGGACCAAGAAAAGTATATTTGGCTATGATTCATTCACTATGGTAAAAGGGGTACAAATCACTCTTAAGTGACGACCAATTATTCGGTACAGATCATTAATAAGTACGATTCTTATCAAATTCAATATCTCAATCTAGTTTAATTGGTATTACATCTGGAATTTCTTTTAGGCCCGCGGCTTTATCTTATTTCGCGCTCTGGAGCTTCTTTGCGATTCATTAATGGATTATGTAATCGCGCTGTGGGGCGTCCAGAGCCCATTTGATGGGTTTCGTTTGGTGAGTTGATATTTACAGCGTATTTCGAGGAATGTGAAGGTTTACACTGCTACCTGTTTGCCTCAAGCGTCTCAAATAAAACTAACACTGGTACCACTTGCTCCAGTTTTCTCCGGCGCGCCCTAGATTGAGTGGATTCTTCCGGACAACTGTTTCATCATGCCATACATGGTCCCTCCATAATTCTTCGTCAACGGATAAATTTGCCACTCTGGGTTTCAGGAACCAGATTTCATGCTTGCTCGTAAATTGAAACCTCTCAAACTTGGAGCATCGAGAGATTTCATTTGAGCCTCATGAATTTTTTTTTATTTTAAAACCAGTCATTCAAACCATTTTCGTTGTGGAAGTGTTTAATTGAAGTAAAACCAATACAAAATTGATACAGAGTCATGCTAGGTCTCATTTATTGCCAAAAAAATTATCAGTTCAAATATCCAGAATTTTGATACGCTACCACTCAGAAGTGGAATTTGAAATAATTTTTCCTGATAGGAGTCACCTTAATATTTAGGCAATTTTGAATGAAAAAATATATTAGGTTCATATATTATATGAGATATTTTCTTCTTCTACACAAAGATGATGCCCTCGGTAGGATATGCGGCTAGGGATGCACTCACACAAAGCATGTCCAACTCGAACATTTTTGGACTAGCACTGCAAAAAAAAGCATAGTGGTTATGATAAGCTTCTGTCATATCCGGTAGCGATAAATTACGTGTAAAATTCTTGGTGAAAGGACCATTAAAATTATAAGAGACTTCATAAAAACGAATAATCAAACTTGCTATGCCAAAATATATTTCTAGTTTAATTATTAAAAGGGAATAAAACGAATTTCAATTCCTATTGGTAATCTACTGTTTAAGTTGAGTTTGAATGGGCACAACTTATACAACAGTAATGTATTTAATTACCGCTACTGACTCAAAACAGCTGGACATACGGCATTAACATAAGTCCTTATTTAATTCCACATATTTTCCCCCCTTATTCCATCCAACTTGCCTATCTTACTCCTTCCCTTGTTTGCCCAACGTCCATTCCTCTATCACAGTCTTTGACATACCATCGCCAATCAAAATACCCTGCATTCATCTCTCCTTCCTCCTTTAGATTCCTCCTAACAGTCACTTCACCTCCCCCACCTTGCCTAGCATTTCCTAGTTTGTTGGTTTTCCTGGCCATTTCCCCTTCTCAATCCACCACACACTAACTTCAGGTCTCCCATCTATACCTATCATCCTGCTTCAATGGCCATGTTTTCGCACCGTTCATAACTACTCTGTATATCAAAGTTTTGACGAGCCTTCTCTCGGTATCCTTCCTCAAATTCTGTCATCAGTTCCTTCCTCCTTGTGAAAGTTTCTTTGCCAAACAAAATTATTCTCCTTGTGTCCCTGCTATTTACTTTAATCATTTTCAAAGCACATCCGAGATAGGTAAACTTTTCCACCTGTTCAACTTAACGAACTCATATTTCAATATTTAACTTAGCCTTTCTCTTTCTTTAAACTGCACAGCGTTTGTTTAATTTGCATTTGTTTTCATTCCATACCTATTTATGTGTGTAGAATATATGTATAATTTGATATAATATGTAAACGTTTTGTATATCCACTCCTATGGGGTACAACTTAGACGTAGGGGAAGGGCTGCATGTTCCTATGACCTCTTGTTTTGAATATAAATATATAACCCTCCCATGGACTACAACATTAACGTAATGGAAGGATTATGCGTTCCGATGACTTCTAAAGCTCTGCTGTCTAGCACAGATATGTATATATATATATATATATATATATATATATATATATATATATATATATATATATATATATATAATCTGCACTGGACTCTATTCCTCTGACCTGGCCATATAATGTGGGGTTATAAAAATTCCCTTAGTTCAAATTTTTAATCGGTGCGTTCTGAACGTTGCTAAAAGTCTTGGTCTCCTCGCGTCTCAAGCAGCTTCCACCCTAATTTCTCGTAAACACCTGTTTCATTTGTCTTGTCGTTATAAGTTTTGACCAATCTGGCGGAATTTATATGAAACATACCTAATTTTAAACAATTTCTCCCAACGATCCCATACATTTCCGTCGTTTACCAAATGTGGCCCAACTAAAGCAAAATAACACCTTTCTAAGTCAATCTCCTTTACTATAGCAATACATAACACCACCACCCGCTAATGAAGCCGAGCTTCTTAAAAATGGTTCTGCGAATTTTGAAAGGTACCCCATAAAAGGCGTGATATTCGGAAATGTAATGTTATTCGACGCATTCAGGATCAAATTTCCTTCTCCCACAGGTTTCTTAAATCAGGGAAACAATTGGAATGAGAACGAAAGGTCTCGGGGCCACAAATCCACCACGACTTCATCGTCCTTTGGCTTACCACGTGCTGATCTTTGAAGGTGGAAGTCTTAGCAATTCCCATGATATGTTCGACCTTTGGAGGCCCTACCCCTCCACTACTCGCTTCCTGTATGCCCATGTTGTGGGAATGGGTCCAGTTCTGTTAAACGAACCGTAATCCTGTTCTGTTAGCGCCCAGATCTGGATTGCCAACCCGGTTCGGTAAGTCTGAAAAAATCTTGCCACTTCAATCAACCACGGGGTGAGGAGGATTATTTTTTGCGCGCTTAAACTAAATGTAAACAGGCACTAATTGTAAACAAATATTTATCGCCCGGGAGCAGTATATCACTTCTATACAAGAAACGTATGACGATAACTGACTCCTTTTTTTTGATTAGAATGAAAGATAAAATTATGCTAAAAAATTGTCGAGGAATTCTATTTAAACACGTGATTGACAATTATGTATTTGATGAAAAAGTTATTTTAGAGACTAGATTTAAAAATAAAAGAGAGCATCAACTTGAGAGGGACTCACATTAGAATAAGATAAACTTTGTTTAAATTTTTTATTATGAATATATATATATATATATATATATATATATATATATATATATATATATATATATATATATATATATATATATATATATATATATATATATATATATATATATATATATATATATATATATATATATATATTTATATTACCGTGCATCCAATGTTCTTAAATAGATTGAAAAATACCATGAATGTTTCGAAACATAATGCCAAAATGGCATAACTTCATGAAATCATGTGTTAAGGCATTTATTCTTAGTTAAAATAAATTAATCGAGGTAGAAAGTTGAATTATGGTTTATTGCAATATAATGTCTTATATCCTTTAGTTTCAAGTAAGGTAGGCTTTAGAAGTGAGGCATTTTTTAGTCTCTGGAGCCATCCAGAAACCTTCATTTACCAGCAGACTCGTTATTAATAATAAAAATAGTTCTTATTTATTCCGCGAGCAGATCTTAAACGTATGCAAGACGAATTTTATCGTAAAATTGTTTAAATACGTTGTGAATAACATGAAAATAATTTACTACGTTACACAGGTTTTAGTATAAAGGAGGCATTTTCAAACCAGAATTTTCTTCGCATCGTACGAAGGATCAATTGAGCGGTAGCTCAATCTAATTCGCCAATGCTGTAATTTAAATACTAAATTCAAGTTTGTTCTCGGCGTTATTCATTTAATCGATTTTCCTGCTGGGTTACGTCATAAGTTTGTGTGTGTGTATGTATATAGATATATATATATATATATACATATATATATATGTATATATGTATATATATATATATAATAACATTTGGACGGTACAATAGGACACAAAATAATGTAGAAAGCACGTAAAAGGACTCTCATGTTGTAGGTTGTTTGAGCCTTCGGCCTTCGCTGAGGCCTTCTTCATGTCAGACGGCTATATATATATATATATATATATATATATATATATATATATATATATACTTACATACACGCACATACACCCATACATACTCACACACACACACATCCAAACACAAAATTCTGTCATATGGCATACTGTATGGCGAACAACTATTCGTTCACATGGGAATAGATATTAGAAAAAGGGGTAGGAACACACATAAAGGATGAACACACGAGAGGTGGGGAAGGCGGAATCGAGCAGATCACAAGCGTAAAAATATTTCCTTGACCGGGACTTGAACACCGGATCTTTCCACTTGCCGGGGGGATGCTCTAACCATTTAACCTTTGTCAAAATTCTGTTAAACATGCATCTAAGTCACCTGCGTTAATTAAGACCTTGATTATTTGCATGAAAGGATGATGCTCCTATTTCAACTCAATGCATCTTAAGTAGAATCTTATTAATGTTTGCCAACCGGGGACCTCATTTAACGAGGAAACGTAGTTTGCCCAGAGATCAGCGGGTCTTTTATGTAACCAAGTGCCCCGATTCATAGGCCAAGAGATGGCGTTAGGGGGCTGTATTACCCACCAAATTAAATATATACACGACACACAAGAGGACAGTAGGTAAGCAATCATGGAATAGCATATCGCCTTTTCTTAGCCATGTATCTACATGTTTATATATATATATATATATATATATATATATATATATATATATATATATATATATATATATAATTATTATTATTAGGTAATCTACCGGTTAAGGTAGATTTTTGGATGGACATAGCTACTAAAGATATATTTTGTGACTCCTAACGAAACACAAAACCCAGTATCCTACCCTACATCAGGTCCATCTTTATCTCTGAGTGCTTTCTTCCTCCATTCATCCCGTCCAACATCCCTCTCCTGTTCCTTCCCTTTCCTCGTTTGCCTAACATTCTCCCCTCTATTACAGTCTTCAACATCCCACTGCCGGTCAATACTCCCTCCATCCACTTTTCCTGCCTCCATAGGATTGCTCCGAACAAACCCCTCTCTTCGCCCACCATACCAAGTACTTCTTCGTCTGTTTTCTTCTCTGTCCATTTCACCTTCTCCATTCTTCTCCACACCCACATTTCAAAAGCCTCCAATCTACGTCTATCCTCCTGTTTCAATGACCATGTTTCCTCTCCATATCAAAGTTATCACGAGTCTTTTCTTAATATCCCTACTCAACGCCCCTGTCATCAACTCCCTCCTCCTCCTGAAAGCCTCATTGCCGAGCGCAATTCTTCTCCTTACGTCCATACTACTTTGACCGTGTTGGTCCAAAACACCTCCGAGATACGTAAACTGTTCTACCTGCTGTAGTTTTTGCCCTCCTATTTTAATGTTTAACTTAGCCTTTTTCTTTCTAAAAAATCGCATAACCTTTGTTTTATTAATATTAATTATCATCCCATACCTGTCGCACTGAATTTCCAATTCACTCGGCAATGCTTGCAATCCCTTGGCTAAATGACAAACCAAAATTTGGTCATCACCAAACCTAACTGATTTTACGAATTCCCGGTCCACTTTCATTCCTACCTCCAGTTCTTCCTATGCCTCTTTAATCATTTCCTATACATACAGGTTAAATAGCAATGGTGATAATGGGCAACCCTGCCTTACACGTCTTCCTAACACTGGCCATCCGGATTCTTCGTTCCCCACCGGCACCTGAGCAGTCTCAAACATGTACAGGTTGCGGATTAGCCTCCTTACCCTCCAATCTATTCCTATTTTCTGCAATATACTCATTAGTTTTTCCCAATTCACTCTATCATACGCTTTTTCGAAATCTACGAAATAGGCAAATACTTATATAATAATTGTCAAACTCCAATAGCCGTAAACAGTTTACCTTTCTAAACAAAGTAAAAATGAAATTAGTTGGCTGGCGCCACAAGTCAAGAAGGGGTAAAAGGTAAAAAAGGATAAAGAGGTAGGTAAAACAGGTAAAAGGTAAAAAAGGAGAGGATAAGAAAGGTTAATACGAATACGCGTATTTCGGCCACAAAGTAGCCCTCTTCAGCGTACTGAAGGGTAATCGTCACTACAACACAAGTCGAAGTGTATATAGAGATGTATAAGATATACGCGTATTCGTATTTACCTTTCTTATCCTCTCCTTTTTTACCTTTTACCTGTTTTACCTACCTCTTTATCCTTGTTTACCTTTTACCCCTTCTTGACTTGTGGCGCTAGCCAACTAATTTCATTTTTACTTTGTTTAGAAAGGTAAACTGTTTACGGCTATTGGAGTTTCACAATTATAATATATTACTAGCCGTAAGATCTCATTTCCATCAATAGGCAAATACTTCTTGATTGTATTCTATATTCCTCTCGATTAATAATCTCATTACTGCAATGGCATCACGCGTGCCTCTCCCCTTCCTAAACCCAAACTGCTCATCCCCTAAGTAATCATTTGCCCTACTCTCTATCCTTTTGTTTATGATCCTGAGAACAACTTTAGCTGCGTGGGATATCAAACTTATCGTCCTGTAGTCCTCACATGGTGTAGCTATATATGTGTATATATATATATATATATATATATATATATATATATATATATATATATATATATATATATGCAGTACAGCGGATGTTGTAATGCAGGGTTAGAGCGTTGGACAACCCACAGAAGAGTCAGGGTGCAAACGCACGACACACCTTGATGTAAACCCTCTGTTTCACTCTAAAATGGTTTTGACTCTCCCTACCCGTGTGTGTGAATTTGAAGCAGGTGAAATCTATCGACACTTACCGAAAGCAACCGTTAGTTTGATTAATGTGTTTATGGTTTTATATGCAATACCCTTGTGCGTAGTTAAATTTAAAATGTAATCATCACACATATTATTAAATTGAAAAGTTCACCTGTAATTGATCGGTATGATTGTGTCAATTAAATAAAATTCAATCTCTAGCAGGGTGAATTTCCGAGAAGAAACCGTCTGGATGACGGAATATCCCAATAGTGATGAAGTTACATTTTTTACAACATTATTGGTAATTATCATTTAAGTAACTCTTAATTTTGATGTTACATGCCGATATGCGAAATCACCCCCTTTGCCACCCAAGCCCTAGCGTTGGATTTAAGGCTTACATAAAGTTGTGGATTAATGGCACCCCAACTCTCCTAAATGATCTATGAACATTCGGCTTTCCACGTAGAAAATGGACGTTGGAGAGCATTCCGTAAGCGTTCGTACGGTTTCCCTCCGCGTGGCTAGCTCATTTTTGATGACTGCTTCTCCCTTTTCCCCCGCAATAAAATTCACTTGCCCTTCACCTTTGCTCGAAGGTGTTTGCGTCTTAAGCGGGTCCTTACGCGTCTCCTCAAGTGGGGAGATTAGGTGAGGTCTCGAATGAGGGCGAGGGTTAGGGGTGGAAAACGCTCCAAATTAAGAATATTAAAGGGAAGTGCTCTCGGGCACGCATTTGCGCAATCGTTTCATGCCCAAAGGACCCGGGGGGCGGGAGGGTTTTGGGAAAGACGAAGCGAGGAGGATGGAAGGTGGGGATGACCTCGGGTGGAATATTCACCGCCCGGTCTGCGGTAGCGATAAGGAATGACACCTCCGGGGGGTATTGCTCCGGGGCATAACTTCAAACGGGCTGGTTGCTCGTGCCTCAATTGTTTCATGGCAAGACGCACTGCGCTCCGCTCGCCTCTCCCAAGATGAAAGTGACTTCATGGAATTTAATGATCACATGACTTGCTTTTACTCAAGTGAGAGAAAGAGTTCGGGGAAAGCCCTAATGGCCCGAGTCTGGTGTCCCAAAAACCCCACCACACGCCCTTGCGGCGGCTTTCGGGGTATTTTGTGTATTTAGTTCATCGTGGATTGTACGATAGACCATCTGAAAAGTTAGCAAACCAGCGAAAGGGCATGTGGGGTACTGGGTACTAGGACACCAGTCATATACTGTATGTACGATTGCACGTAATGTAATTAAATTATATGTATATAATTATCTATTTTATTTTGTGTTCTATTATGACGTCCAAATATTATATATTAATAAATAACTAAAGAAATACATAAAGAAAGAAATAAATAAATTAATACATAAATATATATATATATATATATATATATATATATATATATATATATATATATATGTTTATATATATATATATGTTTATATATGTATATATATGTGTGTATATATATATGTTTATATATGTATACATATATGTGTGTATATATATATAATGTATATCTATATACTAGTATATCTATGTATATACGCATATACACCAGGGCGGTTCGAAAAGTATGAATGAAGAAAATTCTTATACTTTCTTAAAGGTAGTTTGACCCTGAGTAAGCTAGGGGTTTATTGCAATATTTGTGTTTTAAATAGTAAAGATATTCTTGTG
This sequence comes from Hetaerina americana, assembly GCF_022747635.1. NCBI lineage: Eukaryota > Metazoa > Arthropoda > Insecta > Odonata > Calopterygidae > Hetaerina > Hetaerina americana. Next base: position 29,257,584 of record NW_027287205.1, read on the forward strand.
CGAGTTATTGTGTCTACACTGATGGTGTGCGGTAAAGCTTATTCTTTTGTACAAAAAAATATATTTTTTCATAATACAAGAAATTTTTCTTTTGTCTTAGTTTTGTTTGTTTACTTAAGTCTCTTTTTGCCCCGAAATCCGTGTGGTGACACATTGCTACGGACAAAAATTTAAAATTAAATTTAATTCCTTGAGTATTCGCACTCATTTTTTCCGGAGCGGAGATGACATTTTTGAGCAAAGAAATTGTTAGCAGAGAAATGAGAATTAAGATTAAGAAGATTGGAGCCCCAGTTGATCTACGGAAAAGAATTAAATTTTTAGTGTTTGCTGAGAAAAAGATGCCAAAAGATTGAATTATATTGAATAAGATGCACGCTCTAACGCAAAAGCCCCAAAAAATTTAAGGTTTTTTTCGAAAGCAACAATAAATCTTCCTCGCGCAGCATCTAATTTATCTTAGAAGTGTTGAATCCATGGGAATTTTCGCTATTTATTTCTTAAGTTGATGTTAACCATATCATATTTTATGTGATATTAATTTGGCGCTATTTTTGAGTCTAAGTTAATAATTCTCTCTTAACGTGAACGCCCTCGATTGCATATTACACCAAATGAAATGCGTGTGCGCACATTCGCAGAAACGCCATGCTGTCCATAGATGCCCTTGGCTTGACGGTTTCCTCTTCACCCTTAGACGTACTTTTAAACATGGCGATGCAACTTAAATCGATGCTACAAAAATCTTGCTAAATTATTAATGTATTATTCCTGTTATAGAAGATAAAAAAATATAATGATTCCATGATATTTTATTATCTTTTAGTCATTACCTGCATTCCTAATAAACTAAAAATATGAAATGGCCAAATTCTCACTCTCCGTCCTCGTTTGCCTCATTTGTTCCCTTCACACCGTTCTCATTATCCCTTAACTCTACCCGTCCTCTTTCTCTTCCTTGTGGATATAACAGCACACCCTGTGAGGTGTTTCACCACATCTGCCACGTACCCTTTTGGGCGTATAATGCGGCCATTGCGTGAATGAAGATGAGTGACGATGATTAATGTGAGAAATGTTTTGTACGAGAGGACGTTTGGAATAGTATTATTTTTGTTACAATGGCTGTTTGGAATTTTCTTAATTTGTAGTTAGTTACGAAAATAAACAGATTTTAATGTTTCTACGAGCCGTTCTGATGCCGTCTTCATAACTCATGTACATGCGTTATGAAGGCGGCATCTTTGTATTGCGACTTTTGTTCTGTAATGAAGATCGTTAATGTGGCGGGTAACTTTGCTCTGATGAGTTTTACGGCAGGGGAAACAAGACTTTATATACTGTTGCGTATCTAGATGACATATTTATTTAAACTAACCCATTATTTCAGAGTTCTATTAATTTTAATTGGCCTCTAGTATGTTAATGGTTTACTTAACGCTAAGTAAGTACAGCAGGAAAAGTAAAGTCAGTGCATTCGTACCCTATCATTGCTTTCCTTTGATACTTAGTTATAGTTCTCTCTTTTCATCCTTCTATTGATATAAAATTAAAATTATTATTTGGATATTATGTGCAGCAATTGCGAAATAAAATTTTGATTTAATAAGTTAAAACTTATTTAGTAGAAACACAAAAATATTATTGTAAAAATTTACAGGTTATATGAAAATGCAGAACAAAATATCAACACTGCTTTTTTTTCGAAAGCTGTGTACGCTATTTCTCCAATCCAAGCACTCAAATTTATGAATAGTTCGTCAATTATATTAGACAAGGCAACATATATCCATGCATGAGTTATTATTTACAAAAAAAATGAAGTATATTATTTGTCAAATGTAATTATTTTTTTTATTTGGGATCTGTTTTGATGGGCAAGTTTTGTAATAAGTGGCGAATTTTTCTAACGGTACTCAGCTTCTCTTATACCGAGAAGTCTTTCCTGTTTCATAATTCTTTCTTTATTGAGTTCCTTAATGGTCATTCGTGCGACAAAAAATACTCGTAGAAATACAGTTTGGAAAAAGCTCCGACTGCTTTCGGTGTAGGTAAAAGGAATGTTTGTATACGATCTTTGATAATTTTCACCGTCGAATATAATTATAAACTATACGGTAATTCTGAAGTTTCATGGATTCATTCGCCTCTGGGGAGGAAAGAGAATTTGTCTATTTCTAAACGGTTTTAGGCCGATGATCTAAACTGGTCACTCACCCATTTACGTAACTTTAGCTGGTTTAAAAGCAATGCTCATGTTTTTAGAAACGAGGCGGTGTTTTCATTGACAATGTGAGAATTCCATGAGAGAAATTTCTTCATGGAAAAGTGAATGAGAGTTGATTAAAAACTTATGAGAAAAATGGGATTGAGTTAGGATGGGTTACAGAAACCGGACGAAGAGGAAGGCATGTGAAGTTCCGTTAGCTCAGCTGGTGAAACAGCAATCGCTGGGGGAAACTCTTAGGCAGAAAAAAGTGGATGGATTAGATGCAAAAAGGGTAGTGGCAGTCCATCAACAGGCAGGTGGAAAAGTGGCCCAGGGAATGTGGAAAACGTATTCATGGGCCTCAGTTTCTCACCAACAAAAACTCCTGACTAGCGCTAAAGAATTTCTCGAGAGCAAATAAATAAAAAGGACAGCATTGACAACAAAAAATTTGAAATTATTTTCAATGCTATGACATTGATCTAAGTCTTAAACTGCACATAGACGTAAGTCACTTCCGTTCGACGTGTAATTAATGGATTTGCACGCGAACTCCAAATATTTCGTTTGTATACTTACTAAACCCCAAAAGGACGTGTATCGGAGGGTTAGGACATTAGCTATACTTGTATAAATATTAGTTCATGCGTGCACTTGAACATATATTAACTAATATACTAAATCAATGGAGCGCATTCACGCATGAACGCGTACATGCATTATACGATAATTGACTGAATCATTAAATTAAGGTATTTATGTAAAGCTATTCGAGTTGTTGAGTTTGATTTTGTCATAATTCAATGTTTTGCGAGGTGAGAACGGGAAATTGAATCTGCAGGTGACGGAGTATATCGTAATTATTTAATCTCGATGGTCGGATCTACCGATTTTATTTGGAGCAGTAATAATTCACTCTCTGCCACAAAAAAGTAACTTGCACATTTTTTAAAGTCTTCTTAATGCTGGCTAACAGAATCTCCTGATGTATGTACCAGAGGAAAGTGTAAAGATGAAAGGGAACAGCGATATATTTGACCTGTAATTATTGAAGAGATGGTAATACGTACGAGTGGACGAGGCAAATGATTTTTACACTATGAAGTTCGCGCTCTTTGATTGCATTGAATTCATAATTAAAAATTACAACGGATTTTATTGGAGATATTTAATTCAAACTGATTGAAAAAACTGTTAATAATAAATCAATTTTTGTGACGTATTCGCTTACACGATTTCTCTGAGGCAAAAAGCGTAATGGTAGGAAAGTAAATACTCTTCGGCCTCGAGAGCGCTTCAAGTAGATACACCCGATCGGTCGATTATAAGGAATATCTCGGTCCAAATGATAGCATTCCGAGATAATGGATTTTTAATTACAGCAGTTGACTCCTGAAGAAATACATGCCTCGGCATCGCTAATATAAAGGCGAGATTTAATGATGTAAGCTGCAAAGTCTACGACGTTGAGATAGATTGAAAGAAAATGACTTTAAAAATATCGATTACTATGATGAGTGGAATCAAGACCAGATATCATAAGTGACGGAGATTAATCTCATGGTGTTTTATTTTTTTGGGTTGCGGATCTTTCTTGCGAAACCAGAGGCGATACAGGATGAGAAATTGGCACAACTTACCACCCTGATGATGTGAATTTCACACCCATTGGGTTTGGGAATAGATGAACTATTCTCTCGTTTATCAAATCAGTCATTGGCTAACAATGTTTAATCTCTATTAACCCAAACCCGTTCAGCCCTTGATTGTCGTAAATGTCACTCCGAAAACCTAGAAAACATCCTAAAATCCTCTTAAACACCTCAATGAACCCCCCTCCTCCAAATATCATGCCGTTTCATAACGGTAGCAGAAGACTCAAAATTGGTCCTATTTCTGAGAGTTCAATTTTTTTACCAGCAGAATTTTCTCAGATTTCTCCCAACCCGTCCCGCCTCAGTTTTCACCACGAACTCCTTTGTTTTTTCATTAAATGTTAATTTTCCAGTTTCTTTTTCTCAATGCATAACCTGATTATCCAAATACCAGAGTCTCCTGAAATCCCTTTCCTGCCCGCTCCTCTTCCAGTTCCACAATGCACTTCCATTCATTACCGATATTATTCTAATTAATACGACGCGACTATGCTGTCCTCTCCCTCTCCCATAGACGGCCAACTTAAATTTAAACTTATAAGAAGTTTGTATTTGATTTTTCCAAAAATTTCCTTACCCAGGAATGGAAATATAGCCTTGAAATTTCATTCCCCGCGTTCCCCCCCTCACTCGTGATCTGTTTTTCAAACCTCCTCTACCTCCACGTTCCCTTTCTCCCTCATTGCAACCCAATTTTGTCTTTCGCACTTGCCCTAAAATGACTTCATCCTTACTCTTCCTTCTGTAGGTGATTGTGCAGCCACCGAAAAATCAAAGTATAATTTTATATTTATTCTTTGTTCCGAATGCCTAGACAGCAACTTCTGTGTTCACGTTTTCCAGTTTTTTCATCAGTATAATGTGGTTGTGAAACGGCCATTCATCCCGCGTAATAATGAACTATTGTGGAAATTTAACCCCTCATTTTTACTTTTATAGTATTCATATGAGTCTTAAAAATCTGTGTCACAAAGATTTAATCAATTTGGGGCCTATACTCTTATATCTATCCCATGGCACATGCCAAAGATGACATTTTCGTGAGTAGTTTGTAATGAGGGTGTTTTCCATGACTAATTTTATACTCTTCGGGCAACTTCGTAATTATTTCTCCTTTTCCGTTTCGCGATTAGTCAGTTAGCTCATGCCCAGTGTCTAACAAGTACATATCTTCCCGATTTTTATTTATTGGTATTCTTCTAAAGTTGAGCCTCAATCTTAAGTGCAATTAATTTTTTCTCCGTTTACATTTAAGTGCATTACTACCCCCATTGTACTACGGTAGGAGGGATCATGCCAATTAAAGTAGAGGTTAAGTGTAGAATAGATAGATTTAAGATGTAACTTTTCCACGAACAATTCGGGATCTGAATAACAATGTCCGACCGCGGTAGAGCCATTTTCGGGGAAAAAATATTCTGTTGTTTTGTCACCCCTTGCCACACACCCTAGTGGTAGTTTAAAGGGTGCCAAAATTAATAACTTTATTCGCGGTGAATCTGTAGATAAAACTCGGCTCTCGATCTTATTTCTAAGTTTTAAAATTCCCCTAGACTTGAGTAATTGAGGACTTCGTTTTTAAAGACATTTGAATATTTCTTATCAAATTACATTCCATATCACTTTGGGGATATGGTGTCACACCTCTACTTCACCATCGCAGTCATTCGCGGTACGAAACTTGTCACGTTACTAGGCTATCTTAGGGTTACGATGCTTTCTTTGACGTTTGATTAATTGCCGAATTGGATCGCGTTCGGCGTGGACGAGCTAGATTTGTGAAACGTTGTAATGATAAACTGAGTAGATTATCATTAATTATTTGAGGATTTAGATTTGGAATCAATCACGGAGTGAATGCCAAATCACAGATTAAATCTCTTGCAGAAATTGGAATGATGTGTCATTGGGAATTATGTTAAAAATATGTTATTAGCCCCATCGGACTACGGTAGGAGAGATCATTTCAGAAAACTCTTAGGTATGAATTGTGGAACATATGGATTTAAGATGTCATTTTTCCAACGAACGGTAAGGGATCAGAATAAAATTTTCTGATCGCGCCCTGAGGGAAAAGTGTTTCGAGTCAAGCGTAGTCTTGTGTGTAATCACTCCCTGCCTCTAACCCTAGAGGTGGGTTTATTTTAGAAATAATATATTTTAGTACCCCGGGAAGCCACCGCTGGGGTGTGTGGCGGGGGTTGCAGGGTCCCAATTAAATTATGCATAATATTAATAATAAAAATGATCATTTGTTTTTAAAAATGATCAAGTTTTTCAGTTTCATTACACAACTCTTCTGGAACAATGTGATAACTCCTACATTTCTTTGTGAACATCCTGTAGTTATGGCTCCAGAAGTCTCCTCATTCGGGTTATCTAATTTGAGTAGCACAAATTGTTTATCCCCATTCCATACATATTAACCTTTAATTATCTATAGCCGCCCTCACATACGGAATGGTCGGACATAAGAACTGTTGTTCAGAATTTCATTGACGTATTTAACTGATGTGCTCTTTCGTGTAGTCTCAACCAGGAGACCCGAATATGGGACTAGTTAACCTCTGGAATATTTTACACCAGAAAGTCCCATTACATCTGTTACTTGGGCGAATGAAAGAAAATAAAAAAATGCGGTTCTGTAATAGATACTTGGGATTTAATCTGGTGACTTCCCGTCGCCATTCACATCGCTGTGCTCTGGCCGTTAAAGTAATTGCTGCCACATTTCTAGCAAAGTGGGTATTCTGTTTCGATCAATATTTTCTCTACCGTCAACCATACTTCTGTCCCCTCTTCCTCATTAATTGCCCGTTAGTTGTTTGGCGGCCGCCACTCGCCGAGTCGTAACAGGCACCATCAGAGGATTACGTTAAATTTTTAGGCCGTCTTACTCTCATACACTCTTCATAGACTCCCAGCCCTGCAAGAACTGCTAGTCCTTGCCACTGGCTGTTTATCCGTCGGGTAACATGAGTGCTTAGTCGCTAACCTACGCATTTAAAGGTCTACCCCCAAAAGTCGTCAATCCGGTGGTCGGCTAAAGGAACGTTTGAGCCAATCGTGAGTCAGTGAACTAAATTTCCAATAAATGAAATAACATAACTAAATTACCAGATTTGGCTTTTTATGGGAAATATAAGTAATTTTTAGTGTTACCAATCAAATAAATAGACTTGATGCAATATTCGATGCTTTCAGGCTTAAATTTGTAGAAATCCATTATCAATGAGGGAAAAATAGCGATGCCTCTTTCCACTCAATTTTATTTATCAAAACTATACCTTTTCGATAAATAAATAAATAAATATATATATGTATATGTATGTGTGTGTGTGTGTGTCTGTGTAAGTTCATAACAATTTTATTAATCGTTATTTTACCGAATAAAGTCTAGTGGAATCATGCGTTGGTATTTTTACTCCAGTGATAAACTTAATGCACATTTTATTTTAATAATTCTATCATCTATTTACAAACATTAATGGCATTATTTTTAGTAAAAAACATAAAAGTTCGTTGTTCTCGGAAATACTATATTTACTCTATTCTCAAAGAATTATATGTGACCACTCTGACTTGATCTAACTATTTGACTTTTTCCTATGCATATTTAAGATTAGGGTGAGTCGTGCAATTGTTTTCGCTATTGAGAACTGATAGATATTATTTGATTTTCTTCGTATGAGAAATATGAAGGATAAAAAGAAATTATATCTTAAATTTCATGAGAATATGGTTATTCCATAATATGGAATATCCATATTCGCGAAATTGAGTAAGATATTAAGCTTAGTTATAAATTTAAACAGTAAGGAATATTGATTAAGAGCCAATGGATAAATTCTTAAAATCACCATTTTTGAGCGTGTACATTCGCGATGACAGACAAAGGAATGTGGGGAAGAGGTTGTTTTCCTTGTATCGTTAAGTGAAAGGATATAATTATAGTTGTCCTTAGGATTTAAAAATGGGGGAGATTACACTTACTAAATGTACCATCATTATCTGGTTTCCTATGGCAGTCATGTGATAAGATTCTTCATTTAGGCACGCTGGGTTTGAATTATATGAAGGACGAGTCACGAGTCGTGAGTCGGTATTACGTTTTGTACGAAGTTTATTTTTATTTTTTGCCGAAACGGTTGTTTTTTTATTATTTTTTAAAAAATTATTAGATGGCGTCTTGGACGTATCTGGTTGTGAAGTATTACACAAAAACATTAAAGAGTTGGTAGGTTTCGTTGTTTGTATGTTTTCAGTCGTATATCCTCTTCAGAAAACATCCAGGAGATGCCGCGACAGTGTATTTTTGACGGAATCATCCGCTAATATGCATCACAATGCAACAATTGTAGGGTGTATAAATTATTCGCCATGACCGGGATATGAACCCAGATCCCACAATGCCCGGCCGAGTGCTTTAGCCAGGTAAGCTATTGAGGCGTCCTCCGAAATATTCGGGGGCTTTAAAGGAACAACATGTTGTGACGAATACCGTACATGCATTGTCACAGGCATTCGGTCTAGACGACTAATTTTACACTCTTCAATGTTGCATTGTAATGCATATTAGCATATGATTCCGTCAAAGAGTTACCATCGCAGCATCTCCCGCAGTTTTTTGTAATTTTTCAAAGGTAAAACGCTCTCATTGTTTAAAGTTGGCTTTAAACCCATGGACTGTGGTGCATCGCTTAAGACTACTTCTATTATCTGCTTTATATTTTTTCCAAAAATTCTATTTCATTACCCAAAATAACAAGCCATTCCTCGTTTGTATTTCATTCAGTCTATCCTTCTCCGCGTCCGCATTTCATAATCCCCCAATCTAGGCTTATTATCTTGCTTTAAATGTGGAATTGCTGTGTTTTCTTTCTTTCTATACGTTGCTATTCTATTCTATTTGTGTTATATTGTATCATCCCATTATATATATATATACTTACATTACACACATATACTCACATTACACATATATAATATCTTGAGACCCATGCATATTTTCTGCTAATTATATTTTCTCTCATAATTCATTTCTTATTACGTCTGCCCAGTTGCAAAACTAGTAGTTTTGAGTGAGGTTTTAAATTGGAGAAGGCTCTGCATTGAAATTCTAAATCGTGATTTCTAGTTCCTGGAAAACAGTTAACTCTATTAAAATAGGTTTTGAAGCTTCTTTTCACATTAATTAATAAATGAGTACCAGAAACCTGAAATAGACAGGAATTTGTAAATGGACGAGGCAATTTTGATTTAACGTTGGAAATGGCTGCCCACCTTGGTTACTGGAGGTGAGAAAATTCGCCCTTGGACAGCCAAACGTACGGCTAAGCCTTATCATGCTGATTTATGAAACGGCGTGTCCGATGATGATTGCAGTAAAACTTCGTTTTCTGCTTGATCCGCTTGCACATATGAGCGTCATTTTGATGCTCGAAACTGGATATATTTTTTCGGGTTACTATCTCGTCCACCTATTTTTCATTTTCGCCATACCCTCTGTCAGATCCAAAGGCCCGGGGAACAATTTATTTTGCGAGGTGTTTTCTGCATGATTTCGAGTATGGTTTCACCTTTTTCATTTTTACTTCGTCCCTCGATGGAGTGGTGGGATTGGATCTAACCCGGGCGGCAGAGAAGAGAGAGGGATAGTGGGTGGGAAGGTTAGTAAACAGGAGGAAAGGGAAACCAGATCTCTTCTCTTTTTATGTCATGGGGAGAAGTGACGAATGCAGTGGGGTTGCGACCTCGGAGCATTTTTATTCACGCGTGCAAATACCATGGTTTCCCAGGGGTTTCCAAAACAAATAGCATGGTTCCCCCGAGCCGCCAGCTTCTCGGGTGTAGAAAACGAGGAACTCGCCTTGCGAATTTTTCTTTGCCCTTAATGCCGTTAAAAATTTGAATTTTGCGATTATGATTTTACCATGTGATATGTTAAAATATGGAGTGGTTAAGAAAATTTGCAGGTAAAAATCACCGAATACTGAATGATGTACTCACGCTTCCTTCTATTTATTCTCCTTTATACTGACTGACAGTAAAGGGCTTGCAAACATTGCTGAGTGCAGTGAAAAGTTGGGTGTTAGGTTTTGGATGGCAATAAATCTGAATAAAAAGAGGATATGCGATTTCCTAGAAAGAGAAAGGCTTTATTAAACGTTACAAAAGAAGGGTAAAGATTAAAGGAGATGGAACAGTTTACCTAGGAGTACCTAGAAAGGTAGTTTTGATCCAAAAATTGTAGTACCTACAATTTTTGGATCAAAATTGCCCAAATAGTGGAGGCATAAGAAGAAGAATTGTGTTTGGTTATTATAAGAAAGATGGAATTAATGATTGGGAAAAATTATGTCGGCAGAAAAAAAGGTGAAATGAATGGTCCTTTTTCTTAAACATTTATATTATATTTTTTACTTCAGTACATCAGTTGTTCAATTACTAGTTTTTCCCTTGCACATTACTCAATAATGACGAAATGAGACGCAGGTGCACGAGTATTGCTGTTTTATTTTTCAATTACGATTAAAAATCATACTTAAATGTTTCACTGAAAGATACATTTGCAAGAAGAAAATTGGTGGCGGTTACACTGAATAAAGATGTGAAGAACAATTTAGTTCAAGACATATATAGAGCATAGTGCTTCATGAATTTGAGAATTGGTCTTGGAGGAATTTATATCGACATAAATATCCCACGGTCCACCAAAAAGATGTGTGGCAGGGAGTGCAAGCACCAGGTGGGAAGGGTAGGGGCTAAGGGAGGATATTGGAGAGGAAGGGGAAAGGGAAAATGATGTAGTAAAACCCTAACAAATAACATTCTCATTTCTATGCATGCTGTTGGAAGGCTCAATGGATTAATTCACCAAATAAATTAGTTATTTGTTATTACAGAATAGGAAATAAAAAAGAACTACAAACATTTATGTGACATAACAAGACTGAACATGCATAATTTAAAAGTAAAAGGGAAAAATCTGCTATCATATGGACATGAAATTCATGGTCTCCGCTCTTAAAATCACAGGTAGAGAATTTGACTCACCGCTGTAGACTGCGGGCGGCTTGAGACGTCCCCTTCTCCACAGAGAGAGACGAGGTATGAAAGAAACTTTAAAACTATAAAGAACAGAGAAAGGCAGTCAACATTTTACTGAGAACTACAGTCATTAAGTGGCAGTCCTATGAGGTCATGCGGGAAGGGGTTCGACAACAAAATACACGAGATTAGTGAAAGTGTATGAATTTGGGTAAAACTAATTATTTCCTAGACGTTGCGGTTGGCAAGTAGGGTTTTACCATAGTTCTCTCTAACCCAAAAGTTTCTGACGCAAGTGGAGGATGAGCGTAGTTAGGAGGCTTTTGAGATATTAGTGTGGCAAAGAATGGAGTAATTAAGTTAGACAGAGAGAGAGAGACGAAGTTTGAGGTTTGAATTCGTGGGCAAAGTGAGGAAGGCACTGAGAGAAATGCGGCAACGATAGAGAAAGGGGATGGAGGGTATACGCATTGAAAGGCAGTGGTGAGTTGAAAACCGTGGGGCAAACGATGCAGAAGAGGGAAGAGATTTGGAGTTGCAGACGGCATGAGGGCAGGCAGGCAGGTGTCGAAAAATAATGAAGAAAGAAATTGAAAGTTCTCACGTCACTTAAAACTTAACTCTTGGACGGGAACTTTTAAAACCTGTTGTTGAAATAGGAAGAATACCATAAATGATTGAGTCAAACACGTCACAAAAACCACAGTTAAGAATGCTGGTTAGAGTGGCTGGTAAATTTATGATTTCAATATTGCAATAAGTGTGCCTATCGAAAACTCACCGAAACCGGTTGAATGCTAAAGTATGTATATATATGAGAAGGTGTTTGTTCTGTATTAGAGCAAATATATATGTATGCATACTTTTATGTTAACACATGAATAGCTAGTACTCTATCACACCCCGCCGGACATTCTCGTGGCAGTTTGCGGTGTTTTGTGCAGATGAAAAAAATTTCTATTGCACAAATTATACCATTGTGTCCTTGGAAGCGGAGAACGTGGTATATTGCATGCTCATGTGGTAGTGAAATTCAGCCTTCTAATTTTTCAAATTCTAATTTACACGTTATTGGATACATCATTACTGCTTTCTAGGGTGCATGTGTTCTTCAGTTGATAGAGCGTATATTTGCACACGTGCTTTGTCAAATAGGTTTGTACATGAATGTATATGCCACTATGGGTGTAGGTTTGCATAAATATGTTGATTTTACACGCGGTTTTGTTCTCTTTTACGGGTGGTGATCTAACACCCCTCACCACACGCCCTTGCGGTGGATATGATGGCTGGGATAAATTTAAATACTTTCTTTATTTAGTCAAAATTGTTCATGTCATGAATGCATTTTAAGCATTATATTTTTCAGTAATGCAAAATAAAAACAACCTTGTAACTGCACGATTATTCGTTAGCGTTTATTTAATTATTTCATTTAGATATCTGGCAAATGTGCTATGCTCCATCAGTCATAACATAATGAATAAGAAATGATTAAATGAACGCTGAAATAATCTGGAGTTAAGGGATTAATTGATTTGTTTTTGATTGACCATTTTTTTTACCCTGGCATTGATTCTTGGATGTCAGTCGTTCCCATTTGGACTATTTATAAATTAGACGTCTTTATATCCTTTGGAAATGGATTCATCTTAAACTATGATGCCAAAAATAATCTTATTTCGTGAAGGAGAAATTTTCCTCAAAGCGTTCGTATGACCATTTTTATCAGCCATCTCACTCAGCCGAAGCCATTTGATTCAAAGTAACATGAGAATCCATCCCACCGTTTCTTCGTTCGGGTCTCGAAATAACTTTAAAAAAAAAGTAACCTGAGCGATCAATAAGTTGAGGCGAATAAATTGGGTAGAAATGTGGCTACAGAAAAATCTGTTTTCTTCTTGAAACGATTAATATAACTATTAGATCACACTAACCTGCTGTACTATACACTACTTATTTTACCAATTAATATCGGGTATTCAAAACCTTAAGATACTTATACTTAGTTCATATATCTTCCTTGGAAGGACTTTACGAAAGGGACGTTGAGGAAAGAAAAGGCTCGTTAACATTTTGATAAAGGACGTGGTTTTGTACGGCGCGGAAACATGGTCAATAAATCAGGATTATACAGGCATAGATTGGTGGCTTTTGAAATGTGGATGTGGAGAATGATGAAAAAGGTGAAGTGGACTGAAAAGGAAAACAAACGAGGAAGTGCTAGGCAGAGTGGGGGAGGAGAGGGGGTTTTGGGAAGAAATCCAAAGGAAGGATGCACGGATACAGATTATTCTAATTGGCAATGGTATGTTGAAGACTGTGATAGAGAGGAGACTATTAGACAAGCGAGAAAGGGGCAGGAATGGCATAGGGATATTGGACGGAACGAAGGGAGGAAGGAAGTGAACGGGGCTTATTGCAGAGTAAGATGTCGGGTTCTGTGTTCGTTAGCAGAGGCTGGTAAATTTACTAACTCAATATTTGATAAACTGTGCCTATCCTAAACTTACCAAAACAGGTAGAGTAGCAACAATAATAAATGCATTCTTATTCCTGTCAGTACGTATTTCTATTCTCTAACGGAAAAAATTTAAGTTTTACAGCTTCAATTATTTTACGATGCCCATTTCAAGGCATATGATATTTTTATTAATAAAGGTGTAATGTTTGGCGTATAGTATATGCTGCTAGTATGTGGGCGTTTCATGAAGTTGGTTTTATTGTCAAATGAGATCACATACAGCGTAGAGGAGCTAGATTGTAAAAAGATATGGTAAACTTAGAGCATGAAATGAATTAGTTTGGGAATCGCGCGAAAAGCGATAATTAAATTACTGTCATGAATTGGACGCAGGTTTATTTAGCGATGATGCTGAAGATTTATTATTAGCCCAATCACACAACAGTTGGAGAGTAAATGACAGTGAAATTAGAGAAATAAGGTCTAGGATCGACATATCGTGTCCATCTTTTTATTCAAATCTCCTCTTATGCATAGAGATGGATTTCATGCTTAGATACCGTAGTCAATGTGCCTGTACTTGTCATAATCTACATTTTAAAAATTATTTTGGGGTAGTAGTAGTTTTGAGGGGAGGCGACCGACAGCTGAGGTCATTTGCGCCATAGGGGATGGATAGGAAAGGATGAAGGGTGGAGAGAAACCCGGCGTCGGCATTAGCCTACTCTTAACGAAAGGCGCCAAGGGGTCCGCAGCTTAACGTCCCATCCGACGGACGGCGTACTCACTCAAAGTGCCCTCCACAAAGCACCTCAAGCAGGGATCGAGATACCTCTGAAAAATATTCAACACCGCCGGGATTTGAACCCGGGCCCTCTGGGTGGGAAGCCAGTACGCTAGCCCCCGCACCATCTCGATCCCCTTATTTTGGGTATTTATGTTGATTAACATTTGAGAAACACTTAATTTTCGATGTAGGTGTAGTATGTACATGTGCCTGGTCTTGAATCACTCCCTGCCACATCCAATCGGTGGCTTGCAGCGTACCATGTTTAATTTCAGGTGTACAAAGATTCATAATATTTTATTTTTTAGGTAGAAGAACAAAGCGTTATACTTCAAAATATTGGTAATCACCATTGATTCCATTAAGAAAAGGCATACACAAATTCAAATGTGAAACTATTAGACACCTGCCTTAGGAAACGTGCGGGTAGCTCTATTGGATTTATGGCAACGGTAGAGAAGCAGCGGTTACCCATATAAATATTCACACTATGATATCTTTTCAAGTCTTGACTCACTCAAGGTTTTTGACATTATTACCTCTTCATTTGACACAACCTCGAGAACAATAAATGACGATAAAGTTAATGTAAATCATTCCGGGCCCTATAAAGATACTGTCCGGGGATAAGCATAAACTTTTTGTGTTCTGGTGAGCAATGTCCTATTTTCCGGGATTCTCTTAGCATGTGATTAGTTCCCTCTCGCAGAACGCCGTTTGCAATAAAACGCAGATTGTAAGGATAGGATTTTAATTGTATGAGGCACTAATCTTCGTATTAACGTGATGGATAATTATACTCCAATCTTCAAGAAACCTTTCTTTGCTGATTCTCGCACAGTCTAAGTGAAATTAGTTATTCATTTTCTCCTTGCGATATTTTCAGAATTTCTCTGAGACAAATCAATCCTATTTCTTCCCTCATTATCGTTATCTTCTGACTAGATGCGTCCGCTCATCATGTCAGTCGTGTATGCTACACAGATATATTTGTATGTGAATTAATCTGAATTTAAGTGAATTTTCTTTACCAGTAATTTGTTTTTATTGCCTTTTGGCGAAACTAATTCCCTCGTTCCGGTATTTTTTACATCTAGTTTCCTTCTTTGGCCATTCAACTTTGATGGCGGCGGCCTCGGTGGCGCCTGCTAACTCATATGTCACGGGTTCGATTCCCGCCTAGTTGGGTATTCCTCCACCTAGGGCTTTGGTGTTTGTAATTGTCTTTAATGTAATATGTAGGAGTTAGGCGGAACAAGGGACTGTACATAAGGTCTCAATCTCGCCCCAAAAGAATCGATAAATAAATAAATAAATAAATAAAATTTGCTGGGAATAAAAATTTCATCATTTTTATGTTTCATAAATGTTTTCTTCCCTGCATAATAATTTTTGTCAAATGGCCAAACAGGATTTTTTTCGTGCCATTATTATTTGCAATATTCTTCAATTTTGTTATTATTGGTATCAGAAAAATAAATACTTGGTTATTCCACATATATTTTTATTGAAACACGACCCGGGTTTCGACTTACAAATTCATCATCATCATCGACTTTGTAAGTCGAAATCCGAGTCGTTTTTAGTAAAAATGTATGTGGAATAACCAAGTATTTATTTTTCTGAAATGAATCGCTTCCACAAAGTGACGCCTGAAACCATTCTGTTATTATTGGTATTCATGCCGGTTTAGGTAGGTAGGTGCTGAATGGACTCAGCCTATATAACTAAAACACTACATTACTTTATATAACTCTAAAACACTACATTACTTTCCTCTCCTAACATAAACGTGGTAAGTGTAGAAGTAGTAGTGAATATATTTGCCGATACATTGCATTTTTCTTCCTGTATGCTATTCTTTTTATTTAATAAACCCTCCTTTTTATAGTTTTGCAGCATAATTTACATTTATGTATCCTGTTATTAAATATTTTTGCCTGCAAGTACTTTCTTTCGTGTGATTAAGGTTGTCGAGTCTATGAACAAACAATATTATTGTAGATGTAGCATGATTTGGTTTTGCATGTGGTTTTATTCTAGTTTTCGGGTGGTGAGCTAAAACCCCCTGCCACACGCCCTTTCGGCGGCTGCCGGGGTGTTGTGTGGATGTAGATGTAAACGTAACCTGACATCCGACACTGCAATAAGTCCCTCTTCATCTCCGTATACTTCCTTCCCGACATCAATAGCCCAATCCTATTCCTGCCCGTTCCTTGCTTGCCTATGTTAAAACTTATAATCAAGCGAGAATCGTCATCATAGGTGATCTCTTTCTTATGCAGGTTCAGCAACTCTTTGTCAGTCTTATATCTACTGCCACTTTCCTTTTGTCATGCTTTCACCGAAATTCTTTCGAAGTACCCTCTTTAACTAGCCCTTTTCTCTTCAAATGGCCTATCCTTCAAATGGCTTTTTTCTATCTTTACGTCCCTAAAATGTGCTGTGCCCTAAAAATATTTGTGATAGTCTTCGATATACACCGTGTGTAATGTTTATGGGTAAGGTTGAAGAATGGGACTATAAAATCTCAATATTGGCTGCATGAAGTCATAAACTAAATAAATAAAAGAGTTATTTTTTCATCGATCTTTTCCAAAACGGCGTCATTTCCTACCTTACCATTCCGACTTATTTTCAACGCCAATCTCCATAACTCCTGCTGAAAAGCTTCATTCCTATTTTCCAGGTTCTCTTAATATCCACGTTTCTGTACAGTACAGAAGTCCATTCCTCACAAAGTATTTCCATGTTCGCTTCCTCAAATCCTAGTTTAATGGTCCACACAATATCTTATTGAGTTTCTAAAAGGCCGGCTACCCTATCACTATTCTACAATATTAGAGATTTGAAGATAGATGGATGTTTAAGTAGAGGTCTTTATTTGGGTGAAATTGAAACCTAACAACACCTTCCATTTAATCCATCGTCGTATACATATTATATTGGGCATAAAAGTTATGAATGCATGCATACAGGTATGTGCGCATAAATACATTAAGACAGACACAAATTCATTATGCAAAGATTTGCACATCGAAAAGTAACGGATTATTTATTTGTGTGTATATATATATATTACATTCGTGATCTGCTTGATTCCGCCTTCCCCACCTTATATCTGTTTCTATATAAATGAGTAATTTTTCGCCGTTTGGCGGGATTTCGTGTTTGATGTGTGTATATATTGTTTATATATATATATATATATATATATATATATATATATATATATATATATATATATATATATATATATAAACAATATATACACATTCAAACACGAAATCCCGCCAAACGGCGAATAAATACTCATATATACAGAAACAGATATAAGGAAAAGGGATAGGAACACATATAAAGGACGAACACAATAGAGGTGGGGAAGGCGGAATCCACCGGATCACAAGAGTAAAAATATTTCCTCAACCGGGACTCGAACACCGGATCTTTCCACTTGCCGGGCGGATGCTCTTAACCACTTGAGCTATCGAGGATAGTCAATTTACCCTGAGATCCGTGGGTCTAATATGTCGCCAAGCGCCCCGATTCTTTCAGCCAAGAGATGGCGTCAGGGGGCAGTTTGGCAGCTTTGGTGGGTGAAACTGCCCCCTGACGCCATCTCTTGGCTGAAAGAATCGGGGCGCTTGGCGACATATTAGACCCACGGATCTCAGGGTAAATTGACTATCCTCGATAGCTCAAGTGGTTAAGAGCATCCGCCCGGCAAGTGGAAAGATCCGGTGTTCGAGTCCCGGTTGAGGAAATATTTTTACTCTTGTGATCCGGTGGATTCCGCCTTCCCCACCTCTATTGTGTTCGTCCTTTATATGTGTTCCTATCCCTTTTCCTTATATCTGTTTCTGTATATATGAGTATATATATATATATATATATATATATATATATATATATATATATATACTCATATATATATATATATATATATATATATATATATATATATATATATATATATATATATATATATATATATATATATATATATATATATATATATATAGAGAGAGAGAGAGAGAGAGAGAGAGAGAGAGAGAGAGAGAGAGAGAGAAAGAGAGAGTCATTGCTTCTATATCTTCCGATGAAGACGGAGCAGAATTCCGTCGAAATGATCAAGAAATAACGTGTCATTGATCTTTTTATGTGTTTCTATATTTTTTGTTGCTGTCCAATTTATTATTACTATGGCACCATAATTATATATGTAGTTAATATTACCTCCATTTTTGAAATAGTTTGCGTATTTAGAAGTCACCGACTAATATTTAAGTAAAAAATAATAATAGTTCCGTGATCTCTGTGTGAAAACCCCCCCTGCCACACACCCTAACGATGTCTTATGGGTTATCCTGTAGAATTAGGTGAAAACTTCGCTTCATTAAATTGGAATTTGATATGGCATTAAGGACAAGTATAATCCTATAACCCCTGAAACCTAGCTAGTAATAAAGCCCACCTAGGTGGGAATCGAACCCGTGACCTCTGGGTTAACATAGACCCCTACAGAATGCTATCGAGCGGAAAGCTCTCTCCTCCTCACTCCCATAACGTGTTTTAAAATTTGAGAGCACGCTTAGCACCGAGTAGTGGTTTTTTTCAAAAGTATGTATGAAGCAGTTAGCGCTGCAGTTGAATGGTGCCGCGCACATTCACGCGGAATATCAATGTATTCTATAATAAAAACCTTTGGGGCTCAAGGGAGGGCGCGTAGTATGGCAAGTCGTTAGGTGACTCCTTATGCAATAGCATGAAATGGAATGTTGAGGCGGGTTATGTCAATAAAATATAGGTTTGACACTTTTGAAAATGACTATCTTCCAAACTCTCCAATGAATTTTCCTCGTCAAACATGATCTTAATTTTATAAATTTGCATATAAATTATATTTATCAATGGGTAATTTTAATTACAATTTACATCCAAGCTGGTTGTCGTTCACATTCACCTGCTGCCTTACGCTCAGGTACTAATCTAATACTCACCTGCATTATTTTTAAACACTTAAAAAATTCATCCCAGCAATTAAAATTACCTGCATGGTAATTTTGTTTTTCTCACGTTGATCAAGTTTTCTTGAGTTCTGCACCACTATACGCGGGCAAGGGATGCGTTGTAGGGCGGGACGACGACTTGCAAGAAGAGAGACTCACGTACTACGTACTATATCCCTATTGCCGTCTCTGCACTCTCCCTATTTATTCCGTTTGATGGCTCTGGGGCACTTGTTTTCATTCCGCCGTGATGCTGTTTCCACTTCTCGCTTCCACGCCGGTTAATTGTATTTGGGAAACTCCTTTAAGCAAGTGGGAACCTATTAACATAAATCTTTCCCTTGGCAAGGAGAGAGAACTGCGACTGGCATATAAAGCGGTTCGACCTGGAGGCTTTTCACGTTCGCTGGGCTCGATAAGCAAGCGATGGATCCGATTTAAAGAAGAAGGTACGCCCAGTAGATCTGGGCGAATGCGCTGATACAAAATGATATTGTACCTCACGCGTGCTGCCGTCTTCACAAACGGGCGACCAGTCTAAAAGAGCCCACGTTCCGTCCTGATGACGGCACACACATGGATTCCACTTTGAGACTGGTTATTTGTTTTTTTTTTTAATTTTAATCATATATTTTTTCAATCCAGTAGTCCTTGAGGTAATTATTTTTATTTTTGGCAAAATTTTCGCCCGTCTCCATTCCTAACTGCATCCGGAAAAGCGGTACGAGAAAAAGGGAGTGTGTGGATCCCATCAACAGCTATCATGTTTAGTCGTCAATCCGGTTGCTGGTGATCGAAAATCAGGCATTGATTGTGCAATGGATGAGAATTCGGTCACAATAAGTGCTTTGTGACGAAGAAGGCTAACGAAATTTAAATCCTGTGAATCTGTACACCCTTTACAATCTGTGGGGCTTATAAAATTAGAGTCGTAGTTGACTAATGACCGGAGGGTGCCGAAATAAAACGTGGATGACGATGATTGTACCGTTGATCACTCCCAAATAAACGTAAGCACCATGGAGTCCTGTAAATCAGATCATCGTGGGCAGCCGTAGAAGGAAGTGATACAAACTGGTTCTCTTCCAATAAATGGATTTTGCATGCCTCTGGTATTAGGTAAGTGTTAAACATTTCCTGTCATGCCAGCCTTCGGAATGGAAAACTGCTGTGTGACCATTAAATTACATGTATTAATGATGAAACGATTGCTTACCCTCCTAAAGAAATTGATTACTTGTGAAAGTATACGTTAATTTTTCGAATCTTCTCTCTTTGTTTTCTCCATTTTACTCGTGAAAACATTTATTCACCCGTGTGTTTGTTTGTTTTTGCATGAGTTTTGATCCTCGGTACTGTAATTTATAAAGGATAATTAGGTTGCATTGTTTTCTCAAAAATAATGTAAATGCGAGCCAAGAAGGTAATCGGAAAGTTAAAATTAGCTTTTAATTAAGAAAAAAAGAGTGAACTTTTCGAATAACGGCATTAGTAGTCCTACAGCTGAATGGTGAGCTCGACAACCAGTCTCCTCTCTGTATTTTTTCCTTTTTGTTCCATTTTCTCATGTATTAATCCTGTAGATTAGCATCAACAGCTACATGTTACCTTCGTACAGGTTCACCGGCTTCCTTATATCTCGTCGAGACTCCGTACGCTTAGATATTTAAATGCTCTACTCTTGCCAAATGGGAGGATTTTTCTGAGGGTGAAGCTCCGACTTTGTTGCATTAGTAACCTGAAACAACCCATCTCGAGACCAAAAAGCGCAGCTCCAAGATTAACAAAATATAAGCTATGATACCATAAATTATTAAAGTGTAAAATGAAAACGCCTCGAGTGAGTCTATCAACCAAATAAAAGATGAAGTTCATCAACCTTTACCTCATATGGGGAACGTACAAGAGCTAGATTTGTAAAAAGTTTTTATGATAAACTTCGTAGCGTATCCAAAATATTAGAGCAGCTAGGCTGCCAATCAATCACGAAGCGAAGGTTAAATTACAGATTGAAGCTCTTGCATACATTGGAAGGGAGTTTCTTTAGCAGTGATGTTGAAAATGTATTATTACCCCCATCGTACCAGAGTAGGAGGGATCGTGCTAATAAAATTAGAGAGATTAAGTGTAGAACAGGTATGTTTAACGTGTAATTTTTTCCACGAAGGATAGGTGATCATAATATACCCGACCGCGGTAGTGTAATGCACGGGTAAAAATTAGTCTGGTGTGTATTCCCTCCCTGCCACATACCCTAGTGGTGGCTTGAAGGGTACATAAATAAGTAAATAAAACGTTACCGCCGTTCAGGAAAATCCGGAAATCGCGTGGTACCACTGAATATTTTATTTATTTGGGGAAAAATCGGGATTAATACTGTATTTTTGAAAGAACTTGCGAAAAATAAAATTATGACAGTAATTCCTGACTAAATGGTTTAAAAGTTGGATCGAAATCTGTGTTCACCAACCGTGGGCCATCGCATTTGTACGTTCCTTCAATTACCGGAATCATTGATGATGATAATATTGGCGAATGCATGGGACGGGATAGAAGGATTCACTTCAAAAAGCCCCTTATTATGTTCAAATTACCAAGATATTCAAATCACTCTGGGGAGTTTGAGTTTAAAGTTTGTTTTTTATTATATTATATTGTGAAGTGTAAAATTGTGAGTAAAAAGTGCATTGAGCGAGTTTTCATTCTAAAATTTATCTGTGGTTATTTTCGTGAAATGTAAACATGTAGGTTACCTCTGAGGAACGTGGTAGTTTAGTGGATCGGGCGTTGGACTGCTGATCGGAGTGCCCGGGGTCGATTCTCGAGGAAGCTATTAGGCACCCTCAGATTCACGGAGTGGAGTGATTTTTCGGGCATCAGATCTTCTTGGGTAATAATAGGCAGCACATAGGAAGACCACCCTACTCTGATGTGTGAACTTCACACAGCATTGTGCTTAGTATTAGGTGAGCTCTGACCTCACTTATCAAGCAGACCTTCGGATAATTACGTACTTTCTTAGTAGTTATATCTGATATTTGATAAAGTAACCGTAAAGGAGCGTTACCAAATGTGGTTATTATTTGGTGTCAAAAGGACACGGGAATATTTAAATGAATGGTCCACGCGTTCATTTAAGGATAAAAAAATAATCATTTTCGATATAGTAATACATATCTTGAAATGTAATTTAAAAAATTGTCTTTTGAAATATAAAAACAATGAAATTTTACTTAAAAATATCACATTCAGGGATTATGGTGTATTTTGGGGGTGAAGAAATCGGTGAAAGATATTTCTACATTCTTTCTTGTACATTTTAAATAGATATTCTATTTCTTTAGACGTCTCTAGTTCGAGTATTGAAACGAGATAATAGTGTTGAACGTTGTATAAACAGGGTGTAACAATAAAGCTTCCTCTTTTGAAATGCGCGCCAATAAGGCTATAGAGATTGGAGCTGTACGAGTATATCGCTAAAAACTTACACGAGATCTGTCCAGAAGGTATCCAGTCATGAAATATTTTGAGAAAAATATCCGGCCTAGAGCAATGAGACCTTTGTCCCGTTTGAAGACCTCACTTTAAAACCTCACGCACCTATCCCAGCATATCGTCCACTTTTAGAAACAATCGGCAAAGTTCTTTTTCGGAATGGCCATCAGCTACCTCGTCGCATTCTCCTTTGTATCGTCAACTAACTGTTGAGAAGGCTGCGGTTATGTTTGAGGGGCATAAACTTAGACCCATGACTCATCTCCAGTTATGATCATTTTTAGAAAACCTGGGTCATCGTTTAGGGGTTTGAGAAAGTCCCCTACTAATGCAGCTGGAGATTCTTGAGGCTGAAGGGAAGGAAGACCTTCTGGACAGATCTCTTATATTTACTTATTAAAGGATCATCCTATTACGTTAAGAATTCATCGAGTCATACTGGTGTAGGAAAGCTTTAACAAGTTTTTTTTAAGGTAATCTACCGGTTAAGGTAGGTTTTTGGATGGACACAGCTACACAATAAATATTTTGTTTATCCTAACAAAACACAAAATCCATCATCCTACTTTACATCAGGTCCATCTTTATCTCTGAGTACTTTCTTCCTCCCTTCATCCCGTCCAACATCCCTATCCTGTTCCTTCCCTTTCCTCTTTTGCCCAACATTCTACCCTCTATCACAGTCTTCAACATCCCACTGCCGGTCAACACCCCCTTCATCCACTTTTCCTGCCTCCATTGGATTGCTCCCAACAAACCCCTCTCTTCGCCCACCATACTTCCTCGTTTGTTTTCTTCTCTGTCCATTTCACCTTCTCCATTCCTCTCCAAACCAACATTTCAAAAGCCTCCAGTCTACGTCTATCCTCCTGCTTCAATGAGCACGTTTCCGCGCCGTACATAGCTGCGCTCCACATCAAAGTTGTCACGAGTCTTTTCTTAATATCCTTACTCAACGCCCCTGTCATCAACTCCCTCCTCCTTGTGAAAGCCTCTTTGCCTAGCGCAATTCTTCTCCTTACGTCCCGACTACTTTGACCGTGTTGTTCCAAAACACTTCCGAGATACGTAAACTGTTCTAGCTGCTGTAGTTTTTGCCCTCCTATTTTAATGTTTAACTTATCCTTTTTCTTTCTAGAAAATCGGGTAAACTTTATTTTTTGCTTTAACAAGTACCTCGTCCTTTTGAGCTAGGCAAATACAAGCATATTATAACTGAAATTATGCACATAATGTGTGTGTTCTCTACAAAACTTGTAGAAACAAAAGTATATCTCGTTCATGTTTCATGCATATGGATACAAATTAATGACAATGTCATAATTTGGACGATTCCTAGTTTCCTCTAAAAATTTTAATTGCCTTCCATAGCCTTTCTTAACCGAAATTCGTGGATATATTGATAGATAGACGCTATTTGAGTGTAGCGCGTGCCAAAATGTCTTCCTTAGCGTTACATTTTTGACGATATGGTAGTCGGAATGAATTTCGATTGGCACATATGCTCGCTTTCTAGCCGGACGAATCTAGTTTTAGGGATCATTTATAACGTACCTAATTTTTTTGCGTTTCTGTTCTCTCTCTTACAGCGGACTACTGTTTTGATGTAATATTCTTTTCTTATTATTGCGGGATAAATCAATTCGTAATATAAAAGGAATGAGGTGGAATAATATGTCTAAGTAGTGGAGTCTGACTTATTATACTTTTCTCTTCTATCTCTCACAATTGATTACTTTTGTGGAAGATATCATATCCTGTGCAGTGACCAAATTGAAGGCCACGTTGACGTAGACTACTGTTACCCAAATCTCTCTTAGAATTTTTTATTGATTTTTCATTTTGAATTTATATCTTGTTCTTTAAATTTGAAAAATGGCATTTTGTATGGAATTAAATATCCTAGTGAAATCTCTTACGAAAATTGCTAATTCAAAAGTACTTAGCAGTCCTTTTTGAATTTAATCCAATTATAAGAAAACTCGACTCATTTTCTTCCAGACTTAAATGCCATCCAAAACGTCTTGCTTTCTCCGCCTGCGTGCTCCTCATTCTCTACCCTATCACGGCCTTTCTCTTCATATCCCCTCCATTTATTTTTTCCGCCTTTATCAAATTTCACCGGCAATATGTCGGTCCCTTCTCCTTTTCGATGAATTGCACTTATTAATGCGTCCCCGTCTACACCCAATTTATTTCCCCTATTATAGGATAATCCACTTCCGTAAATTTTCAAATCTACGCCCGCCTTCCAGCAAATTTTCGACGTAATTTCGAGAAGTTCCAGCTGCTAAATTTCATACTACATTTTTCACACATATTTTTTTTCAATCTCGAGTATAGAGAATGGAAAAATGAATGACTTATTGAATAGCGGAGGGGAATTCATTTTTTTGACTCTATCTAGACTCAAATCCGATGCTATGACGGACTTGAATTGTTTGGTGGTAGTGTCCATCGAAAAACTACCTTAACCGATAAATTACCAACAATTATAATTTGAGTCAGTGGTTGACTTATGCATATTTTAATTTTCATTTGTAAAACCATCATAGCCATGGTATTCCGCACTCCTCTGCCAACTAATCGACGCCAAGCAAAACTTCTTTTTTTCAACAATGTATGTGTATTTGTTTTCTCTCTCAACGATGTATTTTTTCAACAATGTATATTTTTGTTAGTTTACATTTTCAACAATTTAATAATTCCTTCTCCCAGCCTGCTAATTTATCAATGTTACCATTCCTCCTCCTCCGCCCCTTCATCCTACCTCAACCAATCCTTGCTTTCCTCCCTCCCTCCTCTTCCCCGCCGTCCAGAGCTATATATACTGTGTTTGACTTGTGTTTTTTTTACCTGATGATGTTATACCATAACGAAACCTAGGTCGTAAATAAAAGTTTTTTATGTGGAAAGGCGAAGTATTTTAAATTTAATTTCAATTTAATTGCAATTTACACCCGTTATTATTCAACTTCCGCAAATGTTACTTTAACGTAATTATGCGCTTGGTGCATTCAAATTGCATGTCTTTCACTGTATATAATCATTCAAATTTTCCGGGATCTCTTTCGAGTTCTTCCCGAGCGCTTAATATTATAAAGCAACCAAAGCGTCCTCTTACGCTGTTAATTACTGAGGGGTTTTAAGTATCAAGTTGACATTAGGAATTACCGTACATTCATGTTACAAGTAATTTTATTTCAAATTGCGTTACAGTTAGGAGGTAAATTCCAACTTTTTAACACAAAGGTACTTTCCTTCTTACAAATTCAAATAACTACGGGAGATTCCGCGACAGTTATTTTGACGGAGTTATCTTTTTGCACCGAAATGTAGAAATTTATCCGTGTAAAAATTATTCCCCTTTTCTTTAGCTGGAACCCAGTAATACCTTCCTTTGCGATCGAGTATTTCTTTCTTTACATCTTTTTTTTTTTTTAAAGCACTAGATTTTTACGTGGAAGAGGAAGTTTCGGTAACTTGATTGGTTTACTACGCGTTCGGTCGAGTATTGAGATATTAGAGTGTGAGTTCCAGTCAAGGCCAACGAATTCTATCCTTTGAAATTCCGACCTTGCTAACACCTGACTTCCTTGGGCGGGCTAGTTAATTCCATTTTAGGATGACATCTGTACATTTCTTCACCAAAGGAAGCTAACTGTCATTCAGCGAAACTAAATAAGAGATGGGAAGTTTAAGAGTTAATAAGAGTATCAGTACATGCGTTTATATTTCATGATGTTAATATCAAGAACAAAGAGATATGTCCGGAACGAAAAATTCGAGTATTAGGATGTAGAAAACTATTGACTACCCTGCAGGGTAGCCAAGGTATGTCCCAAAAGCAGTAGGACTGAGTCGATTTTTTGAATTGATTTCAAGAATTGATGCATTCTCTCAAAATGCTTAGAATTAGCACCCTAGGGCATACACACACCGCTGCCAGCGGGTTTTCCTCGCCTGGTATGCTTTCTGGAAGACGGCGCCGGTAATACTGCTAAGCTCCCTCTAAACGGCCTATTGTAACGCTTCCAACAAGTCGCGGTAACGTCCTTTCAGCAAATATTTGAGGTGGATAAAGAGGAAGACGTCTGGTGGGGCATCGTCCAAAAAATGTCGATCCTCAGTCTCATGGTCGAGAAGCTCATGGCAGATCTACGTCAGAGTTTCCTTTTGTTTGTCAAAGAGCACTCGCGGCACCAACTTCGCACACGCTTTTATCATGCCCACGTTTTCGGTCACAAGTCGATGCACATCAATTTTAGGGATCCTAAGTTCATCAAAAACCACGCGAATACTTAATCTGTGATCTCTGTCGAACACAGCCTTAACTCTTGCAAGATTTTCGTTACATTTTGAGGTTGAAGGGTGGCCTGAAGGTTCGGCATCTTCCAAATTTTCTCTACCTTTCCGAAACAATTTGTGCCACCAAAAATGCCCCCCAAGCGTTATCACTATAGGCTGGCTTGAGCATGTCATAAATTTTTTTCTGATTTTGCCCAGTTTCACACAAATTTTGATGGCATAGCGCTGTTCCAATAATCGGTCCATGAGGGAACGTACCTAGGTCACGTTATGGAGGTTTTACAAACGAACATCCGCACTCCACAAATACTGGGAGCCAACTGCTACCAGTCTCCAGTTTATCCTACGACTACCCACACTCGAACCCAGCCAGAGAAACCGCTGCCCGTCCATCCGTCTATTCGGGAAAAAATATTTCACACTACTTTCGGGACAGACCTTAAATAATCAGTTTTTGCAATTTACTTCTATTGCGGAGTTTCTCTCGCTGGGAGGGGACATTTCTTTTTTTATATTTGAAAAGGCTATAATGTGGTTCACGTGAATGGTATAAATACTCTGAATGGTATTCTATGAATGATATTTTATCATTTATATCTGAGATGTGTGTAGTGCAGCATATTCGTGTTGGCTGCTATCTCTAAATGGAGTGCGAGCTTACTTTTCATCCACTTATAACTTATTTTATCGTGTCTTCATATCTAAGCTTCCATTCATCCATGTCTCCCCCGGTCTTTTCGTGTTTCTCTTTTCCATAACTACAACAAGCATTTTGAGGAGTACCATCCGAATTGGACCGCTGTGGATGATCCATCTTGCGGATTACCATCCATCCATTACCCTAAATTTTGTACTGTTATTCACACAGAAGTCTCACTAACCCTTTTCTAATAACTAATGCCGTAACGAATCACTTCAAGAGAGCCGTAAACTCATATTTATAGTATGCATCTTAATTGTACGATACATACGTAAATGCATTTCATATGCTATCGGTATGTTCTGACTTTTTAGTGTGCGTGTTTAAAGGTCTGAATTAATTTTAAGCATAATTATATTCTTCTATACCCAAAATTCACTTCAGTTTTTATTTAGTTTCTTGTGCTAAAGGAATACCATCAAAAAATATAAATAAATAGAGGAAACACATGCAATATATGTCGAAAGTGGTAGTATTATAAAGTTTTTTGTGTGAAAAAATACCATGTTTATTTATTCAGTGGCAGGAATTCTATTTTGAAGAAAGTGTTACCCTTACTTTGGTTTGCTATATTACTGACCTAAGTGCTAAAGTGCACGTAAACGTTCCTCAATGCGTAGCTTTTAAATAAAAGTGAACTGAAAACGGAAAAATAAAACTAGAATGTCAATTTTAAAAACATTTATTTGCATGTTAGGGTAAATTAGAAGCCATTATGACTATATGAAACGTGAATGTAACATTAAAAATACCGTCTATTAATGACAAACTCAAAGAAAATTATTGATTGTACTAGGTTATCAGGGTCGTTTTGAATAATTTACCTATTTTCTTGTTGATCTGGATCCCTGAAATTGATTTTAGGGCGATTAACTAAAAGTAATCTACTAATGAAAAGGCAAAATTTTCGACGGAACCAACTACATAATTTGTGAATATCATTTATTTATCCCTGTATTATGTCCTTCTTTGATAAAATACTGTCTTTTGAAAAGAGTATACCTATACTACGCAATTAACATTTTTTTTGTTTCCCACTCTCAACATTACAGATTAAAATATCTTGAAATATATCGCCACTTATCTTTTAAATGACCCCGGAAAATTTATTATCGAACACTTTTGCATATTTTCTCTCTGAGGTTCCATTTTGGACATGGATATCATTGGCAGCTGTCGTTCCTGCTTTACGGACATGTCGCGAGAAATAAATCATTTGCGTTGTTCGATTTAGAAGGTCCGTTGTAAGTGCAGTTATCTTTGGCAGCTGTCGTGCCTACTTCGTTCGCTCGACATGTTTTGTATCAAATGCTTGTTTTCCATTGGAAAATTGACTGACATTAAAAATCCATCAATACTCTGACGACAATTAAAAAAACTATTGAACTTATGTTGACGTAAATAGGAAGTCATAAAGTTTTAAATCTAAAAAGATAAGTGATGGGGACGGGACAAATTGTCACATTTCTTAAAATATATTGACGTGACTCCATTCAAGCTCACTCAGAGGATAGTCCCCGGGGGTGATTTTATATCAAGCGTCGAAAGGATTGATGTTGCGAACATTGTACCGAAGAGCTTTTGACAAACGGTTAATTAATAAATGAGAAATTTCATATGTTAGCAAATTTTGCTAATCATTTTGTTGTATCAATGATGAGATAGGTTAAAACCCAGATTTCTCAGCCGCTTTGTCCTCATCTGGGAAAGGTTTCAGGTCTCTAGCTGAGTTTTCCAGAATTTGCCGTATTTGTGATCGTTTCGAACTTCGATTTGGGCTAGAAAATTAATATTTGGCACCTTGGTTGATTTTTTGGTCATAGGTATACAGAATAATTGTTTAATGTGCACATGCTCCAATGAAGGAGTTATTTTTTCGCGTAGTTGTTTTTTTGGCCAGACTAGTGCTTAGCACGAAAAAATGAATTAATCTGATACATTTCTTCTTTTACTTCTTAAAATATAATAACGTTAAAGCCCCCACCTTTTTATTTAAAATATAATGAGGTTGATGAATATAATTTTCTTGTATGTTCACACACATGTCTCCAGAAAAGTTGAGTAAACCCTTTTCCTCTGAGATTTTTACGGCTATTTGGTTAAGGTAATCATGGTCGCGAAATTGTTTTGTTTTGATTTTGTTGATATTACTTCTGAAAACAAGAATTTAGTGTATGAGTCAACTTTCACAACGTTAGGTTTCATGTTAATTTCTCTTAGAATCCCTCTCAGCTATTTTTTACGTTTACATTGTTTTAATAACCATAATATTGATAATGTTTCTATACACTTTACTACATCATTTCACTGGAAAATTAAATTAGTTATTACATTGACAGGTAAAGTAAAGTAGTTAAAACATGTTATTCAAAGTATAATTAGAATCACGTATTTACATTAGAATCCGTGACATTGGATAGTTACATCATAAAAGATAAGGACCTTTTATTATAATCTATTTTATCGTAAGAAAATTTTATTACAGTACTTTAGAAAAATGATGTAGATTTTTGGATGACATCGATATTAGACCAAACGGTGGTATGGCTGTTGCAAGTAGCATTGTGAATGGTACGTTCTTTTTAAGTAGATACTTGCATTTTCTTTCCAAGTATTGGAATGTGCAAATAAAACTGCGTACTCTGAGAGTTGCAAGAAATGTTTCCAATTAATACCGAAATATGGAAGCTTGATGTTCCATCCTATGGGTGCCAATCATATATATAATTTACCATTTTAAGATGTTAAGGGCTGGCGAAATATATTTAAAGATATTTTATGCAGAGCGAGTAAGTCTTTGACATTGCCTAAATGCCAGCATGAAATTCTTCCTCTTGATCCAGTAACTCTAAAATTTGGTATACGTATTTGTCCCAAACATTAGATTTTTTATCTCTAAGAGGGTCCGTTTTGAAGTATGGTATTGACAACGGCCATTTAGAGTCACACAGTACTCAGCAACGACCCAAACCCTTTCTACCTGCAGACTTGGAATCCGCTTAGTCTCCTCTCCGCTTTACCTGCAATGTCTGCGTTTATAAATCGGTACAAGGGTGTTTTTTTCTATTACCTTTCTCTTATACAACTCCTCTTAAAATTATGTTTGAGGGAGAGGTATCGTAAAACCTTTGACATTTTAGTCTGTCCGGGTTCGCTAATTGTCCACGTCCCAGGGCCGACGAGAAGGGTTCCATTTCGTCTCTTCACGGTTGACATTCTCTTAACATCTTACATTCCAACTCCTCCACTTTAGCGTTCCCCGCATTGTAATAAAACACGGTAGAATAATAAAGAAGGTGCAGTAAAACCGGGTAGGATAACATGAGCACCAGAATCATAAGGATGGGGTGGGTAGGCTACGGTGTGAATTCCATTTTCCGCAGTCCAAGGTTTTACGGAGAGTAGACGTCAATAAACAGTTAAACGGCGTTGCTTGGAACTTAAAGTGATCCTCAGTGGGTGAGTTTGTAATTACGAAAAAGTTATATGAGAGAAGGTTAAAATTCTGCCATTCTCCGAACAACTGCTCACTAACTGCACTGGCATTTCTCTTTGTAAAGCATTCATTCATTTCAGTGATCACCAATTGATCGAGTATCGAGAAAATAACGAGATTAAGGCTATTTTTTTTGGTGGGGCTTAGGAAAAAGAAACGTACTTTAATCATAGCTAACACCTGAATCACATCGATTCGCAACAAATTATAATGCACTGTTCAACTTTTGACAGTGGAACAAAGCGTTATTATTTGCAATGAATCGATCATGTTTGCCTTCCACTACATCACGACTAATTGGACGCATTCGACCTTCTTCAAACATCGCAGTTAATGTAACTCTGCGTGGAAAATATCGAAAGAAAAAGATAGCTATGCGTGATATCATGTAATGGTTAGGCATACGTGTAGGAATAGCGAGGTCAAATGATAAAGTTTCCTGGGAGCAGATGCGGATTCGAAATGCAATTTAGTACTCATGAAGTGTAATGTTAAAAATTTAAGACATGGGAAAAGGGGAGGAGTATTAGAAAATTGAACGTGAAAGTCTTGTAAATGGGCAAAGAGGAGGAGCATCAGGAGGTAGTTTGTAAGATTCTCAGACAGGACAAGGTGACGAGTGCAAAAGAACAGAGATTGGAATATCTTAAATAAAGAAAGCTGCCAACAGAACAAAAAGAACCATATATGAGAAGCAGGATGCCATAGATTACGTAAGGTGTACTTTGGAAGATGAATGAGTGATTGAAACGGGAGAATATGAATTTAGAATTAAGGAGAAGAAAGTATGGTGAAGTAAAGGATGAGTTATTGTAATTCGGAGAGTCCAGTTTGAATATTTTATGTCGTGTTAGTTAGGGCTTAGGAGTACAGACTGAATTCATCATAAATATACTCTAGCCCGGCAGACTCCTGCTAATAATAATAAAAAATGTATGCACAGGTTATTAAGATTTAATGATGAACGTGGATGGAAAGGTTACGAGGTATATGTAAGGAGAGAAATGTAGAAAACTAGAAAGACGAATGATAGAAGTTTTAAATGTGTGTGCGTAGAGAGGAGGTTGTGAAAGGAAATCCGAAGAATGTAAAACATTGAATGGAGTAGCTTTTGATAGGCAGTGGGATATTTGAGGCCGTGATAGAGAAGGGAGGACGTTGGGTAAGGCGAGAGGAGGAAGGGCGATAAGATTTTTTAACAAAATAAAGTCAGATTTAAGTTAAAAATAAACGATGAAAATAACTTTGG
Source organism: Hetaerina americana (assembly GCF_022747635.1). Taxonomy (NCBI): domain Eukaryota; kingdom Metazoa; phylum Arthropoda; class Insecta; order Odonata; family Calopterygidae; genus Hetaerina; species Hetaerina americana. Next base: position 29,290,009 of record NW_027287205.1, read on the forward strand.
GCAAAGATCGAAACTTACCCTAACCTTACCTGATAGACACTGGTCATGATAGTAGTATTATATTTTAGTTCTAGAAATAAAAATTTCGGGTTAAATTTCAACGATTAACTCAGTAATTATCTATCTGTAAATGATCTCGGTGAAAGGCATGCTTTCCTACGTACTCATTGAAAGGAGCAAATTGATATTTTTGAGTGAGACAGTAGTACTTTTGTAAAATTACTACGAAGGAAAGGTGTATTGTAAATTAGTATCTTTATAAAGAATTTACCATATTTTAATTATTCAACGGATATACGCTATCCATGCAGTCCCTTGCCACAGGACCGGTAAAATGTAATTGATCAATGCTTTTCCAAACTTGATTTCAATAAGCAGGAAGACGTAGAACTAGCGAATTTCAAATTTTGTTTTATAAACCCTTCTTAAAACGAGCGCCCAAATTAGGCTTTCAGATCTTCCCCATTGGTTTTTATTCTATTTTAATTCCCAATAATCGGTCTAATATTTCCCAAACAGAGGTATCCGATTTAAATCAATCCCCGTCTTCTCTCTCAGGCAGATTTTCTATTATAGATTCTTAATGGGATTAATAAATGAATTCTAATGGCTGGTTTGAATGTAATATATATGATGTTTTTCGCTGGGGTATTTATCTTACGCTGGCTCGGTCGGGGAAAACAAGACCCTCAGTAAGGTTTTCCGTTGTATTTTCCCGAATTCCTTGCGCGCTGTCTTAATTGCGTTCATTTTCCTGCTGTAATTTTGTTAAAGTTGATTCCAAGCATATTTTGAATTTTTTCATAAAATTAAAATGGTATTTTTCCTGCCTCCATTATTAAGATAGGTTTCATTAGGGATATATCAGGTACAATTAGCCAAAAATTTTCTCCTAGTTCCATAATTTTATGAGTCTGGTTGGGCATATATCTACTGCATAACTATGAATGTTCTTATAAAATATACTTTAATATGCAGCCGATTCGTAGCTACGAAAGCAAACACTGAGTAGCAATTTTACACACAAAATATTTATTCCAAGATCTAAATTTCGTCACGGAGGAACATCAAGTGATATCTATATGATGATAGTTTTGTACTCTGCCTTTACGTGAGTTATCCGGGAAAATATTCACAAAATTACTGACCTTAAAGATTATTAAGACGAATAATTTAACCCTAATTTCCTCATATTTCCTCCGGCGTGAAGTTATTTCCCTGAGTCACTTGGAGCCATGAAAATGATAATTCCATTTTTTCCCTCGAAGTTATGTCAAATGTTTTACCTCCTAGAACCCATTGCCGGAAGGTTTTAATTTTGGGAAACTGGGAAAAAACTTCTTCTCATCGGATGTGTCACATCCGATATGCTGACTTATATCCCACGTGGAGGTATACTGCAAGGGTAATCTTCATTTCAAAGACAAGTGATAATTAGCTGTAATACAGCCTTTCTATTCCACTTGAGATTCTCTTTCTGAAATATTTCCCAATGGAAAATAAAGGTCTCGGTGGATTGCCTTAAGCTTCGTGATTCCGACGCGAGCTTCCGTTGACCTAAATTCAAATTAGTCTCTTCCGTCACATCTTGACTTCAGCTGTGGGTTTGGGATCTTTGCTCTCTAGAGGTAGCCTGCCGGCAGATTCAATGGAATCCACAAAACTCGAATATCTATGTGCCTCGCTGCTCTTCTGGACTACACGCTCATTGATCTGACATAGTGGTTGGTGTATGAGTTTGAAGTTAATACCTGGAAATTGATAAGCCAATTTCGATTATCCGCAGTCACCAGCGCTTTTAGTTGATTTTTAAAAACAAGTACCATGGATAACTTGATTTAAGCTTTACCTGCAGTTAGAAAAAGAGACGCCCCAAAATCCCTAGTTTTCGTGAATGAGCGTACAATTGTGGGACTTTAAGTATTTCTTCTAAAATACTAATTCTATCCCCTAATTTGCGCTGACTGATCCTGGGAAAGACATAAGGCTATTCTTCTTTTGGTGCTTATATCAAGTGCACTTAAAATTGTATCGTTTAAAACTGGGAATTACACTTGATAACTTAGTTAACTTCGTTTTTCAGCACTGAAAAGAGAAATAAGTGCGACGCTTCTACTGTCTGACTTTTCAATCTAACTCCCAATCACATATGAGCATGAGCATAATAGGAGACTTAAAATTGTTCCCCTGGAGTCGGAATTATTTCTCCAGGAAGCCATTTTCCTTGATTACGTCGGTAATAATTTGCCATCCGACGAAAGGAGTCTCACGGAGATAACTGTGGGAGTATCTTTATAATAGCTAGATAATAAATAATAATAAATAGATTATAATTTATATAATCTCTAAAGCCAGAGACTCGTTTAAGATACTCTTTGAGTAGCATCATGACAGCACTTGAATAAACAAAACAAAAGTGTTTGCGTATACGCACAAATCTAAAGTCGAACAAGATCGAGTAAAAATGGACCTCCAAAACCAATTGAATCCAAAGCTATTGAATCCACTGTTTCCCTTTTATTCAACGCCTCTGCTGCATCCACCTCTTATTCCTGCTTTTATGCTTGCATTAGAATTGATAGATTTAAGATTAGATTTTTAGTGAAATAATGGCACATATGTATGTTTATAATGATATTTAAATTTTTATTTTTCTCCAAACTACCTATGTATGTCAGGGTAAATAAATGTACTGTATATGCAGGGGTGATTCTCGGGATTGGTTACGTGTGGAACTTTTTTGGACTCCACGTTTCCTCCCGCGTTGCAGCAAGAAACATCACTTCGGTTCACGCATGAAGACGCCTGCAGTAGGGTGAGAAGAAACGTTGAGCCCAAAAATGTTCCACACACAGCCAAACCCGAGAGTCACTTTTTCCACCATCAAATCCCTGCGGAAACCTACGATCTAATACTCTCTTGTTAAATTTGATTAAATGGAGATAATTTTTAAAAATGGACATATTAATTGCAAAATGAACTAAAGCACCTCTTCATCATATTTTCCTTCGATTTGGGTTTAATTCCTTTCGTACAGAGAAAAGGGAAAATCTATGAACAAGCGTAATAAATATATTTGATGCAGAATAACGGCCAATTTAAATTTTAGTGCTTTGCCAAAACAGCAAACTAATATAATGGAGTTTAGTTTTCAGTATTTATTAAAACCATCTAATAATATTTAATTTAGCTAAAACTGGTTTAGTCACTTGATATTGTTGAAATTATTCTTTTTGTTCCGTAAGTGAAATATGAAATATTCGCGACCTTTGGAGTAATATTGCCATTCGAATTCACTTGATGAAGTGACTAAAAATACTTAAAATCCAAAGACCATCTCATAACACTGCCTACTATTTTTAAATTTAACGTAATCGGTCCACAGACTTAGCTAATTATAAACCTTATAAAAACCTTTTAAAATATGAATATTTTCCACTAATAACTATCATTAGTATTAGACACAGATGCGCCTCGACCCATCAATATCGATTCCATTCCTTATAGTCATTGTACATTGACAACCTTTATTTGTGTGCAAAACTGTTCCCTTCTGGTCTTACGTGGGAAGCGTTCTCACAAATCTCAAATTCCTGCTTTTATATTAAGTAGCTGAGTGCTTTTCTCTTCTTCTGAGTAAAATTCTATGCCTTTAGTCCACCTTCCATGGGACGAATGGCCGCGTGGGAAAGAGGATTTCTTAAAGGAGACCAACAGTGTTACCTAGCCTAGTGGCCATATCTGTGATTTTCATTTGGACGCACTCAACCGTTGTACTGAACGATTCGATTTACCCAAGTATGGTTAAAGTTATCCCCAAAGAAAATGTCTTAAGCCTGGAAAGGGAGCTTATTAATTTATACACAACAAAACAAACATTTGACAAAATGTCAAATGATATTCACTAGTAATAATTCACGCATTTTGATTGAATCCACGAAATTCCCTGAGTTATGTTATAATTTTTTAATTTAACTCGAATGCCATTTCATGGTTGACGATAATTTCTGTGTGAGTTCTTTCAGTTTAGTACTTGGTTACGCTATGTAAATCGGTCAAAATTTGTTTTTTTTTTGTTTTTGATGTATAAATTAAAGAAAGACATGCCCCTCCCCTTCTCCCCGGTCGTAGTTCTTAAAGACGGATGTGATGGAACCGAAGGCGACGTGCCGTCCTAATTTGTGCCAAAAGCTTCCAAACGGAATGTTAATGCATTACATTCTCCCGGGCCCTCTCGAACAATCCTTATTTATTACATGCGTGGGCTTAGGGGAGTTTTAAATGTAGGCCTTTGGAAGGAGGATAGTGTTAGTGTATCGGCATTAAAGGATGAAAAATGCAAGGGGAGGGATAAAACTGGGGAAAAAGAATGGAAATGCCTAGAGAGAATACGCTTGCAGGAGCCGTAGGAATTGGTAGGGAGTGCGGATTCGGAAGGCAATGGTTGAATTTTTCCTTCGAACGTCGATGATTCTCCAAAGAACCGATTTCTGAAGATTTATTCAGTCTTTTAACGAGCTCTTAGGTAAATTATCTTGTTATCTCTCATTTCAAAACTGGCTATCTTTTTTAGACACCCTTTTAAAGCTACTTTGCAACCTCTTTATTTGTTTGAGTAATTTGTCCACCATAATATCTTATTGCAAAAATAGCGGAGAATACTGAAAAAGAAATATTATTGCAAGAATAAGCGCACGAATGTTCGCACACACGCTCGCGTGTGTGTGCGTGCGTAAGCATATTCATATTTATTACTTTTAGGTTGAATACAGTATTCTTCCCTCTCGAAAGCTCAAAAAGCAATGGTTTCACGATAAAAATGACTCGGAGGCAGGCTGTAGAAATAAAATTTTGTGAGATGTCATACGACAGTCAAAGAATCGTGTTGGATGTTGATTTTGAATCGTGTAGATTGAATTTCAGACCAAATAATTTGCGTTAACTTATATTTAGCAGTCTTCATTTTACCCTGAACCAGAATGGGTATCCATAGTTGCTTGTTAACTGCCTGTAATCACATCTCTGATTCATTAATCGAAAAATGTTGTAGAACTATATTGGCATTAAAATTTGTTCATATTTATTAAGAATGAGTTCTGGACATCCTTTTTCCGGTCGTAGATTTTTTCCCAATTTTGTATTTAATTTGCAGAATCTCTTATTTTAAAGTTTTTGTGAAGTAATTGACAGTTTTTGGCCGCTGGTTACTGGTGGTTCATTCCCCATGTAATTTCCACAGACATTATAGTTTAAAAATGTCGTATTAGATTACATTTGTTCCTATTAATCATTTATTTGACCCGTTACAAGCATGGAATTGTAAGTGAGTTCAATTCATTAGAATAAATAGTCAAGTGAACACTGGAAGGTCTTCCGTTCTAAGAATTACTGTTTAAATATATTTAAAGAATAAACGATAGAGCAACACTCGAAGCCGTTTCTTCCCCGCAATATTGGAATTGATTAAAAATACTTACATGGCTGTAAATGAATGGAAAACAATGCTATTTTCTTTCGCGTCGTAACTCCATTTATCGTCTCCTTGCAGTTTTCTGGAAGCCATACTTTTCTACCCACACCTATGTCGACTCATACACGTTGGGAAACGGCCTTTGGGGTAGTCTATGAAGCTGAAATTAATTTTTCAAGTAATAAGACACGGAAACATTTTTCTACTCGTAACTTAATCCGCATGCTGCCAGGGCGAGTCTATAAAAATATTATATAATTTTGTGTTCACTTGTTTTCCTAGTGAGTAAAGCATGCAAAAATGTGTGATGCTTGCAATTTATAACTTTTGCCTGAAAGTTAAAGATTAAGTTAATTTTTAATTTATAATCGATTTAGCAACGTTGTGCATTGTTCGCCATGCCCACACTGTGAACCATGGCAGTGGCAATGTAGAATTAATTCGGTCATGAACACATTAAACGTCTAGCAAACGTGCCAAAGGTGCTATCCATCAGCCGAGGAACCCTAAAAATAACATGCGTGGGTGATTGCGTAGATGGTATAAAGGTCACACGGTAGAAGAAGCAGAAAGGTTGACAATAAACGTATGATTACGGTAGAGGGAGCAAAGGGAGGTAGAGGTATTGGTAAATCTTTGGGGAAGCCCGGAAGTGAGGAGAGAAGCGGCGTGGTGTCGTGGTCTATGGTGCGGCACCCGGGGGGACGTGGGGTGTGTGTTTTGAGAGGGGGGAATGAGGGTCGGGGTGGGGTAGGGGGGTCAACATATCCTCCTGAATGTAGGTCGTTAGCTGTCCCCTTTCATGAGTTCGAAGTCCTCTCCGGCAGGGAAGATTAAAACGTGCGCGGCATTCCACGGGCGAAATTTAGCCCCCGAAAATAGTTTTGCGAAGGGAGCAGCGAGAGAGGACGAACTCGCGCGCATAGGATCACACGGGCGGATGCGGACGACCGCTGTCGCTGTCGGTCCTTTTTCTCCCCTTGCGCGGCGCATACGGCCGTGTGAAGGGCGGGAAAGAGGGTGTGGGGAGGGGAAGGAGGGTTGGCGGCGGCTGCGACCGATCCGCTCCGGCAACCCCAGGGGCATAAAAGGTACACGCTCGGCCAGACTGCGGAGGGGGAACGTCGGGAGATGAAGAGAAACGGGAGCAAACAAAACGAATTCGGGCGGTCCATGATGTGATTCACAGACTTGGGTGAGGCTGCGGAGAGGAACGGAAAGATACCTTATATCGCTTAAGGAGCTTTGCCCGATCAATTCGTGCCTGTAAGTTAGGTTGGCCTGATTAAAATTATGCCTCTTCTTATGATTTCATCGTGGAGAATGATTTGTTTCATACTGGATACCTTGGCCCAATTAAAATACTCCAGAAAGAAGCATATGCGTATGAGGGCTACTCTACTGTCTATCCAGTACTAAATGTCATGAGTAATACTCTTTGTTGAGCAAATTTAAAAGTCGGCAGGGATATTTCCATAGAACGAAGTGTGAAAATTTTAAAAAATTACCAGAATCCAAAAGAATTAATCATTTCGTGAGAATTTTTAAGTCATTAAAAGAAATGTTTAATGAAGTTAGGTGTTAATAAAGTTATGTCGATGGTTTGATGATAGAATTTAATTTCACTTGTTGAAATATTTGAATTACACTGATAATTTACGAGATATTTCTCATTATTATGAATAAAATTGATATAATGAAATTTATAACCTTGTTATCATTTATATCCATACTTTGCCTGTTATTATATTTTCTGCGATTGATTTTTGTTTTCGTTTATGTCGCTGCGAACACATGTATTTATTTTTATTTGGCTTTTCTAATCTATAAATGCGAGAACGAAGGGTTGGATAAACCCTATAGGTACAATTATGTCTCCCAGAAGAAGATTTTTCAAATATCAAAATCGTCACGACGCCTTTTAACTTCTTATCAAAGGAATATCGGAACTCTTCATATTTAACAAAACTTCAAACGTACTCTTTAGGTGTCTCGTTACTTTTTGCCTCTATGCTCTCTGTAAAGAGGTATATTTTCCAATTTATTTTTGGAATAAAGTCGTATAAACATTGATTAAGCAGAAAAAACCTTCCGGTTTCGTACTGCTGGTCTCTCATTGAAAATGATTAGCTGATAAATGTTTGTTCGGCTTGGGACGGGTGAGATCGATGAAATTACGGAATTGGAAATTAAATGAAAAAATTAATTAGATAGATATTATTTCGATAGGGAAAGTCTTTGGTCATCCACGTCAGGATCGATTATTGCCCTCTGTAGGAGAATTTGTCTGCGTATAACATTATTTAAACGGAGAACCATAAATTATTTATAATTTCCAATTGTAAATACGTAATGGATGACCGAACTACTCATTTTATATCCTAATGAAGTCTCCAGCTCAGAAGAAACTTTGGTGGAAGTCTAATCCTGAGTCAAAAATCCCGACTGTATGAATGAACCTTGAAAGTTTTTTCAATTAGATACGCATTGTTTTATTTTTTCACTTAATAGCAATAATTTCAACATGCAGTAACATTATCTTAAATTATTTGAAATTTTAATAATTAATCATTATAAACGGTTGCAAATGCTAATAATTTTTCTTCGAAGCCAATTATGAGCACAAGAAATGATGAGAATGATTTGAGATTAAACATCTCCTTGCGCGAAGGGTATGAGTTTCCAATTTAATTTGATGGCCTCGCTTGTACCTTGAAATTGATCTCAATATTCACGGATCATAAACTAAACGATACATTGAATATACGTGTAGGCATAAGGCGGCAGTGCACCCTTTTTTCCAATTACCTCTTCTTCACTTCCCACGGGAAATAGACTCCGAAGTTTAAAATTCATAGAGGTCACGATTGTCTCGGTAACAAAGGTAGTGTCGATCTTAACCGGTGGAAAAATTTAAGCGTACTCGTTTCAGAAATGTAATGAAATGGGCGTATATTAAGTCGCGGTATAATATTGGGGACAAGTTCCAAGGAATTCCTGTCGTCGAATTTCTCCCTTCGGCTCCCATCAGGTCGCGCAAGGCTGTGGAAAATTTGATTATAATCTCCACGCGAGAGGAAATTGAATCGCCGCGCCTCCCGTTCAAGACTGCGGAGAGTACGGGAATGTCTATCGTTCGCCCCTCGTTTGGTACCCGGGAGAGCAGCGTCGACTTTGATGGATGCGCTGTTAGGTACTTGTCGTGCAATATATGTCTTGAGATCGGGAGCAAATTGCTTCCATTGACCCTCGATCACCCCCGCTTGAAAACCACTCCCCCTACCGGGAGATTCTATTCAATTTTATCTACAGTTTGCTGCTCACTTTAGTCGATGGGAAAAATCGAAGGACGCCAAGTTCAAGCGCACTTGCCACCGTAGTACTTACCTGTGGCTCTTCCATGAATTAATCTCCTACGACTAACGCTATTTTGGCTGTTACAGCTCAACTGTGCACGTTAAAAATTGATCAGTTGCTTATATACTGGAGATAAATGTATTCGATGAAATCAGAGGCTGGTTACACATCTTCGAGGGACCCCGGGATGTTGTGGATTTTTCTAAGCTAAAGCTACCCGGAATATTATCCAATCTATTCCGGTCATTAAAGCTCAAACTTGTCAGTCAGTACGGTTAATACCTAACGATGACGCCCGATGATATTTGCTTAAGGATGCCATTATGGTATCGGCTATGTGAATTGGCATCAGGAGTTATTTCGTAAAAGGCACCAATGCCATTTCTGGATGCTATTTGAGTGTCGGGCTGCAGAGTCCGTGACATAATGGCATCGTTGAAAAAGCATTGACAAACGCATTGTTTTGTGGTAGTCATTTGTCAAAATCGTCGTACAAAACATAATGCTAACATTTGATTTGAAAACAATTAGTTATTTTGTGATTTGTAAAACTTATCATGGCTATTGGAGTTTTCATTTTATGTTATTAGTTTGTGAGGCCGTAGAGCTCAAGTTCTTAGATTTTAAATAACCCCATTGCAAAAAAAAGGCAGAATTTTTGAAATTACCCGTTTTCTTTGGTTTATACTATTGAATTTCACCTTAAATATAGTTGTCTCCTACCCCATAAGGGGATCATATTGAGAAACAGTACCTTAATGAGTATTGCATCCATTATTAATTAGTTGCCCGCTTGTTTTCACATGAAACTGGTTATTTTTATCTGGTTGAATGTCTACAGTATCACCCCATTTCACGGATGGCGCGGGGATCGAGATGGTGCGGGGGCTAACGTACTGGCCTGGCGCGGGTTCAAATCCCGGCGGTGTTGGATATTTTTCAGAGGTATCTCGATCCCTACTTGAGGTGCTTTGTGGAGGGCACTTTGAGTGAGTACGCCGTCCGTCGGATGGGACATTAAGCTGCGGACCCCTTGGCGCCTTTCGTAAAGAGTAGGCTAATGCCGACGCAGGGTTTCTCTCCACCCTTCATTATTTCCTGTCCATCCCCTATGGCGCAAATGACCTTAGCTGTCGGTCGCCTCCCCTAAAAACTACTACTACTACGAATGGCGCTTTGTATTTTATTCTCCTCCGTAATTACCATTTGGTGATAGAATTGCGTTTGTCTAATACGAAACTAAACCGAGGTAAGTGGATTAAAAGTGTCCCAGACGGACTGCTGCCAACAGGCTTAACAAGTAAAACCTCTCCGCGCCAAACCGTGAACGCGCAGGTATTGTACTTGGGTTTGGGGCTACGGGTTGAAACAAGATTAAATGCATGGCTTAAAATTTTAGATAATTAGAGATCTCATGATTTAAGCATAGGCACGGAGAGAATAATTACAAAATCCTCACAATCTTACTATTTCCTTCGCACGATTCCTGATTGCAAAAATAGAAAGTATCATGCACCAAACTTTGCACTGCACAAAAATAAAACGAAACCTCGCGTTAAAAATTAGTTACTACCTAAATCAAAGCTTTCAATGCAAAATTTAGGAGTGTATTGATGGTCTCTTTCCTCCTGCGGAAACTGCAGTGAAAACTTCGAGGCATACTTCAGAGAAAAAATTTCATTCCACCAAAGATATTTGAAAAAATATCTTGAAAAAATTAAATCCCATTAGAATTAGTTTCAAAGGTATATGTCCAAAATATTTTTCCACGGAGTTGGAAAAAAGTATCTTTAGAGCATTTTTAATCGAGCAAGATTTATTTCGAATTTTCCACATTTTGTAGGTAAGATGCTTTAGCGGACGACACCATCCCGTTCAACTCTACAATAGGTATTAATAAAAATGTTCCTTCGAGGGGAATTATTCGATATGCCGAAACTGTGTTAGGAATGATTGGCTTTCCTTTGGTCCTTGTATTAGGAGTTTAATTGCCAGGTGGGAACCCTTGGGGAACTTTAGCTAAAATCCAAAAGATACGGACTACTTGGATATTTTAAAGTTTAAACCATGTCCTGATCCATGAATTTCGGGTGACTAAGAGCAGGGTATAGGGGTAAACTTTTTCTGGAAGCCCTACTCTTGTCTATAAAAACCTATCCTCGGATTGAATGTCCTGGTCGGTGGGTGTGAAGAAAAAACTATAAATTGTGTCTGATTGTGACTCATTTACAAATTGTTTCTTGGCATAATTATGCGTTTTGCTTTTTGATTTTCTATTCCTCAGGAGTAAAATGTTACCACCAGTACTTTCAACATCCTTTTTTATGTATCGATTTTTTTTATCAAGAGGTCTTTTTACTCAAGTTTGATTGCCTTTATTTGACCCTTGGGTTTTTGAGAAATTGGGAAACCTTTGCTTTTCTCATTACATTTCTTGTCTTTAAATACCAATAAGATTTGGTTGGGCCATCTTCGCCGACCAATATTCATTAATTTGTCACAAAGGTCCTTTTGACGTTCGTCTGTATTTTATCCGTGGCAGTCTTTTGCAGATTTTCCGTTCAAGCGAGTGTTAAACGCGTCCGTTTTAGTGTTCAATGGCAGAATGACATTTCTCAAGTCAAATCAACGGCATATAACATTCTCAAACGATCCATATCGATTAACAAAATTTCAATTATTCTGAATCGTGACGCAATTCGTCGATGAAGCGTTAAAAAAGAGTTCTCGCCTGAGCGAATGAGAACTTTGGGACATTTTTAGATATTGTTTTAATCCGATTTACTTTCAGCTCGTAGAAAACTAGGGGTAGGACAAAGGGAAAGTAATCAAGCCATTATATAGAGAATGGAAAAATGAGCAGTCGAGTCACGAAGTGTAAATAAAGATTTCGTTCGAGCCATCACAATGGGAACAGGGAAAAGACTGAGTGAAGGACAGAGGTAAACACTTCAGTTCTCACAGCTCTGGATTTATCTTTTCGTCACGTATTTAATTTGGAGAGAGCAAAACAGGAGTTTAAAATTCACCTGTTATTCTTTGTGAATATTTGCATTCAAGAAGGCTTACTATGGATCTTACGGAAGGAATGAAACGGATTTGAAAAGAAATCAGAAGTGAAATTGAAGTTTTTTTTCATTTGTGCGTATTTTCCTTTGAAATCTTTCTATCCTACCGTCCCTGCATCCTCATAATGAGCTAAACACCTTCTTTTGCTGCAGTTTTAATTGAAAAATAAAACAATAGGGATTCAATTAAGACCATTTGGACATGATCCCTGGTGTAATTACGCAAAAGTAATCTTGAAGATTACTTTAAAATCATTTTATTACTGTTTTCATGTGATCTTTAAATGCGCAATTAAGTTTTAATGGGAGAAATTTTTTTCCAATCAGACATGTGGAATCGTGAAATTGGCTGGAGATCGAAGATGCTTCGCAGCAATTACATTGTACTTGGTACTTAGCACGTAATCGCTTTAGCAATATGAATGCGCCATTACAAACCAATTTACATAGATAATTTCAAATGGAAGATTTTATTTCAACCTGAAACCCTGTAATTATTAAATGCGTTCTCAGGTTCAAGGGAGAGTAACATATTGAAGTCGAACAGAATATTTGAGTGGAAGCTATTTCTTGTGACTTTCAATCACTCTAGTACCTGATGGTGAGAAATAGTAATTTGTTCACCTTAAAGGCGATTAATAGTCTTTTGATCATCACATATGTTGTATTATGTAGGATATATATGTAATGAATTATTATTAAACTTACTGAGTACGGATTCACTTTGCGAAAGTTTTGTTTAACATATTTAAATAAAATAAATGGGTGCGACGCGTTTCACCGAGATACGTCATCATCAGATAACGAGACGAATTCTTATTTGATGACGCTGTTTCACGGTGAAACTGGTCGTACCCTATAAATTCCGAGGAAAAGTAATATATTTTTAATTTTAATTTTTCCGCACCAGTGTGTGAGTTAATCAAAATATGTGAGTAACAATTCATTGATGTATTTTACTTTTCAAAATTTGACTAACACCTTACCTGCAAAAATATTCGAGCCCTTTCCTAGCAGAGTGTGTACGTTTAAGAAAAGATGTAAGGAATATATGTAATGATTTGATTGATGTGTGGTGAATTGTATGATATGTAACAGATTAATTTTTTTCAATTTATCCTTTTTTTCTTGCTGATTGATGGACATAAATGAGATGGGGATTTTCTTGTTTTGTTAAAGAGATTTGTGTTTGTAAGTTTCCTTTAAGTGTACTTTTGTTTTACTGACTGATTTTATCTATTATCTTTTGTGATTATTTGGGACTTGTGTGCCACCTGACATTGCCTATCAGCACATGTGTATTTTAAATAATAATAATAGTGATGATAATAATAATAATAATAATAATAATAATAATAATAATAATAATAATAATAATGATAATAATGATAATAATGATAATAATAATAATAATAATAATAATAACAATAACAATAATAATAACAATAATAATAATAACAATAACAATAATAATAACAATAACAATAACAATAACAATAACAATAATAATAACAATAACAATAACAATAACAATAACAATAACAATAACAATAACAATAACAATAACAATAACAATAACAATAACAATAACAATAACAATAACAATAACAATAACAATAACAATAACAATAACAATAACAATAACAATAACAATAACAATAACAATAACAATAACAATAACAATAACAATAACAATAACAATAACAATAACAATAACAATAACAATAACAATAACAATAACAATAACAATAACAATAACAATAACAATAACAATAACAATAACAATAACAATAACAATAACAATAACAATAACAATAACAATAACAATAACAATAACAATAACAATAACAATAACAATAACAATAACAATAACAATAACAATAACAATAACAATAACAATAACAATAACAATAACAATAACAATAACAATAACAATAACAATAACAATAACAATAACAATAACAATAACAATAACAATAACAATAACAATAACAATAACAATAACAATAACAATAACAATAACAATAACAATAACAATAACAATAATAATAATAATAATAATAATAACAACAACAATATAAATGATGTTTTCACAAGTTTCAATAGGAAACCCGAAAAACTTTAATGATATAGTTCCTCCCTTATGGTAAATAAAAAAAAATTTGGTGTCCTATAGTGTTTTCATGAGCATTTTTCTCCCCACTTTAAATAGTAGTTGTATTCGGAATAGGTTTAGATTATTAAAACGTAGTTTCTTGTTGGATGCCATTATGTGTGTGGATATTCGTTTTGCTTCGGTGCCAAATTTGACGTTTAAACGTTTATATGTCATTTGAACCAGTATTCCAAAACTTGTGATTTACTAATTTACGGCCAACGAGTTTGGCTTAGATATTTACGTTCGAGTGCGCGTTCCCTTATTGCATCGACGTTAATAATTTTCTTAAACGATGCAAATGATTTTGAATCTTAAGAGCACTTTCAAATAATTTTCATAACATCATTGCTTCAAAAAAGAAATGAGACTCCAGCTGCCTTTCCTTTTGAGTAAAAGCTTCCACGACGACATTTTTTTTAGATCGCCTTCTATTGATCTGAGGCTTTGGGAAGTACTTGGGAGGTTCGCCTCTCTCGTGGACTCCTCCATTCGTCGGGCGGTTCGCGAACCCGAGTGAATTGAGTGCCGATGGTGTGGGTTGCCTAAAAGTTCCATAACGCGGCCGAATGGAAGAAGAAAGCTTCTGATAGTCTTGAGGAACTCTCACACTCGAATTACCTCGCGATAAAAGGACTCCTCTTGATTCTCCCTCGATGTCGTAATTTGGTGAATGAATAATTTATTGAGTATGAAGTTGATTGAATTTATTAAGGTGAGAAAATGCTTTAAAAACCCATGGGAAAAACTAATTTTTTTTGTCGTGTCTCACTTTGCCATGGTATGAAAAATAGCTCAGGTTCAGGCGTAACATGGTGGACATCCTTCATATTGACAGAAGACTCTGCTTTTCCATCTGGAATTTTTTTATTACGACCTAGGTTTCTTTACAGCGTTACATCTTCAGGTGTAACCTTTCATAATTGCCATTGAATTTTGAAATACTGCACCTAGATCCCTTGATGTTAATGGTAATAAGGGTATTTTCATGGGGCTGGCTTAATTTTATCTGCACGAAAAGAAGTATAATCGAAATATTTAATATGAATAGCGGGACACTTGGAATGGATCAACTAGATCCAATAGCTGGTTTCTGCGGACTTCCTTAAATCATTTAAGATTTTCTCAAAGGATTAAATTTACTATTTAACTTTATTGTGAATATTGATCGCTCATTAGGTCATGCTGGGCAGTTATAACGCTATTGCTTAGTATTATTTTCTTTCAACTCTTAGTATTTAAAAAAATGTGTTCTTGGTTTTTGATGAACCACTGCATGAATGAGTGAGCAATATTCAGTGCTTTCTTCGCTAAAACCTAGAAAATGCTTTCGACTTTTTTAATGAGGAAAGATTAAGGCAAGGAGCTATAAAACTAAATAACTGAGATCAGAGTTCGGGAAAAATCTACGATCGTTACCCTATGACAATAAAAGTTGTTCACGTTGGTTCTCTTCTGCATTTAGAACACGTACAATATATTAAAACCTCATTAAAAAATAAAAGCACTGAACATTTTTTTTACTACATATTTCCTTCTGCATTCATGTGGTTCGTAATTAATTCAATTTCGATGTTGGCGGGAATATTTGCGAAAAAAAACCAATGAATATTTGGATGAATTATGGGTTTGATGTACCACTGTACAATCCAATGTTCAGTTTCCGATTTCTCAAAGATATGTCTCGTCTTACAGGTTATCTTTATGCTATTGTAAATTTAAAATAAACTATTTGAAATAATATGAAATATAGGTGTTGACTAGAGGTGATTTTCCCATATGTATTTTTCTGGAGAGACTTCTGATACTCTGCACTTTCACTACGGAAATTTATAATTATATTTCCCTTATTTTACTGTCAAATTTTAATGTAAACGATTATATCTACCCTTAATCTCACCCCAAATATTTGTAAAACATTGGTGATAATGATAGTGTCCAGAATCGTCCCCAGGAATCGAACAACAGACCTCTATTCAATAGTTCAACTCTCCACTCTGTAGACTACCACAGCTCCATGGGCAATTATTTGTGCTGAAATTTAATGCCATTTGAGAAGGATATGTAGAAGTGGCTCTATATGTTTAATTATCTAGAGAAATTATTCATCACAGACATAGTTGACAAATTATTCAAAATTGGCCATTCATATAAATAGTGTTTGTATTTAATATAAACCGATGGTTTTAAATTGTATGAGTCATAAATGTTGTTCTAATAAGTCTATAGGCTTAATTCGGCATGACGCATTGCATGGCTTATGAAGGAGATGTTGAATTTGATTTGAGGATGTTAAATTTCATTGTTTACTTGTATGCTGTGAGGTCCACCTGATGGCGTAGTAAGGCTGCAACTAGGAACCAGTATGTGCGTGTACTTGTAGTAGTAGTAGTTTTTAGGGGAGGCGACCGACAGCTAGACGGACGGACGGCGTACTCACTCAAAGTGCCCTCCACAAAGCACCTCAAGTAGGGATCGAGATACCTCTGAAAAATATTCAACTCCGCCGGGATTTGAACCCGCGCCCTCATGGTGGGAAGCCAGTACGTTAGCCCCCGCACCATCTCGATCCCCGCGTGTACTTGTAAATAAACTGTTTTGGTAATATTATTATCGGTGATCTACCATGTAGGGTAGTTTTTGGGTGAAAATAGGCTAGCAAATGGCACGGGAACAATTTACTTGCCACTTCTAATAAAACACAGCCCGAATTCAAGCCCTGCAATAAGCTCCCGTTCGATTCGGCATACTTCCTTCCTCCCTTCATTCCGTCCAATATGCTTATCCTATTCCTACCCCTTCCTCACCCGGCTAAAATTATCCCATCTATCAAAGTCTTCAACATCCCATTGCCAATTAAACTTCTCTGTGTAATTATGATAATAATTATGACACAATCTATACATTAGCAAATAATATCGTATGATATTACTGAGAGGGGTCACGCTATCCATGGCTACGGTTAGGAAGCAATTCTGTCAATTCTGTAACTGAAGTTGTTATTCAGTTTATTTTCGCGTGTAGACTGAATTAGATATCTGGCGTAATCTTTTTATTTGAATCAACTTTTAATTTTCCGATTTTAGAATTTAAGTAATCGGGGTAGAGGTTAGTTGATCGAGATTCCACCGCACAAGTAGAAGTTACGGGAAATATATTTTGCTGCAAACTGGAAAAGAAGTACTTCCACTACACCAATTCATGTACAGGTCGTAGGAAAGGAAAGCCGAGAGATGTCAAAGTGAAGCTTTACTGCAAGGATTGATTTGATCTGCAATACGTCTTATGCTTCCTCGTCTCGTTCGGCAGTTTAGCTAGACGCGGAGCTGCGAACGGCTCTTGTATCCTACCCGAGGGGATGCTTTCGTGCGCATTTGAGTCTGGTGCTGATTTGATCATGATTTGCCGCAGCGGAAAGGGATTTGACCGTGCGGACACCCTTCTTTACGCCTTCTCGCCCTCAATGCAATCTCCACTCCGCCCTTACACTCACAGGCCCAATCCCAGCCATCTCTCCCCGGAGGGAGTTCAAATAGACGGACTATTCCTCTTGGCCTACATTCCATGTTCCAATTCGTTACTCTCTGGTGCAGGGTGGGGTGGAAAATCCCTCGGTGAACACGCCACCCTATTTTGTTCTATTTACCCATTTATTTTCCTCCCAAAGGGATGAAAGGGATTTGATCTTGAAATAACTTAATTAATTGGTTTTTATAACGTAGACTCACGTGGCAGGTAAACGGCAGGAACGATTCGTATTTTTCCCATCGTAGTTACCGTCGCATGGTAAAAAATAATTACTGCAAAATGTAACCGATCTTCATATTTTTACGAAATTTCAAATTTTTTCTTTAATTCTGCTTACTTTTGTCGAAAAACGGTGTTATATATTTTACCTAAACCTCTGTTTACCGTTAGGTTTGAGGCACACAAATTTATATTTCGGTAAATTTCATACGGACCGCGGTTTTGTATGGCGCGGAAACATGGTCATTGGGGCAAGATTATGTGCGTGAATTGGAGGATTTTGATGTGTGTGTGTTTGTAAAAGAAAATGAGAAATTGACGATAAATGAAGACATACGATGAAGTGCTTTGCTTTGTAGGGGCGGAGAGAGGATTATTGGGAGAAATCCAAAGGAGGAGTAATGGTGGATATATGTAGAGTGTTTTGAATGGGAATGTGGTGTTGAAGACTACGATGAAGAGGATGACGTTTGTCAAAAGAGGAAGGAATAGGGTGGGCATGTTAGACGGGATGAAGTGAGGAAAGAAGTATGTGGAATTAAAGAGGGGCTTACTCTAGTGCCCGATGTTAAGTTGCTTTTTATTCGGATAAGCAGGTAAATGAATTATTGTAATATTGTATAGGCTGTGCCCATCTAAAAACTTCCGTAGCCGGTGGAATACCAATAATAATAATTATATTTTTGTAGCCTCTTCCCCCCAAAAGTCATTCAGGATCTACATGCCATAGACAAGAAGAGTAATGTTTTGGGAGGAAAGGTTAGCCTTAGAAAGTCATTATGGATTGTCGTTACAGAGACGCTCATGGAAATAAATATTAGAAATATAAATACCGGTTTACACTATACATACTTCAGTTATTTATATCAGTATAGGGCTCAGAATGTTCGTTATAGGATGCGAACTTAGTGCTAAATATTGAATTAACCCTTTTACACGTTCCGATTCTCCTTACGACTTTTGGTTGTTACGCATGCGTGAACACTTTTGTTTAGTTTTTTGGTCGCAGCTAATGTTTACGCTTCAATTTTGAAGCAGTTAGTAGTGATTTATTGTGTTAAATTGGCTCTGGTGCTAAAGGAAACAATTTTGCCGAACAATGACAATATTGAAAACTAAAACGGAAAAAATCTGGGCAAGAAATTAGAGTTGCAGTGGAACGTTAATAAACCTTTGTGGTGTTTTGGCGATTTTGCGCAATGAACTGATGAGTTACGACACTTACGGCTTCTTCGCCCAAGAACATATTTTGGCCAATGATCACGAGAACTGGGTTCCAAGAAAAATTATGTGAATTCCAGCGCCGCTAGCAAAGGTCTCTTAAACCATCTCTGCTAGTCTCTGATCGGTAGGTAGATTCAAGAATCGGGTAGAAAATGTCCAAATTTTTCAGTCCTGAAATATGAATTCAACCAACATTTTAAAATTTAATTCTCTCCTCTAAGCGATATGATTTTAAGTCTGGCGAAAATTGTGTATGAAGCAATGTCTCAATGGCGAAGGCGAAAAAAGTATGAAGGAACAGGGCAATGTTGAAAAAGTAAACGTCATGAAATAAATTTAAATCAGGTCTGTTTGAATTAATGTCCCCCCTAACGAAACCAATCGAAGTTCACTTGTATATAGTAAATAAGGTTCTCATTTTACCGCTTCACTATACATCTTGATATAGATTGCGATTTACCCCAAAGTATGTATTTAATTTTAATTCCTACTGAATCCTGGTGGTGAACGGGGCATGGATACACTTTGTATGCTCTTCATATCTTCACTTGCTCTGACAATGTCTACCTGCTGGGAAATTCCCTTATAGTACGTCAAAATACTAAAGCTATCCTATATTCTTATTCATTTGTCTTGAAATTGCAGTTCAATAAGTGAAAATGAGGCGACAATCACTTGATCCTTTTTTAAAAAAAATTCCCGTCTCTTTTTTTGCGAGTTTGAAGTTAGCCTTAAAATTTTCTGATTTCTCATTATACGGGTATGTAAACGTTTGAGTAGCATTAGTTTGGTTACTCGGTTTGGATATCAATAAAATAGTCTTATTTGACGGTAGTTAATGTTGAGTAGGAATTAACTTTATAAAATCCCTTCCGTCAGCTATTTTATCTGCTTTTGTTACCGTAATTCGTCACGCTTTGCAGCAGTCACGTATAGGATCTGCTTTCTGTTTTCTACCCTTTGGATCACTCAGTATTTCCGTCTGTTTCGAATTCATATTAACTATCTATCTTTGTTTTTCATTGTCTTTAGTCATTTATCAACTATAATTTCTATTTCATTCTGACTATTCTTGCGTTCTTTTTTCCGCCAAGTGTCGATACTGGCAACGCCAAAAAAGAGATGCCATACCTAAAAATAATATTATCAAAGACCTCTCTGGCTCTAATTATGTTTATTTTCCGAGATTAAGATAAATATGCAATTTGTTATCAATTGCAGGCCTCTTAAGGTTCATGAGGTAATGTATTCGAAACATCGTATGTTTCTACATTGCATAAGAAAATAATTAAAGCATTGTTATACAAACCAAACAAATAAAAATATATATAGGGCACAATATGAACGCTTTTGTCGAAATCTATTCTTCATGTAGAATAAAATTGTTTTATAATTTTCATAATCATGCCTCTTTCGTCCCCAACCTAACCTTCATTGGTGTTTTTACCGTCCTAATGTTACGTAAAGAGAATATGAGTGCAACGTGAATATATTTTTTAATCATATACAGTAATTTTGTCCCTGTTTCAATTAGAAACCAAACCGCGAATCCTACTTATGTAGAGGCTACTAGATTCATGCTGAACTGGCGAGTACGGTCTAGTTCACCAAGCAACATTTCGGACCGATGGTTTCGACGCGTAAGCCACCGTAGTTCGTCCCATTTTCCTTTCCTCATCGCCTCTAACCACTTCGGATGCTCCGACATCAAATCGGGTGCCATTGACCCACGAGGACCCTCCTAACCACGCACCACACACTCCCGCGCGCAACGCGGGCAATCGATGTCGACCATGCCTCGACCTACGTAAAGCTTAGTCAAAAACTCCGTGAGAATATATTGCTGGCGTCTCTGCACTTCTTCCTGGTTTTTTTATCTTTCCACTCACACGGAAATGGGAAAGAATATATTTACGTTCTGTTCGCGTATTTCTCAAGGGAGAAACGATTCCTTGAATCAATTATCTCAAAAGCCGGTGTATTTCAGCCATCGTCATCGGATTTCAAATCTAAATTTGAGCTGACGGCAGCTATAAATTTCTCTCTTTCTGTTAACTTCCTTGTATGACCTAATAGCTTTTCCGTTTAAAATCCCTCTTTAATTGCTTTACAAATATATCCTCGGTGTTCCTCGTAGCGCCTGCCTCCTTTTATGTCCCTAACAAATTCATGGTCTTAAGGTTCGCTGAATCCGTATTGTGTATTTTTCTTATCTTGTCCTTAGTTGGCTTTTCCTTCTTTCACTCTTCATTGCCTCCTTTCAACAACGGGTTATACTTTATTCCTATGTGGCCTGATTATGCAGTGGTTTGCGTTTCTTTTCAACAAATTCAATATTTTACGTGATTGCTTTCGCGCAACCTTTCCTTTTTCTTTAAGTTTATCTCTTATGTTCGTATTCATGGTGCACATCACCTGAGCTTGAGCTGATTTTCGCAGTTCGGTATACGTAGAAGTACCTTTTATCCCGCGTCGAGCTACTTTTAAAAAATGGTAAAATATTCTCCTCATTCTCATTTCATTCCTTTTGATGCAATGTGATTATTCTCTCTTCCGATTCTTCGTCCAATTTCATAGTATATTTCTGAATAACTTGGTGCCATTGTGTTTAATGATCCTTGGAAATCTTGTTGGAATATGGCCTGCAATTCCATTTGCAAAACGAAATGTATGAGTATATTTCTTCCACTTTCACCCTTATACATTTCTTCTTCGTCACTTTGACTTCTTTTAGTATAATTTCCCAGAGTACTTTGACTAGTTGTGGTGAAAGTTTCGACCTTTTCTTACTGATTAATATAAAGTTTATTCTGTACTGGTGACCTAGTTCTTGTAAGATTGTTGATTTATCTAATTTTTCTCTTGACGTTTAAATGTCTGGTTTTTGTTCTAATGATGTTGTAATCCCTGCTAAAGGTTTTCAGCAATTTTAATCCCTGTTTCCACATTACATTTTCAATGATCTTTTCCTTGTCTACGATTTATATACCCTATGGATTGTTGACATATTTCAATTTTTTCTATTAATGCTCTTTGGCAGAGTATGCTATCTTCTGTCTTTAGTAGATCATGGTCTCTCTTTTCTACTATATAAAATCTTTCTCGAACCTGTGGCTTATTTTTGCAAGGATTATTCCTTAAATGCTGTTAGTTTACTCGCTTGATTGGAATATTCCATCGTAAGTTTAATTTATCCCTGAGTCTACGTATATGTTGACGGTTCTTCATTAGATTAACCCATAAAGTTCCACAATTTGTGTTGTTTCATTTAGTTAATCACGAACAGGGAACAGAGTTTATTTCTACTTCTTTGTTTAAATTTTGCGTGTGTGTTTCAAGAGCGAGAGACTCTACTTGGATGTTCGAACGTGATCTAAATTATATGTTCTCTTGCATATTTTTTCTGCCATATTTGCCAAATATATGCTAGGTAAAAGAAAGTTTCCGTGAGTTATAACAGGAATAACAGTAAGAAAAGGCTTACCAAGTAAATATTACTATTATTTATCGGGTTTATGTTAATAAATTGATCATAGTAATTAAAAAACTTGTGCTGACACGAAAAATGGTATTTTTGCGAAAGAAAAAAATAGAAGAATATTTTTAGTAATGGAAGATCTAGAAAACCACGTTCATGCCAAGTTACTGAGAGATAGATACATAGATAAACGTCTCCATTTTGGCGATAATAGGATGGAAGAGAATATAAGCTTACCCTTCAAACACATTCACCGAAAACTTTCCCAACACAGGATCCAGAGTGAGAAATATACATACAATTATAGAAGCCTGAGCAACTACCCACTTATGTTGATATATGTTTTTGTAATGATTTGCAGGAGTCAATGATTGCCATTAATTTTGGTATTGCTGCTGGTTAATTAAGATACGAAATCTTCTTTTTGCACTCATACTAAGATAAAAAATTGTCATCTCTGATTTGATGCTTATTGATGGGTTTGCATTTTTCATATGTAAACCAACATAAACTGACATGAAATCAGATGCATTGGTAAAAGAGAGACAAATTATCAGGAGCATTGTTAAAAGACTGAAATGGAATACATGTTGGCAGTATAAAGATGAGAAAAGAGTAAGTCTATGCAGTCAGTAGGCAAATAATATACCAAGTTTTTGTCATCGCCATCTTGGGCCCATGGTTGATTCCTTGTTATCCAAGGTTATAGTTTACTCATTAGATAGTTTAATAACGCTTATTTCAAGCCTTTTTGATTGTGTAAATAAATTTTCATTTAGATTTTAAGTTATTTCCTATTATTCATTTATTTGTATTTAAAAGGTACCCTTTTTTGAAGAACACATAAATGATTAGTCTTCAAAATATTCCTTACGAAATCGTTCTTTTTTGGAGTATTAGCTTTAAATTTAAGTACATCGTGAAACTCTTCCCGTGCCTCCTAAAGTCCTTTAACCACCTCGAATCTTGTGAGTAGCACAGAGTAGAGTCCCCGTAGGCCTCAAAAATCATTTTGTTAGTATCTTCAAGAGATTTATTCAGTGCAGGACAAAAAACTTTGCATTAGCGTAACGTTCCTCGACCGCCGATTCCAATTTTTTTCGTGACACGGTCGGTGCGCAGATGTTTACAATAATTGACGTCCTGCCGCTTTTACATCTTGGAGGCCACTGAGACTGTTTTTGTGGCAAAGATCAGCGTCTACCATGTCCTACTCCAAGCGGTTCATTTCCACTCCGACCAATAGGTGCAGCACGGGAAATTCAATAGCATTGCTTTCGGAACGCACCCTGTATAATGCATGATCTGTAATTAGCACGTTTACTTTAAAGTGTTTCTCTCAGAAGGGATCTCCTTTAATGCCTTGTGCAGCAAGTATTTTCTCCACTCTTTCACGCCCTTTAAAATGCGATGTGAACATCCTTGAAATTTCTTTTGGGGCCATTGGGATTTTAATTACGCTTACTTCGGGATATCGCCGAATTAAAGTCTTTAACCGTTTTTCCAGACGGCCGCCGATGAACGAGTTTTTTTCCATACTATAGAGTCGTAAATTTTTTTAAATGTGAATATTTCTCTGCCGCGTTTCCAGCACCTTCTACGAATAATGCGAGAATCGTATCTCGTTATTTGATAAAATTTTGTATGCGATTTTGCTTAATTTTACCATTTCAATTATCAGCTTAGGTATCACTATTTTTTTAGCAATTGCATTTTAGGTTTTGGTATTGTAATAGTATTAATGGGTATAAATTCTACATTATGCCAATCTATTATTTAATAATGATATCTATGTAGTTTTGGCAATATATCCGCCGAGATAGTACTGTTTGCCGAAAGGATTCCGTTTGTAAATGAAATACGTATATTTAGCTTGCTATATTTTAAGTTAAGTCTAGGGAGAATGCGAATCCAGGCTAAAGAAATTACTACTATTAGGTATTCTACTATTTGAATTATGTTTTGGAGGGACCAACACGGGGAAATGAGATATTTTAGGTTCTCCTAAGAATATGGGAATAGCAAATAAGAAAGAGAGAATAAAGGAATGAGGGCATATAGCATATAATCACACATATGCTATCCTTGGAACAACTCACATATACACATTTCATCGATGGAATATCTTTATCTTTTTTAATTTGCCTTTCTTAATGATGCATTGAGTTGAATTTCCTGACCGGTATAAAAATATGTTACGAATACGGCTTAAAATTAGCTTCTTAATCCTCCATCAACCTTTTGACCTAATTGGAATATATCATCAGGGTTCATTTGGAAATGGAATTTTCATAGATTGTAATTGCGGTTGAAATTTATTTTTTGTGTATGCATCACACCCGACGAAATTTGACACGACACATGGTACTTGTATCAGTTTTAATAATGTATTTGAAATAGTGTCTAAATAATGGTCAATTGTATCATAATTATTTTTCAATGGCGAAATATCATTGCTTTTCAAGATTTTTTAAATGGATGTAAGTTATTCCAAATGATTAATATATTTTTGTTCTTGTTTATTGCAGGTAAACCTGCCTGAAGGGCTAGATGTTGGTTTAAGCCCATTTAATTCGTGGTTGGTAAGTTTAAAATCCATTATTTTGTATCGTATACCGTTGATTAAAAATTGATGTAATTAGCATTGTTTTAAAAATGATGGCGTCTCTAATACCGTTACAGTAATTCTTCGCCAGGCATAGATAGTTTCCATCAAGAATTACTGGTTTCATTTTTCTCCCTTTGAAAATATTTAGCGGCTTTCCCACTGCAGAAGACCTTATCGTTTAGAGGGAATGATGTTAGGTACTTTTTTCTCTCGACTGCACATCTTAAGAAACTTTCCATTTCTAATCTAAATGGAAAACAAGATAATGTAATTACTTTACTTTCGAGAAAAAAACAAAGATGTATCTCGTTTGAAAAACCTGATTGCTCACGGCTTTCGTGTGCAAGAGAAAAGTAATCACATTAATATTATGTTGTTTCCTTCGGTTTCGCGCAATTCAAGGTTCATTTATCATGATGCACATTAATTTACATTGCGTGAAGGTTGAAATAGAACTTCCCCCTGAAGTTCTAATAACGATAAATCCATATTGGCTAGTCGCGAAGGCCGCAAGCCTAATTGAAGTTTATTTTAAAAAATGTAAACTATTTGTTCTTTGTGTTAACGATAGCATGAGTTAATTATGTAATTTTTCCAAATTAACCTCATAGATTTCAATTTATTCAACGACGATTTAAGCGATATGCACTGCTTTTTGGGATTACTATTATTATTGGTATTCTACCGTTTATTGTAATTTTAGATGGAAATTGACTGAAAAAATATACATTTCTCGCCCCTCCTAACAAAACGCAACCTAAAATATATGTGGTTTAATAGTTCTTCAATTCGACATTCTTCCTCCCTCCCGAAATTATCACATCCTATCTATATCAGCCTATCATATCCTCGAATGCCAATATTTAACCGCTCTACCGCAGTCTTCGATATTCCATCGATAATCAGAATGTTTTTCACCCCACATTTTCAGGCTCATATGGATTTCTCCGAACTATAACATCTCTTCCCCAACCGTGAATAGGAATTCCTCATTTGCTTTCCTTTCTGTTCGTCACACATTTTCCATTCTTATCCTTATTCATATTTTAAAAGACCGCCATCCCAGCCCGATGTCATAATTTAACGACCGTGTTTCCGCGCCATGCACAAGTTCCCTTCCTGCTTCCTGTCAAGGTTTTGACGAGCGTTTTCTTACCATCTTAAGTCTGTGTCTGTCATCTGCTCACTCCTAGTGAAAGCTCCTTTCCCTAATGAAATTCTTCGTTTTATGTCTCATACTTTGACCATCCTGGTTGAAAATATTTCCGAGATTCGTAAACTGTTCCCCATGCTCTAGTTTTTTTCTATTTTAACGTTAAACTTAGCCTTTTTCTTTCTAGAATACTGCACAGCCTTTGTTTTTAATATGTATTTTTTCCCTCTTGGTTATTACCTCTTATTTTAATATTTCGCTTTCTCACCTTTAATAGAATTAAGGTAAAAGAAAGGCTTGAAGAGACTTGAACTTAAAGTATAAATTATAATGAATTTAACATTAATTGGTGGACTCAGCATTGGTTTGGTCCCAATGATAATAATTTGCATTGTTATCAGTTACCATAGTTGACATTGATGAATAAGGTAGTTTTTTTATACACACATCAGGAAAAAAAATTTGCCGATACTTTCAATGCAAACATTGTGAGTTGAGAAAAAAATAAGTATTTTTAGTATATAAAATGGGGGTAAACGTGTTAGAATCCGTAAGCATGACAATTATTAATTCTGGTTCTGGATTTGAGTCTCGGACTTCAATTATATTAAGTACGCAAGGTATTAAGTAATGCATACATCACTTTAATGAATCCGGGCTTGTCACTAGGGACTTGATTATAAAAATTTTAGTTAGAAATGTCTTTTCTCATTAATACTTATCGAGAAGCTGATCAATTTTTCAACGCTAAATAAGTTCGTGGAAAAGGTGACGATATATAATTTGGCATCAAAATAAAAACGTCAATAGAGAAGTGCATACAGGTAAAGGAAAATGCAAAATTGCGAAATGCAAAATTTCGCCAGGAAATTTATCAAAAGGCTGATATAGTTTTCCATTATTGTGTTGTATAAAAATTGCTGGGCGTAGAAAGTACTGTAGTATGTAGTGCCTAGGCCCATCGAAAATATCCTATTTCCTAGTATACTACCGTAAATAATAATTAAAGAACAACCATGGATATGTTCCGAGAGCATATCTTGGTACTGCGTATTGAAATATTATTCTGTAATACACTCATTCACGCAGACTTTGAATTGGTGTATGTTTTTGCAATGAGTATTTGTCATTTTTCTACTTCGAACTTTATAATTGGCTGAAATTGGAAATTGGTTATTTAAAGTTGTGTTATTGGAAATAAACGTCGTAGTTTCAGGAGTAACTTTGTGGGAGTCATATTTATTCAATTAATTGATAACCGACGTAGGTATAAAGTTGTGATTTGAAAAACATCCATGGAAGATTATATTTTTTACGACTTCTTTGTGTATATATCATTTTAACCAAGTTATGTCGGTAACTACAGAGTTGATTAATATAAAAGATTTTTTAATTCTTAATTTGGAGAAACAATTGCGGAAAATTATTACTCTATCTCACTTCTTTGGGTATACCTATGCTATCTTGTAAAATAACAAACCCTGGGGTCTATTTGACTGTTATATAGGTTAGCCACCAGTCCATTAGTTAAGGACTACTGCCTCTGGGAAGAATGTTTCGCGCTATTTCCCCCACTTCAATTGATTTTTGTTTAGTACTCGATTCACGTAAGTTTTCCATTCTCATCTCGGTCATCCTTTCCATTCTAGGTGCGTTCAATTCTTAAAAAAATGAATAAATACCTACTTTTCGACTTAAATTTCGCGATTCGGCTGAAGTGATGTATGCAGAAAAATCAATGCCATCAAGGAGCTGACCCATTTTATTCGCAAGGGGATAAATCGCTTCCTGTTATTCCCGGCGTGTCTTGAACGCCACTTGCCAGCATAACCCGCAGTAAAGTAAAAAAAAAACTGCCGGTGGTGCTAGGGAAATAAGTTATGGGAAATGTGTAATAGGAAGGTTACGGAAGCAGCCGTTCTGCGTTGCGCGACA
The DNA here is from genome assembly GCF_022747635.1 of Hetaerina americana. Lineage (NCBI taxonomy): Eukaryota > Metazoa > Arthropoda > Insecta > Odonata > Calopterygidae > Hetaerina > Hetaerina americana. The sequence continues at coordinate 29,318,204 of NW_027287205.1, forward strand.
TGTCTCAAGGACGGATAGTGAGACAGGAACGGGTGTGGACGAGGAAACAAGATAAACATGGTGGAACATTATCTAGCGATTAACTTCTAGTTTCATGTAGTGTTAACGGGCAAGAATGAATTTTTTCTGAAAAAATTGGTCGGGCTTTGGTGGTGGAGAAATAGGCCAAACGATTTTCCCATAAGTGTCTTGTCGAGACTGCCGACGAAGACCTGTAGAGGTGCAAGGAGGGTGAAGGAAATCGGTGGAAGAGACATGTGCGGATGGCTTTTTTGGGAATGGAACTTGAATATAAAACGATGGAAGATAAAACTAAATGTATAAGCCAATGTAAATATAAAGAGTTGTCAGTTACATTCCTCATAACGTCATAGCCTCAATTAGGTATGTTTTCGTTTTTAATCGCTTTATTTATTAATAGTATTTAATCGCTACCATATTTTAGGCTATAAAAGTATGTCTACTAACGAAGGAATTCCACTGTGTGATAATCGTTTGCCTTGACTGGGATTACCTCGATATCCGACGGTGCGCTTTCATCAATTAAGCATCCGCGGTGGTCAAACCGGGTCCGAATCCCAGTCAAGGTAAGTGATTGTCCTACTAAAATGCATGCATTTTGATGATCATCAGATTAAATCACCGTTAGAGTAAATGTCGCAGAATCTCCCATAGTTATTTGAATGCAGAACTAAATACTTGAACTTTTTTCAACTTATATAAATGCCTGCAAACGGGGTAAGCGGAAAAAGGTTAAATTTACTTGCCATCGCTGAGAGGCATCCTTTAAAAATCGCGGGCGAATTGGATTCATTCAACTCATTTGATTTCCGGATTTGAATTATCCAAGGTGAGGTTTTATTAATCACTGCTTACATTTATATTCACATATATTATTAGGTTTTATGGTTTACAGATATTGTTGTTGAACCAATGGCGCCACATCACTCTAATCGGAGAGAAATTGGCAATTGATACAGGTTATGCGCTGAGTGGATATCAATTATGAGATTTGTTTCAAAGAAGGACACCAAATTGTTGATCGTCGTATTATGGTGTCGAATGAGGATACCTCAACACATGACAGAAATTGACAATGACGGTCAGAGACCGAAATCATGACGACATTTGTTTCCGCAGCCATTATTTAAGATTGATTACTTAAGAGACTACGAGTGATATATTAGTATAATTTACCGATTAAATTTAATTAGTGTAATTTAATTTTATTATTAAATTATTCAATGACGCATTAAAAATAAGTTGCCATTAATTAGCATTTGGCAGTTTATGTTTGTTGATGTCTTAAATATGCAGTCATGATCTGAGTGGTTAAATTAAGATCATGATTCTTCGTTTGATTTTTAGGCTCTCTTCAGTCTTTAAATAGCATTGGAGCAACATGCTAAACTAATAAGTCAATATCAATGGTTCATGCACGCTTTAACATCGAAGAACTAAGTTTCTGAGTTCATTTAAAGGTTCCGAGGGGGCAGGAAAGGTAGATGCAGCGTATTTTGAATGGCAATGAAAAGCTGAAGGCTGTGATGGAGGGAAAGACGTCAGGCAAGCCAGTTAGCGTGGAAGGAAAAGGATAGATTTGTCCAATAGGATGGAAGAAGAGGGAAAATAAGAGGAAAAGAGATTAATTCATTATTTACTGAAAAGTAGTGACAAATTATGACGGCATTATATTACATAACGACGTATATATATTTTGGAAAGTTGGAGAAACGAGAACCGAATGGTCATTGATGCTAGCAAAACAAAAATAGTTTAATTCCGTAATGGTAGGACAGCTAGATTGAATGATTACTGTTTACGGGGCAGAGTGTGGAATGAAAAGACTCACTGCATTTATGTTGGAGTAACCCTAAGCAGGGATCCCAAAGCGCTAGTTTTCCCAAGTATGTTGATGCTGAGAAAAAAATGAACGTTTTTTTGAGAGAGTATGCTGTTATCGTCTCGGTGTATATTTTTTGCTAATTCCTTTATTAATTGTACGAATTATTTTTCGCCATCTCATTCTGCCAACCGACAATGTGGTCAACTCGTAGCCATACTAATAATATTAGCAATAAAGCATTTGAAATTAAGAAACAGTTTAATCTAGTATAGGGTATCAGTTTGCCTTTTTAGATCAAGTTAAGAAATGGTGCGATGATCATTTTTCGTTCTAAAATATCTACTTTAAACGGTGGACTGATAAAAATTATAAGAATAGAGTTTCCAATATTTAAATTTTATGACCGCAATTTAAAGGTTTACTATTTCTTTCACTAGTTTTCAAAGTTAAAATCGAGTGCTTTTTATAACTGGATCAGTGAATCTTAATAAGTAAATACGGGAGGATCCTTGGGTGGAAGAACTCCTATCGCGAACGGTTCATTGTGATGTAGTGTTCCGGTGAAAGTTCCGAAGTTTGTACGAATTTGTCACCTTAATCGCCATTAGCGAATCCTCATATTTGCGCATGGCTTCATAATGAGTTAAGAGAGGAGTTTTCACTTCAGAACAAGGGTGCTGACGTCGACCGTTAAAGGAGTTCCTAAGATGATTTATTCGCAAATTGAAATAGCCGTATAAATTAAGTGCTTTGGTGATATCTTTCCCGACTTGAGGTTTTGCGTGACATTTTGGTGACTTTTTTATGTGGAGAGGAACTTATCTAATTTAATTTTAAAGTGCTTAATTAAGCTTCCACTTAATTCAGATTCAAAATCCTTGGTGATATAGGCGGTGAACATTCAGTAACTTAGCGTTATAAAAAATGAGGCGTTGCCTCTTGATTCTGTGTCGATGGACTCAGAATTAAAATGTGCAAAGAGATTATTCAATGATGGTGTTCAAAAGCACGCATTTATCTTAGTTGTATTTTTCTCTTTATCCCTAGTGGGATAAGAGCTTTCTTTCACGCACTTCTCTGATGCCATAACTGATCGAGTATATTCGTAAGACAGGAATCGGAAATGCTTATTTTTCCGCCACCTAATTTTATTAAATTCCTTTTTTTTCCTTCCAGAGGGACAAAGACTTTAACAAAAGGGAAAAATGAATAAAGCTTTGCTGTTTGCAATATAGAATATAAAAGAGTCCGGCAAAATATTTTTTAAACTCGAAATAGAGGAATGATTTAATTGATAAGTTTGAGTTGCTTATTTGTTCTCTTAAATTGCAGAATGAATGACAAAAATAGAAACTACCTTAGAAAACATTTTATGAATCCATATGAAGGCTTATAAGTAAATATTATAAATTATTATTTGAAGCGAAGAAAACTGTTTCCATGTGTCTTTAACCAAAAACCTTACATTGATTTCTCTTTGCATTAAAAGAAATCATTCTTATAAGTGATGTATACACTTATTAGATATCATTAGCATTTTAGGTTGTCTACTCTTTAAGGGAAATTTTGGATGGACAAAGTTTGAACTGCGTAACATTTTTTATGCACCTCTCAATAAAAGACAACGTGACATTTAACATACAATAAACACATCTTCAATTCCCAAATACTTCCTTCCTCCCTTCATTTATTCAAACATCCCTATCCTTTTCCTACACCTTCCTCGCAAGCCTACCATCCTCCCCTCTATTTCAGTATTTAACATCCTTTTATATACATTTCCCTGTATTGGTATGCTCCTAAATTTTTTCTTTTGTGCCAGTCTCCATTTTCTCACAAATAGTTTTTTTCGCAGGATGCTGATACTTTTTCCTTGTCGTTCTGGTTAATCGTTCTCTATTCAAATTTTGTCAACCGAATGCCGTGTTTTATCCTCTTGAATCTCACTTTCGCTTTAGTTGCATTTAATTTTTTCCTGAATCCACATCCGCTCAATGTTATCTGTACGTATTGATAACCCTCTCCTTAATCAGTGCCTGTCTCTTTTATAGTCTTGTTGATATATTTCTGAAACCTATTGTATTTTCATATATACGAGCTCCTATTGTAGTTTTAAAGGGAACCAATTGCTCCTTATCACTAACCCTTGTCTCCCGTAGAACTCACTTATCTTATCCCCACGGTTATTTTTTTTTCCTAATCCGTAGTCTCTCACCTTGATACTATCTCTTTCTTTGCCTACAGTCGAGCTCCGATCCCCTGTCATTATCAAATGTTTCCTTCCAGGAATATCCACAATTATATCTTCTAATTGATTCTGTGACCTTTTCCTTCTCCATGATTGTCTTTATCCATTCCTTGACATCACACCCTCAGCAGCCAACAGGTTCAATCCAATTAAATAAAGGAATGATGACATGGAACATAAATGGTGCTACGCGGAAGATAGAAAATTCTTAATACGTTGAAAGCTATGTCACAGCCAATATAAAAATTAAACAGAAAGATGTACTTAGCGACAAAGAGAATGAGATAACTTAAAATTATAAGATAACTAGATCGAATGTCTGGAAGGAATTTCGGAAATCGTAAAGCAAATATCAAAAGGAAAATATTGAGAAAAAGTTTAAATGAGGGACTGAAAGAAATTTGTTTATATGCTAGAAGGGGCCAGGGGCATATGTCGATAGTTAATTAAAAAGCCGAAGAAGGCGAAAGTATTACCAGCCTGATAAAAAAAGGCCAAATTATTTAATTCCTTCCTTCGAATGGTTTCCCTAATGACTCAGGAACATTCTTCGATAGAAAAATAATATCCACCAACGTATTCCCATTCTTTAAACTTGAAGTAATGCAAATAAAATGTTTGCTGAAAATCATATCCTCCAAAACAAGTTCTTCGAGCTTTATGAAATCCTTGGCAAATACGCGCCATCTCTCGCAATTCTTTGATTTACACAATGCCTTTTAAAAGGTGTGCGTGGAAACATTTGATGTATATTTTATTATTACTATGTTTACGGCGACCAGTGGTAGACCGGTAGAGCCACAGGGGGGACCAGTGGTAGCGCGTGTGGCTCACATACCGAGGGTCGTAGGTTCATAACACGGAGAATATTTTTCTGGCTATTCATCGGAGAATATCGACCAATGATTGGCAACTTTTACCCGCAACACAAAATGACCCCACTACTGGGGTCAGCAGCGAGGAAGCAGCTCTCAACAGAAGACATTGATGGTGGTGATCAAGGAGATCGGTCCGGCATCAAACAGACACAGGTTCAGGCGAGAATGAAGTTCACGGAATCGGCGGACGGGAAACCACCGCATTAGTCTCCCGAGAAGGCGCAGCCCCTGCACTCCACCTATTTATTACATAATGGCATCCTTCCCGGTAAAATATTCCGGAGGTAAAATAGTCCCCCAATCGGAAATCCGGGTGGGGAAGGCTGCATTGGTCAGGAAAGACAGATGCCTGCATCCAGGGGCATGGAACGTAAAATTCTCAGGGGAAAGCTGGAGAACGCCAAGATAGAAATGGAGAGGCTGGGTATATGTAGATATCCCGGGAGTTAGCGAGATCAAGTGGACGGGAGCAGATTTGTATACTTGGGAGACCGCCGAAGGATCGCAGGCGTTAGCATCATACTGAAGAAAGTAATTGGGCAGAAGAGTAAAGCTATTATTGCCGTACAACGATGGAATTCTGATGGTGAAACTGGAAGGAGAGCCCGTGGACACCGCGATCGTGCAAGTATACATGCCGACATCTAGCCATACAGAGAAGAAGTGGAAGAAGTGTACGAGGATATTGAAGATATTCTCGGACAGGTGTAGTGGAAAGAAAATCTCATCTTAATGGGAGACTGGAACGCAGTCGTAAGAGTAGGAAAAGAAGGAGGAAGCGTCGGAAATTTCGGGCTGAGAAAACGTAACGCCGAAGGAGAAAGACTAGTTGAGTTCTGAAATGAGAATAATATGTTATTAGCTAACACCCTGTTCGAACAACATCGATGAAGGAGGTACACATGTAAGATGCCAGGGGATATCACAAGATACGAAATACACCACATACTAGTAAGAAGGAGATACAAGAATCAGGTTAAGCAGTGCAAGAGCTACTTTGGTTCAGATATAAATAGCGATCACAACCTAGTGATCATGGAGAGCCAACTTCGCTACAAGAAATTTAAGAGAACCTTGCAAGAGCTAAGGTGGGGCTCAAAATTGCTGGTGGAAAAAGACAACATAGAAAGATTCGTCACGGACATAGAGGGCAACCTAGGTGATGAAGGAGAAAGGAGCACCGAAGAGAGATGGGGTGAACTGAAGAGGGCCATCGCTAAAGTTGCAGAAGAGCAACTGGTGGGAAAGGGAGATGACCCGAAGAAACCATGGATCACGACGGTGATCAGAGATAAGAGAACTAATAGTAGAAAGAAGAAAATACCAGAACACCAGTAATGATGATGAGGGAAGGCTGTACAAGATACTTAAGAACCAAGTCAACCGAGAATGCAAAAAAGCTATGGAGAATTGGATAGGAGGTTGCTGTGAGGAAATCAGCGAAAATATGAAGAAGGGGAATACCGACACAGCATAAAAACTGGTTAAGAAACATTTCGGAGAAAGGAAAATGAAAAACAATAACATCAGGGTCGTAAACGGGGATATATTGATAGAGGGTGAAGATATTGGCAATTGATGGAAGCAACACATCGATGAACTCTACCAAGGTCCGAGGCCGCTGGAAGAAAACCTTTTAAAGGACAAGAGTGAAACGAATCACGAAAACCAGGGCCCATACATAATGAGGAGGGAATTCGATTGAGCAGTAAAAGACTATATGAAAATCAAAGCTCCTGGAGAAGACAAAATCGACGGAGATATCATCAAGGCACTCGGAAACAAAGTCGAGGACAATTTGTATGGAATAATCAAAAATAGCTACAATGACAGAAGTCTTCCTGAAGACTTTCAAAGGAATGTAATGATGGCGATACCAAAGAAGACGTGGACAGAGAAATGTGAGGAACACCGAACCTTGAGTCTCGTGTCACATTAAACAAAAACACTTACGCGAATAGTACAGGTAAATCAAATGATGGAAAGGAAAATTGAAGATAATCTATAGTAAAACCAATTTGGCTTTAGGAAGAACAGTCTGAGAATCATGATAGAGAAAATAATACATGTGAACAATCAACTGTGGTATTAGCGGACTTGGAGAAATACTTCGAAAATGTGGAATGGAACAAGATTTTTGACTGCTGGAAAAACTAGGAATAGATCACATCGACATAAGAATAATCTATCAGCTACACAAGAAGCAAGTAGCCACAATACGAATGAGAGATGGAAGGCATATAGAGGCTAAAATTAACAAAGGAGTTTAACAAGGGTGTAACCTCTCACCTGCATTGTTCAACATGTACCTGGAGGAGGCGATAGAAGAAGCATAAGGCATTCGGATTAAACGGAATTAGGATCAATGGAGAAGAGATAAACATGCTACACTTCGCCGACGATATTGCAATGATAGCAGAAAACTAGGAGGATCTTCAAAGGTCACTAAACGTATTGGATCAAGGTCTACAAATATACTCGTACAACATGAACATATAAAAGACGAAGATTAAAATCCTAATATGTGGAAGTGAGAAGCGGAGTGCAGTAGCCACACTGAAAGGACAAAAATTAGATTAACTGTATACAGTTCGTTTACCTATCTCGGGAGTACCATCACATGGGACGGGAGAAGTCCCACAGGCATCAAACCAAGAATAGCTCAAGCTAGAGAGCATTCAGAATGAAAAGACAACTGCTGTGTTCAAAGAAGATAGAACTACAGATGAGGAAACAATGCGTAAAAACATTCGTATGGTGCGTGGCTGTAAGGTAATTTTTTCAACTGTTTTATCCTCTTGAATCTCACTTTACGTTTTAATTGCACTTAATTTTCACCTGAATCCACATCCGCTCATTGATATCTGTGCGCATTAATAACTCTTTCCTTAATCAGTTCCTATCCATTATATGGTCTTGTTGATATCTTTCTGAAACCTCTGGCATTTTTATGTATACGAGCGCCTATTGTAATTTTAAAGGGAACCAATCGCTCTTTATCACTAATCCTTGTCTCCTGTAGGACTCACTTATCTCTCCGCGGTTATATCTCTTTTTCCCTAATCCATAGTCATAGTTCACCCAGGCCATTGTTCTACAACTTTTCGTGTTGACTTTTCCGCCTGCGATTGCCTTCATCAGATCATCGTGTCCTAAATTGTGTCCGGTTATGCAAACCTTTTAATCCTTTGTTTTTTTATTGCCTTTCCTCTTACCCTATTCGCCGAAGAACCGCCTCGTTAGCTGAATGATCCGTCCATTTAACGTTCATGGCTCTAGTGTATAGCTTCACATTTGGAGTGCTTCCAGTCTTCTCTCTTTTTCTTTTGTCACAATACATACCTCCCTGCAAAAGAAAAGTACGCTTTATCTATGCATATTAATGAAGTGCTTCCTTAATTCCAGGTTGTTGCACCCAGCTCTTTTTTTTCCCAAGGCTTTTCTTACGCTGGAATGCGTTCATTACCTGTGCTATTTTACTAATTGTTTCCTTATTTTTATATTCACGTCCTCTATTAGTCAGGTTCATTTTTCGCTGGAAGAGGGAGTAAGGAAAATGTGGTGGGGGGATGGAGGTTTTCCCTTTCCGCACTATAGCTGGACTTGGACAACTATAGTTGTGGTATCTATTTTTTACGGCTATAAGTTTTAAATAATTATTAATATATTTATTAAAAGGATATTTAGGTGTTAAAAATTCTTGACTGTAGCTAAATGATCATAGCTGTCAACGCACCCTAAAAACCTGACTTCTACTAAGTATTTGGTAACCACAGGAAACTACTTTTCCATTTTTCTGGACAAGCAAAAGTTTTTCACTTCAATTGACTATGAAAAGGACGCCACGTAATGGATATAGTTGAAACTTTAACGGTAGTATAGTGAGAGATGAGGCTTACTAAGAGAACACCTATTCCGATATGAAGAGAATCGTCTCTTGCATTTTCTTCGTAATTACTGAACGACCAACGTAAATTAGATGCACCACTATGCGTTAGGAGCTGTTATTGAAAAATACAATAGCCAAGGTTAAATGAGATAATTTCAACATACAAGGCGACTTAGAATGAGAAGGAAAATATCCCCCCCCCCGCCCAGCGCAGTCAGATACAGTTTTTCTGATCGCCTGTCTTTAGTACAAAGTAATCGAAGAACTTCTGAACGGCTGCTGTTAAAAGGTAAAAAAATAAACCCTTAGACCATACTTCCTCACAATTGGGTGGCCCAAAGAGGTTTCGGCCAGGGAACAGCCGGTTTTTCCAATGTGCAAATGGGATGCCTGCAGAAGCGTCCCTGGCGACCATGGCATCGACCTTGTGAAAAATGTGCGCGTCTACATGTTTGAAGTATAGCAGAAGTTCCAACTTTCTGGCCTAAGTAGTTTGTCCGAAAAAATATAAAGGAGACTTTAGAACTAGAACGGACATCGCATATCTAAACAGGAGGAGTTTTGAGAGGCGGCTGTCTTTCATCATTTTTTTTTACCTCGATCTGCTGGTCGTGAGCAATGATCGGCAAGTCAAATTCTCAACTCGTGAATGCTTCACCAAATCGCCATGAGTCTTAAGCCTGCCGTTTACAATTATAGTTACCGTAACTAGCCATCCAACATCACGACGGTGGCGTCACGCATGGTCAGCGTGGATGTTTGAAGGTTGCGCACCATGGCGACTTGGTTTTTGTCTGAACTCTCGATAGGAAAGGGATATTTACGGTTTATGAAGCTGGGGAATAATGAGTTACAAGCTTACTTACTTATTTACAGATGTAACTAACAGCGAAAACTCATAAGACATATATTTTTAGTGAAAGTTTCCCTTCTGCATGTTCGAAAACATGTGGAAAATATGTAATGTTTGGTACTCTTCCGTATTGCACACTATATGTATGGTGACTCCAAACTAGGGATTGTGGCAACTAAAATCACCATTAGCATCTACCGGCTCAGGAGAAGTTGGGCTATGCATTATTCTTATATATCAATCCCATGTCGATATTTTCTCCACCTTATTGTTATAGATAATATAATGGGGCTGATTTACCTGGCATACAAAATTATAGTCAATGTGATGAAAGGATGATTTGGTCAATTAATGAAATGAACGGGAAATAATTGCGAGTATTATAAGTAAAATTCCGGTAAATATTGGTATTAATTAATCCATTTCCTAGGTACTGAAGTTTTCCTAAGCCCCACTTAACATAAAACTGAATGAATAATTTAAAACTTTCATTAAAATAGGCCATCCTGTGGTAAATGTGACGGAAAGGTTAAAGACTAATGTTATCTTTCGCTACGTTGGCCTAATTTAGAATACGCCGGTAGTTAATGAGTTCCTCATGAAGTTGCTTTGATTGTCGAATTTGATCGCGTGCGGTGAAGAGGGGCTGGATTTATAAAACGTTGTTATGATAACCTGAGTAGCGTATCAAAAATGTTAAGAGGAGTTAGGTTAGAAGTACTCACGGAGAGAATTTAAAGTGTAGGTTAAATTTCTTACGTAAATTGGAAGGAATTCTCTTTAGCGATTATGCTGAAATACTAAACCTCCACACATACTGTAAACGTATTTGCATTCCTTCCTCGTTTCTTTCATTCCCACATTCATTTCATTCCTTTTAACAGCACATCGTTTATATAACGTTTTCCTTTATCCCAGTCTTTAAGATTCCAATACCACTTAAGGCCGTTTCACTTGATAAAACTTTGTTCAAAACTTTCTCTAATCGAAATCATCTTTGCCAACTCACAAGCAACTTAATTAATTTTGTCGTCCTATCACACGGACAAAAGTAGAAAGTTAATCCACGTAGATTGTGGCTAAAGGTTAGGTGCTGCTGTTGATGTAAGATTTGAGGAAAAGGTGAAGATAATCTTCTAGATGAAAAACGTGTTCGGCGGAAGAGTCAAATAAGACTGGATTTGATGGTGGGAAGACGGATTGGGTGCTCTGTTCGTTCTAAATAATGAAATGTAGCATGTAATTATCGCCCTGATAGCTTGAGTGAAACGAATTTTCAACAACTGTTTCTTTACAATTAACTTTAATTCTTTAGAAATAAGGAATTCACTTTGCTTACGTATTTTGTATATATTTTATTCGTTACTTTAACTTATTCTGGTCAAATATCTTTTTTAAATTACCTGGAATTACTTTCATTTCTGTGGGTTTCTATTATTTCTATTATGTTCTGCGATTTCTCAATAAATCAGTCAGTTGTACTACCTTCAATTTTTTAATGACGTTCATAATTTTCACATCTTCAATATATGTGCTTCTAGTCATCTTATTAATATTATAATTAAAATAATTGTTCATATAGCTATTCTCATATCAGACGTTCTATCACACAGTGTGGCATTAAATTTGCCCGCGTGATACAACTATTAATATGTCCCATGGCCACCTTTAATGCCCTTTTTGAATACTCTGAACGGTCATGCCACGCCTAGACTTCTTCGCTTGCCTTCCATTTGCAAACATTTCACTTTTTTCATCAGCCTCCACAGCCATGGTTACGATATGGGTAATAGCATAGATATGCGATTGACCCTTTCATTGCTTTGACTCCTGCATTACTTCCGGCTTATGACCGCGACCGCTGACTTAATAGGATAACCTTTGACCTAAAGACGGCAGGAGGATTGCTAGAGAATCTGTTTTCCATTCTAGCCAACGATCGAGTTGAGAACCCGGAAGTTTTAGAGAGATCAGCTGATCCACGCTGCGGGATCCGGCTCACAAATGAATAGGTTTGGGCTTCCGTTTTGGACTACATCACCATATCTTCGATATTTGTTCATTTTTCGATACTTGTTATTACTCTGGTATATTCATCCAAAGTCGTTTTTATTTCATACCGATGGTGGATACTGAAAATCAAATATCCTAAGGTTTATTCTGCAGTAACTGAATCCGGCAGAGTAGTGCAAGGAGCAATGCGAATTTGAAAGTTCAGATTCGCGTATTAGGCTCTGATGTCTCGTTTTGCTTATACTTCATTGTTCTCATTTCCAGTATGATGAATTTTGCCCATTGATTTATTTGATTTTGCCAAATTTATCGTCTCAATCATGTTTCAGTTTTAATTTTTAGTTTAATCACATGAAGTTTCCATGTTCATAGGAATATTCGGAATGGAATGTTGGTTTGGAAGCGGGTGGGAGGGGTGTTAAAAGGTGCAATGTCCGAATTGATTCCTAAAAATCTGCTTTAGGAAGAAATAGCATGAGGTTCCTCAAATTTATTAATTTTCCCATTTCTTTTCTGAATAATTACTATCGCGAGTAATTTAAAATATCTGCTTCAATCTCTAAATTGCCTCCCCGAAGAAGTACATTAATTTTTATAGCCTCGACGCCATGGTTGCATGCCCGTCGAGAACGTTATTCCTGGGATTCCCGTTACCCACTTGAAAATCCGGCTGGTCCGTGGCTTCTTAAGGTCAGTGTCAGACGAAGTTCAGCTTTTTTTCAGCCGTCGTACCCGTGAGAGCACATTGTTCACATAGGTAACACAAACTCCGCGCATGTCACTCAATTAGTATTACCCTCGTAATTGGAGAAAACATGATCTTCTTTTACACTCGCTCATCTCTTCAACCCTATCGTGATAGGGTAGAATAGATCAAATGCATAAAGTTAGAGCGATTTATTGTGTATCGAACTCATAGATTTAAGATTTAATTTTCTATAGGAACGACAAGGGATCAGAATGTTTACATACACACGTATGGTACCCCAGCAAGCCACCGCCAGGGTGTGTGGCAGGGGGTGAATACACACCATACTACTTCTGACACAAAATAATTTTCCCTCGTTACACGGTCGGGCAAAGTTATTCTGATCCCTTTACGTTAATGGGATAAGTGATATCTCAAATCTCTGTAATCTACACTTTATCTCTCTAATTTTATTTGCGTGATCTCTCCTACCGTAGCACGATGGGGCTCTACGACAATAATAAGTTTTCGGCATAATCGCTAAAGAGACATCCTTCTAATTTATGGGAGACATGTAATCTGCAATTTAACCTTCGTGGGTGATTCCCTACTTATTTTCTCTAATAATCTTGATGCTCTGCTCATTTTATCTCAATATTGTTTTACAAATCTAATTACTCTAAGCTGTGCGCGATTTCACTTGACAATCAACCCAACTTCATGAGGATCCCATTTACTAGTAGTATATTCTGACTGAGGAATAACTGTCAAAAGATAACATTGCTCTTTAACGTAATCATCATATTTCTCTAATATACTTCTAATTAACGCCATTATTTTTTCTAGCTAGCCTATTTTTACTCCGTGTATGAATAACCCAGGAGAGGTCGTGAGTGAGGTGACGCCTAAGAAAAACATCACTTGACCGCACTAGAGGGGACAGGTGTTTTGTGCAAAACGTAGTCCATTGTGTAATCACCCCCTGCCAAACACCCTGGTGTTAGCTTGCAGCGAACCACATATGGTATAGTGTGCACTAAATGACGCCAGTTTTTGTATTGAAAACACCTATCCCTGTAGGGGCAGGCATACAAGCTCGGTACTTCATACGGTGCATCTATTTACGCCTTGTATTAATTAGGAGTGCTAACATGTTTTAAGCCCACTCACGTCTTTTATTCTACTCTCAGTAACGAATATATTATTCTAATTCTTCGAACTTGTAAGCATTCGTCTGATATCTTCTAGCATTTCCAGGTTTCATCCAATTGAATCATTTTCTTTAGCCGCTTTCAAAACGGCGGGTTTTTCACTACGGCTATGAACAGGATTCCCAAAGCCATTGGAGACACCCTTGGAAACAGTAGTATCATAATTTATTGCGCGCATTGTCTTTTCCACGCATTCAAAATTTATACAATACTCCTGCTGTTCCAAATGGAATCTCGTTGAACCTCTTTCTTTGGAGTCTAAAATTGTGTCATCTTTAGCAGCTCTAAGCTTACTGTTTCCCAAATTCCATTCCTTTTTCCGTCTCAAGTTTCCACCCTTATAACCATTTATCCCCCAACCCCCAATTCTAAAGTTTCTTCCCTCGTTTTCTTCTGTATTTATCTTGGTTTTTAATCAGTTCCCTATTCATCCAGATCTTCCAATTAAATCTCGTCCTCATTATATAAAACATATGTTTCAATCCCATTTGTCGCCACCCTTAAGGTGACCCAGTATTACCTTACTTTCTTTTCTTAAACCTTTCTATTATATAGAAATTCTATTATCGATCATATTATAATTTTGAATTACCCGTTTTAATATGTATTGTCGAAAAGTTCTATGCCTATTACTTCAGCTCATTCATGATCAAGCTCAATTATATCCGCTTTTGAACACTTGATGCAATCTGTTCCTCGACAATTATATTCCTTCTGTCTCATTTTGCCTTCATCCCATATCTCTCCGGTTCTACTCATATGATATCGTTTTTGCATATGAGCCGGAAATTATCTGAATAACTAATGATTTAAACACCGGAACCTGGTTTATCTAATACCTATCCACTCTTTACCCTTATCCAGCGTTATCCACTCCTCCATTATAAACCTTTTTAAATTATCATAAGCGGTTATGTTGACACAATTCGGTCAATTCCGTATCCTTGCTTATCACTTCCCATCGTCGTTATTTATCCTGTATAATGCTTTTTGATTTGTGCCCAAATTTTGAGTCAGAAACTTTATCCCTCCGATCTTAATTCAGTTTTAGAGCAAGATGAAAGGTATGTTAAATATTAAAATAGGAGTTCATAAACATGAGCTCGTGGAACGTTAACTTATCGCGGAAATGTTTTAGGAGAAAAATAGTCAAAGAAGTAGGGACGTAAGGAAAAGAATTGCGTTAGGCGAAGAAGCTTTCGTAAGGGGGATGGAATTGATGCCAGGGACGTTGAGTTAGTATATTGGGAATAGGCTCGTCAAAACTTTGATATGGAGCGCGGTTTTGTGCGACACGGAAAAATGGACATTAAAGAAAAAAATACGCATTGGCGATGATCCTAGGTATTAGAAATGTGGGAATGGAGAAATATGATTTGAGAGATGCAGAGAGAAAGAAAAAAAGACGAGGAAGTGCGCATCAGTTTTCTTATGCAGATCCAAATCATTGGAAACGAAAAAGAGAAGACTTTATATTTCATTATATTTTCAAATCAAGCGAAACTGGAAATCAACCATCCATTTTAAATGCATGTTCTCAATTGCAAACCCGTTGGCTTTTTTCTTTCGGCAGGACTTGTTAGGCTACAGCAAGATGGAGTAATGTGAAGCAGGAATTATCAAGGTGGATGACTCCAGCCCAGTGTCAACCAGGAAATAAGATTTGATCGCAAGCCAAGATTCCTCATTTTTTCCTTGAAGTAACGTCAGATCTGCTTACCGTTTGATGCCATGATTGCCGCAGTGACGTGGAGCATGAGAAGCCATGCTTTTGGCGTCAATTGTTTAATGTGTAGCATAAAGTTGGTGTCATACTGAGCAACTTATCAAAGGAATATCTTTTTGATTACATCTCTTAATTTCCTCGCTCGCTGTGCCAATGCTAGTTCTCACAGTGGCAAATCGTTGCTGGACTTCGTCCAAGTCAAAGGCCAGTGACAAAAGCTGCCATATTATAGAATTTATTTAATAGATATTCTTGTCTCTTCACGCTGAGCCTACCTGTTTCAAGACCTGTTTGCCCGGCAACCGTTGATACCGTTGGACCGAATACTGTTGATCTACTACCTTATTGAGCAATTCATTGAAATATTCAGCCCATCTTTTGAATATTTCATTCCACCACTCAATGACTTCGGTTCCTAGTGAACAGGAGCCTACTCTTGATGGATATATTTTGTATGTGTAATATATTATACTCCTTTATAAAAGTTTAAAAACTCATTTTCATTCCTGAGCTCTTCTAGAGCTAATTAATTTTTTTAACATTTATTTTTTTGCCTTTTTAGAAATTTATGTTATTACTACGCTTCCCAAAATCTAGCGTCAAAAATACGATTTTGTGGAACCCATCTTTCCCTAAAAGTCATTTTTAGATTTTTATCGAAAAAGCATGTATTTATATTTCCATTTCCTTGGATTGGCAACGGCACTAAATTCAGCAAATCGGGACTTTGACTGCAAAAATTAAGTTCACCTTCGGGTCAATTCTTTTCGATCCTGCATAATTCCATACATTAGCTCTGTTTATTTGCTCATGTCAGTCATAAAAATTCCAGGGACTGAGATCGCTAATGGAGAGTGGTCAGCGATATAATATTCTACCTGAAAACATTAAAATTTGGGGCGATGAAGTAGCGGTGAGTTCATTCTGCCGTTACCATTGACGACCTTAAAAATTGAACTTGAATACTTTAGAGCTGCCCTTAAGCTATGAGGTCTGGGTTTAATGAATTGCAGGTATCCTTTTTTCTTACAACGTTTCGATATTTTCCGAGAAAAGTGCTCTTCCATATCTAAATCATTTTCGAAATGGTGCACATCTGCGTATTTAAATTCAATATCTACCCCGTAGAATTACATTGTTTATTAATTAAGAGATCAATTTATCGAAATTTTGTAAAGAAATATTAAATGCTACGTTGTTTCAGGGGATATTTCAGGGGATATTTCAGGGGATTATATATATATATATAAGCCATGCCCCCTAGAAAAATATACATTTCGATGTACATTTATTTATTTATTTGCATAATGAGTTTGTAAGAATATTTTAAAACGATAGCCGCTAGCTTTGCATTCTTTTCTTCTGCAAATTTCTATGATAATTATGTCAAATAACTTTATTTATTCCAGGTAGATATTTTTATGCGTTTATATCATCGTCTTCAAGCACATTTTCAAAAGGAATTCATATAAACTAATTAAATATATGACAACTGCAGTAAATGTCGGAAGAATGATTCCTCGAGTACTTTCAAGTAATCGCTATATTCGTTCGAATTAAAATTCATAGAAATAAAGAAATAGTTGTGCCTCTTTTTTCCCCAAGAAAGGATTTATTTAAATTCAGAACGTTTAATTGATAGTGGGATGCTGAAGATTGTTATAGAGGGGTAAACTTCAGGCAAACTAGGAAGAGGTAGGAATAGGATAGCCATGTAGATGGAATGAAGGGAGGTAGGAAGTATACGGAGTTTAAGAGGCACTTATTGTAGTGCCCGATATCAGGTTGTGATCTTGGTTAGGAGATGCAAGGAAACATATTTGTACAGGATGTGTCTATCAGAAAACTACTTTAACCGGTAGAATACCATGGAGAATATCAATAATGTCTGACGCTAGGTTCAAGTGGACATTCTACGTTAGCTGGGTTTTCTGTTCCCCCAGAGTGGGACTAACATGGACAACAATGAATCTACGGAAAACCACTAAGACTGATATACCCAGACATAAACGTTTACTTCTCACGCCCAAAATACAAGTCCACCACATCACGCGCAGAAGACGTAAGGGTTCCGGGTTATAACGAGATCTGATGCCATTAATCCTACCTTAGTACCCTAATAAAAATGTAACCCTCAGGAGCCCACCTGCTAAAGACTTCTGAAGGTTCTGAAGACGGAAGTCTGAAGCTATGAAAATATGATAGAAATTATTTCGCTTGTAGAAATATCGGAGTTAAATAATTTGCTCCCTCCTTTCCCTTGGGGAAATATCTAGAAACATCGGAGTTCACTAATTTCAATCCCCCATTTCTCATGTAGAATATTTACTCAAAGAATCGAGTTTCATATCCATGAAATATATTATAAGTTATTTGTATTAATATCATTTTTGCATCATTGATTCCTACGCGAAAATCCCTGCAGGTCATATTGTTACAAGCCATATTGTGTCTCACACGAGCAAAGAGACGAATAAAATCCCAATAGCCTATAAAAACTTCAAGCATGAGTAATTATGATAATTTAATAAAAACTACGACTGTTTTAATTTCACCAGGCATTTAGAGGAAGAAAATCTATATTTGACTGTAGACCTACATGTGAAGCCTCTCTCTCTCACTCAGTGAATTTATCTTGTAAGGAAATCCTTATCGTTTGGTCCCAGAAGCTGTTAATAATGATTTATAATGATAGGAAAAGAAAATGGAAAACTATTTAGGACAAACAAAGTTTATCAAACTATACGGTTTCCATAGCGTGGTTGTTGTCACGTGCTTGGAATATTTTTCGAAGAAGAAAAACCAGAAGTCATGCATTGAAAAGGGCTTTACAAATGGCCCAAAAAGCAAGCGTTCTCAAGACCATTTATGTAAAATCTGTCGTATCGAATATGTGTGGCAAGTGGCGTTACTGCATTCAATTTGCTCCTGCATTAGATTCGCTCAATCTGAACCCACAAGTGACAATCGAATACACTGACTTCCTAATATGCCCAATAAGTGTCAGTTCGCTCCACAGAATGACTGGTAACTACACGGAGATATCATTATTGAGAGAATATTGGGAGAAAAATACTAAGATGAAAATGAGGGCCTCTCCTAGAAAGAAGAATTTCAAAATCAAAAAGTAGTTAAGGGAGAAGAGACACTGGTTGAGTTGTGTGATATTCATTTTTCAATATTATCCCTCGGTGCATGAGAATTAAGTGGTAGCGGCGATATTTCAAAATTAATATTTGCTCAAACCATCGCTTTTAACGAATAATAACGAGTAAATATATAAAACTATAGACACAATGCTCCATCGTCAGTATCGATAATTCCATACTTGTATCCGGTTACTCAGTCATGTATGTTGAAGAATAAGAATGCTTCTCCATCGTCGCATTAGCCACATCTTCAGTAATGTCATATCGAGTAAAGGGTAAATGTGGAATTAGAAAAACTGAAAAAAGGTACGGCGGAGATTCATAAAAGCAGGTTTGCAAACGATCAAGGTTTCCTCAGTAGGATGCATAATTATGGTTTTATGTGGTTTAGTTATTACTGAAATTGGAGACCAGTTTAATGAAGTGCCAGGTATCAGGCTTTGTCTTGTTAGGTGGGTGTAAACAAAGGAGACGTGATCAGTTTGTGTGCATAAAAAATATGCCTTGAACTGAATATCTACGATGTAAAAAAACAGTAAATACACATAGAAAACAATGCTAAAATAAGAATAAATGCATGTGGAAAAATAAATTGTATTATCTCGTTACCAACATCTTCCATTTTTTCATATTGACTCAATCGTCTTCTGAACCATTCGACTCATATCAATGGAATCATCTTATCATCTATGATCATAAGCTGGAAATGTGCGTGTATTGATATCTGAATATTATTTATGCTGTTTATATGGATACGTATGAAAGATATTTTCTATGGACATCTTGTCGATATACGTATAGTAATAATGATACCAATGGGAATATTAAAAATATCGACACTATCGTCAGTTTTGACAATTTGTCCAAATTTTCTTTCACTTTCGTAGTATAATTTAAAATAACAGCATCTCTATGATTGCATTACTAAAACCCTCCGTGCTATTTAAACGAAAATATCATTCAAGTTGTAAATCTCATCTACGTCTTCCCACACCAAAACTGTTATCATATCGACTCGAAATGTGTCAGTTTCGAAAGTTTTTCGCATCCATCCGGTAGAGGGCTTATGGGTAATACAGGTCACTGAACAGAGTAATACCCTGCTAGAAACACGTTAGGTTTCATGCATGGTCAACGCAGGACAAAGGACCCTCATTGAAATGAGCAATTTAATAAGACTCCATACCCTCGACTTCGGTGTGTATCTTTGATGTGGACACGCCAAATTTTCCTTTAATGTGGGGAAGAAATATATCCAAAAAAGAAGGATTTACTCTTTAGGACTAATGATTCTTCAATGGACCTATTTCCTAATTTTATCATCTAAACATGCATTCCTTAAACGGAGAAAACAACGTAAAATCCACGAAAAATCCGCCAATGGTGTCGATATATTGAACAGTCTTTGTTATGCGGTTGTCAGCGTAAAAAAGCCATTCCACTTTTTCGTGCGGCTGCTATGGAGTGCGTTCTATTCGTTTCCTCCATTGGTCCGATCGCAAATCGATTGCTGATGCATGCACGTCCATCGTGAAGGTGATGTGAATGTCCGCATCTTGGATTTGAAAGGGAAAACGTAGAAGAGTACACCTTCGCCGGGGATGAATTAAACAACAACGTCCCCATTTCCTGTAATTCTTCATTTAATTTCCTTACCTACTGCCTTGCTCCTATAGCGGCGATTCCATATGGTGGATAAGATATCGACCAGTGGCCATTGTTCCTTCCTGCATCTATTATTTTGTCACCCGAGTAGCGGTAACGCCCTCAGGCACGTGAAAACGGAAGGACATGAGTCACCAGGTCGAAAATTTTATTTGTAATCTCTCGTTTATTCAGATAAATGTGTGTTATAACCCTAATAAATGTATATTTTTCCTGGATCTAATACGAATAAATGTGTAACTTGAGAAAGAATGAAAACCTTTTATGAAGGTACTACCGAAACATTATAACACCAAAACTTGAATGCCTATTTATTTTGTGTTTCTAAGTTCTATATGTCATCACCACGCTTGTTACCAACCTTATATTTACTTTTGTGCAAATACGTGAATAATCATACATATTCATGAACAAAGTCATCAACCCGAAAGTCGGTTTGGTAGGTAATGGTGGAATTCATCGAGTACTAAGCCCAACGGCGTGTGAAACTCACACATCAGGGTAGGGTGTCCAGTTCCTTTCCCGTGCCGGTTATGGTTTCCCAGGAAGATCTGGTACCCGAAAAATCATACAGTACAACTTGGCTGCTGGTGCCCAGAGAGACTTTCCCGGGAATCGAACCCGGGCTTATAGGACATCAGTCCAACGCTCTACCCCTGGGCTACCGCAACCAACGCCCAGATTAGTTTGAATTAATATTCCAAAAAAGGTAAAGGCGTTGGAGGACGGAAGAACAATAAGTTCATTTAAGCACGCAGCGAAAGTGGTTCTCAAGATCATCAATTAAAGGATGGAGAGCAAGGCAAATGATTACTTAGGAGATGGTCAGTTTGCGTTCAAGAAGAGGAGAGTTGCCATCGCAGTAATGCCACCGATAGAGATGAATATAGAGTGTGATCAAAATATTTGCCTGTTTTATGGATTTCGAAAAGGCGTTTGATAGACTAAATTGGCTGGAATATTTGAATGTTAAGCAGAAAAAAAGAGTAGATTAGAGGAAAAGGAGACTCATCCGCAACCTGTGCATGTCTCTGACTGCTCAGGTTTGAGTGGGGGACGAAGAGTCCGAATGCGCAGTTTCAGTAAGAGAAGTTAGACTGGCGTGTCCATTGTCACCTTTGATTTTCAATATATACCAGAAAGATTTTCATGAAAAGAACTGGGGAGAGGAATGAAATTCAGTGGTGAAATCATTAAAACAGTTATGTTTGCTGATTATCAAGCTTTAGTTTTTCAGTCAGCCAATGGATCACAAACATTGCTGAGGCCATTGGAAATTCAGTGCGATAGAATGATAATAAAGAAAATCAAACAAATGTTAGGTATTTTTCTAGGAAGAAAAAGGCTAAGCCATTTATTAAAATAGGAGGGCTAATGTTAAATCAGAAGGAAAAGATAACGTACTTGGAAGTGTTTCTGACCAAAATGGCCAAAGTATTTTGGACGCACGGAGAATAATTGCCTAAGGAAAAGAAGCTTTCACAAGGAAGAGAGAATTGATGACAGAGACGTTGAGTAAGGATGCTATGAAAAGGCCCATTTAGACTTTGATATGGAGCATAGTTTTGTACGGCGCGGAAACATGGTCATTAAAGCAGGATGATGGGCGTAGATTGGAGGCTTTTGAAATGTGGGTGTGAGAAGAATGGAGAAGGTGTAATGGACAGAGAAGAAAACAAATGAGGAAGTACTTGGTATGGTGGGCGAAGCGAGGGGTTTTTCGGGAGAAATCCTATGGAGGCAGGAAAAGTGGATGAAGGGGATATTGACTGGCAGTGGGTTGTTGAAGACTGTAATAGAGGGGAGAATGTTAGACAAACGAGGAAAGGGAAGGAACAGGATAGGGATGTTGGACGGGATGAAGGGAGGAAGAAAGTACTCAGAGATGAAGAGGGACCTGATTTAGAGTATGAGACTAGATTTTGTGTTTTGTTAGGAGGCAGAAAATATTTATGTAGTAGCTGTCCATCCAAAAACCTACCTTAACCGAAGGATGAAGGATAGACAAGGTGAAGTGGACAGAAAGGAAAACTATTAAGGGAGTGCTAAAATGGTAGAGGAGGAGAGGCGATGGTTGGGATAAATCCAAAAGAGGCAGGAAAAATGGATGCAGAGCTTTTTGATTGGTAATGTAATGTTGTAGACTGATGGAGGGGGGCTGATGTTATACAGTGGAGGAAGTAAGAGGAGATGGATAGGAATATGGGGGGTAATTGGAAGGAGGTAGAAAGTATGCGGAATAGATCAACAATGTAACGTAGCTTTGGGGTGTCAGGGTATCTCAATTAAGACGGAACCAAGGAAAAAGTTTAGCGATATTTAGCCTGCGTTTATCCAAAAACTACCATGAATAGAAGTAGAATACCAAAAATAATAATTTGCCACCTCAGTTTTTAAAACCGTATTCCAATTGAGCTATAATTGTTTGCAGGGCAGGACGCGCAAATTTCCACTTATTTCATGATGAAATTGTATCTTCGAAACATTGAGCTTATTAATGGTCGAAAAAAAAAACATTTAAACGATTCAACTGCAACCCAGTTGATTTTAATCTAAGATAGTGTATTAAGTCATTATAGATAAATGAATGCTCATAAACTTTGTTCACTGAGTGTTTTATATTTTTTTTTAAATTACCATTTGGTCTCTAAGGAACCAAGGATGCTTACGCGCATGCTATTTAATATATAATATGCATGTATTATATGCAATCTATTCCCAATGTACCTTATCCACGAATGAACTTCTTTTGCGGTAATGTCTTGGATAAATCCAGAGTTTAGGATTCCAATTTGAAAAATAATTCAGCTAAAAATTGAGTGGAAATATTTTTAAATAAAATACGAGTGATCTGAACAATTTGTTTTGGTGTTTTTCACTGGAAGACTTTGTCAATTTGATATAAATATTTTCGTACTGTTTCTTTGAGTTTAGATGTAGAATTTTTGTGCATAGGAACTGAGCTAAAGGGTCATTTAGGGACAATTCTGAAAATAAAAAATTCTGGAGTAGTAATTTCAATTCATTTTGAGTGTATTTTAGAATAAATATTATGTGTAATTTGCATTCAGACTAAAAACTACTACTACTACCACCTGAACAAATAGGTTTTATCTGCACGGAGTGTTACTGCATGGACAATGAAATTACCAAGTAGATGGAGGAAGTCGTAAATTTATCATATGCAGCCATCCAGAAATAATTGCTTATGTCACCAGAGGCATTGTCTGTTGTTCCTCGAAGAAGTCACTCTTTGGGGCGTTGGTAGGTGGAGCCTACAGACGGCTGTACGCCCTGTACTACAGACGGCGGGGAAGGTAAAGACACTCCTATCTGGCCTGTGGCTCATTGCATCTACGACACACTCTTGTCCTGAAGTCGCGCTCACCCGTCTCCACCTCTGAAGTGGAGATAGCTACGCTTGGGAGAAGAGGGCTACGCAAAGATAAACACGTTGCCTCGCTAGGTGACCGCCACGTCCCAGAAGCAGCTGTCGCGACCATAAAGTTAGAAAAGACAAAGAGTGCTCTTCGAAGGCAAGGAGAGAGAGAGAGAGAGAGGGTTAGGGAAACCATCACAGTCATGTAATATTGGGTTTTCATCGACTGCTCTAAAACTGCCAACTGAAAAGCGTGGTTTTGCGGTCACCAAACCATTATCAATCTACTTAATCTTCGTAAAAAAAATTCATGTAAATTCATCACATTAATATATTTAAAGTGGAACGAGATTAAATGGAAATCACAATGGAATTTCGAAATTAACCTAATATAATAAGACAGCGGTTTAAACAAAATTCTTCGTTGTTGCTATCTATTATCTAATTTTTATATTTCGCATATTGGCGAATCTGGCGATAATACTGGGTATATCTGAAATTATTTCCATCCCCCCTCCTTTTAGTGAAACCTACAAAAACTGCTGGAGCAATCAACCATTATATAACTGATTATTGTTTTAATCCTAAATGCTAGCCGGAGTAGGCAACATCTGGAAAGTGCATGTACCATTTCCTGTAAGTCCCTTGACATTTTGTGTCCCTGAGATAACGGTGTCCATGCCAATTCTCGTGGCGTCATAGGACATTTTCAAGCCTATGGCCCTGACATTTCTTCCACCACATCTTAGGGACGACTCAACCCTTTTCATCACTGCATAGAGAATCCTAACATGAACACGAAGAACGCACGTGGTTCTCCTTTCATCTGAGCGTTCTCAGGGAAGAGCGGGGAGGATACTATGTGTTGGGGAAAGGACGTAAGAGGCAAAGATTGAACGGGCTAGAGGATGAGAGAGCGAGGGGTGGTCTCCAAGCAGCTCGCACAAATATGGTGCGAGACGATGCACATTATTAGATAATCTATCGGTTAAGGCAGATTTTTGGATGGATACAGCTACTAAATAAATATTTCGTGCCCTTTCCTCGTTTGCCTAACATTATCCCCTCTATTACAGTATTCAACATGCCACTCCCGATAAATACGCTCTTCATCCATTTTTCCTGCCTCCATAGGATTTCTCCCAACAAACCCCTCTCTTCGCCCACCATACCTAGTACTTCCTCATTTGTTTTCTTCTCTGTCCATTTCACCTTTTCCATTCTTCTCCACACCCACAATTCAAAAACCTCCAGTCTAAGTCTATCCTCCTGTTTCAATGACCACGTTTCCGCGCCGTACATAGCTACACTCCATATCAAAGTTTTTACGAATCTTTTCTTAACATCCATATGGATACTAAAATCGTTATGACATCCCGGGATGAACATCGCTGCCTGAAATCATCCAATAGCTGACCGTTTGCCCTTCGTCCCTTACTTCTTCCCCTTCCTCCACACCCCTGCTCTGCTCTTTCCCCGAGAACACCCCTCTGAAGATTGCAGCCTTGACGTCGAACAGTCACGTTGTCATGTATATTTCCTTTCTTTGTTTTTCTGTGTTCAGATAGGTTTAATTCAAAGTTTACGCATGCACACATTCTTTTATGTCTTCGCCAAAGTGCGTTTATTTCAAAGGTCCTTTGTGAGGAAACTTCTTGATTTAACTATTGGGCCCTAAGTACCTATGAACGGGCATAATATTTTTTTTAGTTTTTACTGGTAAAATTTTCATTATCCTTACCTTTCTTTAAGTCTTCGTTGTGCTTACTCTCTCCGTGATTCTAGACTCTCAAAATAGTCACCGAGGTACTCCCAAATTCAAAATTGTCTAGTTTCAGGAAATCCTTAGACGTCAAAACAGTTTTATTTCGTTTTGAAATGCTGGTGTTTGCCGAGGCTTGATATTTTTGACTACTTCTTCCTGACCCCGTTTTGCTAAGTCTGTGGCATATGCTTTGGAGAGCCTTCGTAAAGGTTCTTACACGAAAGGCGAATTCCCCAATTTTTATTTCCTTGCAAACGTTTGCAGTAGATGAGCTTTTGTTAAAATGGGTGCGGAATCGTTGCCCTTTACGTCGGTAAAAATACTTGAACACGGCTGAGTTAGCGTAAAATGCTGGATATTTATTAGCTAATACATATTTTTCTTTCATCAATTTAAATAGAAAAGTATGTTAAAAATTAAAATCATTACAACAAAATCCGTTAGTATTTTTATTGTAATTTTTAATATAGTGTTTTTTTCAAATGAGGCTGGAATACATGCATGAAGTCATATGGTAAGTATACTATATATGTAATTCCTGATACTGATTCGTAATGAAGCTTTTCAGCGTCTTGGGATACCTAAAAATATTGAAATTCACCTCCAACAATTCCATTAAATTCTTGATTTAAATAGGTAATTGAGTACTTCGATGATGTGCGTGATAGCAATAATGTGCCCGCGTATGGTTGTCTTATAGATCTCGCTGGGATTATATTACAATAAGAATTAAAACAAGGTAACTGGCGTGAGAGAATTTTGTTATTTCCTACTTTATAGACTAACTTGGAACTTATTAGCAGCATTCTGACCGAACACATCTCTTTAGAGATTGAGAGTATTTGTGTTACAAGTATTTATGCCTCAAGTTTATTACGTTTTCACCCTTAGTTTCAGGGATAATTTATTGAATTGATGTGTGTACATCTGACAAACTGCAGGTGAGAGGTCATGAATTTACAGTAGACGATCGCATACCCCCCGATTAAGGTAACCAGGTGATCAATTTGCCTTTGAAATATCCTGGGTAGGTTTTGGCGCATTCATTATTAGGCTTTGGTATGAAATGGGATGATAATACTATCGAATATAATATTCGGAACATTATATTTAGAATGTTTAATATATTTATAATGTTATATTTTTACAATATCTTGGCGTGTGTATATATATATATATATATATATATATATATATATATATATATATATATATATATATATATATATATATATATATATATATATATATATATATATATATATATATATATACCGTCGATTTATGTCGATTGTTACGCGGCTTCGTTATTTCTCACTGTATCTGTATAAGACGTAAGCTATGTATGGATACTTGGGCGTTTAAGCTATATTGACCAAAATCATAACTTAGAAATTAGTAATGAATATTTTCACTTTATAGTTTTTAAAGCCTGCTCATTGTATTTGAATCTTACTGAAGGAAAAAATTGCACGAAATACACAAATGAATGTAAAGCCAT
This sequence comes from Hetaerina americana, assembly GCF_022747635.1. Classification (NCBI taxonomy): domain Eukaryota; kingdom Metazoa; phylum Arthropoda; class Insecta; order Odonata; family Calopterygidae; genus Hetaerina; species Hetaerina americana. The sequence goes on from NW_027287205.1 coordinate 29,345,015, forward strand.
AATCATGTTTTCTTGTCATCATGCGCGTGTTGAGTACGCCTAGCCATCTTAATCACAGTTAGGGTGATGCTCAGATTATATTGGTTTATGATTATATTAAATGATATGATGACACTGAAAAATTATTTTCTGCAAAACATGGAAAGGGAATATTTTTTCTACGCATTATCAAATTTTTAGAAAGGGACATTTTGTTCATTTATTCCAGGTAATAATGAGTCATTATAATATTTATTACTGGATTGAAGTATATTTTTTCCTAGTTGATATTGTGTTTATATTTGTTTTTTTATGCATCTATATTTAGTACTGGTGGAACAGGTAGAGCTGATGGAACTGTTCACGTATCTCGGAATTGTTTTGGACCAAAATGGTTACAGTAAGGAGAAGAATTGTGTTAGGCAAAGAAGCTCTCACAAGGAGGGGGAGATTGATAACAGGAACGTTGGGTAAGGGTGTTAAGAAAAAAACTCGTTGCAACTTTGATATAGAGCATACTTATGTTCCCCGTGGGAACATAGTCATTAAAGCAGGAGGATAGACGTTTATTGGAGGCTTTTGTGATGTGGGTGTGGAGAAGGATAAAGGAGGTAAAATGGGCGGAAAGGAAAACAATTGAGGAAGTGTGGTAGGTATGATGGGTGAGGAGAGGGGACCGTTGGGAGAAATCACAAGGAGGCAGAACAAGCGGATGCAAAGCATATTGGTCGGTGATGGGATGCAGAAGAGTGTGATAGATGGGACAATGTTAGGCAAACAAGAAAGAGGCAGAAATAGGATAGGGATGTTGGACGAGATGAAGGGAAGTAGGAAGTATACGGAGATGAAGAGGGGTAGCATGTTGTAAAGTTGGATGTTGGGTTTTGGCTTTGTTAAGAGAGACAAGAGAAATATATGGTTGTTATGTCCATCCAAAACCAACTTAATCGGAATCGCCTCTAGTAATTTATTGCCTATTTCTAAATACTTAGGGCCTAGGCGTACAGGCATGTGTCTTGTATAGGTCCAAAAAATCTACCCTAAACCTTAGCAAAAACCTTACCCAGAACACTATAACTGATAATAAATGCCGCAAATATATTCCCCAAAATGGGTTTGTAGTGGCTACCCTTATCTCGAAGTTAAATCTGCTAGAATTTAATACTAAATATGGGATTGGATGTTCTCGTCCAGAAATAATTTTAAAATGGCACTCTATTAGGGACAGATACCAGTTCTGGCCCAAGCACTCATTTTTCCCTGACACGATACATATTCATGATAAAATCAAAATGCCAAATATTAAACTTGACTTGAACACAGTCATTATTTCATGATGCATGAAGACACATATGTGTGTGGCATTGTATTTAAAAAAATAAAATGCACTTGTATAATAAAGGTTTTAGAGAATGTTCATTTACCAAAGACCTCTGCCGCACACTCCCTTCCACACGCTATTGCTGTGTTTTACGAGATATTTAGGTTACGAGGCATTGTATTTTACGAGGTATATGGATCATTCCATTGACAATAACACCTTCTCGGAGTTTTCCCCACATTGATACACTAAGTTGTCGCACAGATCTCGCTTTTAATTTCTATTGTGTCCTGGAGTTTACCTGGTATTGTTTAAATATAGACCACTACGTTCAAAAAAACAATGATAAAATTATTTTTTGATTGGCTTTGAATGTGTATCGTGTCAATCCTATGTCAAATATTGAATATTTAAAAAAATCTCTACCATTATTTAGATCTCATTTTTTTCTGTGATATTCAATATTGGCTATATGATTGACACCTTGCATAATTTTCTTCTGTTCGTTGAATATAGAGTATATGAGATTATGGACAACGGGAAGGTATAAAATACATTCTTTAGTTTACTCTACATTTTTAGAGCCACTTACATGCCGTATCTATTGATATTTAGCTTAAGAACTGCATTTAAAATTGAACTTATCTAGTTATTGACTGTTTCCCGAAAGAACTGGCTTCTGTTTTTATTTTTAGCACGCATCCCTCTATGTCCTATTGCAATGGATTTTTAGAGTATAACGTGCGTCACTATTTTTTCTTTTCACCATTGGAATGGGCTCAATTTGAACTGACGAGTAGTTTGCGAGTGCCCGGAAGCGGAGTTTAGACTATTGCCAAAAGCGAAAAGGGGTAGTTATTGTAGTTTATTTCTTTTTACATCGTATGGGGCATTTTTCAGCCATTTACGTTATATGCATGAGAATATTTCTTCCAGTAAGATTATAAAAAGTTTATCATGGAATATATAATGTTTCTATGTTCACTGCTGCATCGAGAGCAAGGCTTTAACTGCACTCTATAGGCATTTATTTAGCTTTTACTTTATCGGCTGGGAGACAATTGCATTGCTTTGGTCCCTTGCGTCGCGTCGTGGAAGCACTTTCAAGGACAATTCAATGGGTATTTACTCTTTTTTCTTAGGAGTCGATCCGAAAAAACGAACAACCCTAAGACTGAACGGATCCTTTAGAGGAACAAAAGACCATCCTCGTGGAAGAAAATGTCATCAAAAGCTGGCTGAGGGGGACGGAAATTGAAACGGCGTCTCCAGTTTCTTTGAAATGCTCGAGAGATGTTCCGGTACAGCCCTTAAATATAATACTTCGGCCTTTATACTCACATAAACTAGAGAATCTTGTCGAACAGAATCATTTTTCTCTATTCCTAAAAATGGATGGAGTAATCTCCACCTGTATTCCACCAGGATTGGTTCACGAATGTTTTTTAATGAATTTCTAAAAAGATCTATTGGATGATGCAAGGATGAGTGAAGTCAAATTTATTACAAAGAAAATACGAATGTACACTTAGTACCGTTAATTTCAATTTATCCATAGTAAATAATATGAATATGATATGTCCGCAAAAGATAGCTATTTTTTCATTATAGCTACCCCAATCTTCTGATCTTCTTTCAATCGATTGGCTGTTTATGGATTGAATTTCACGATGTTGTGCCATTTGAGTTATGGTTAAGCTCAGAATATGGTAGACATGAAAACATAGCCTTATTGGAATTAGCGCACGTTAAGCTTCCTAATTGCATAAAACTTGGCTTTTTAATTATTTCTTTAAAGTCCTACATCATGGCCGTCCAAATAAAAGGGGTTTGATAACATTACTTCCTGCTCCTTACAAAGTTGACCATGCCATAATAGTTAATTAAATGCCTTTTCTAAGATGCTGTATGTAAATAATTTATAATACTCTTCATGAGGTCAGAGTTTTAGAAATATTTCATTCTAATTTGGGCTGCAAGTTGAATAGTATAGTGTAACGGTGAATAGAACATTTAAAACTATTCTCTATTAATGTAATAAAAAGTTGATAAATAAATATTGTGTTAAAAAATCGAAGTAAACGAAGCAGTTCTCTATTCAACTTATATTTTCTACCTAGTTTCCGTTACAGAACGATCAATGGTGGGCATCTCCATCTCTGTGGTCATGGAGAAGATGTTACTCTTTTGACCTATTCGAAATTAACATGTGCGTTTAGTCTATTCTTAAATTAAATTTATCTCATAATGATAGAATTCCTCAAGGTTAAGCCTGAAACAATTTTATTTGTAGTATTTTAGTAAATATTCCATCTTTAGCAAAATATTTAGAATACAAACTATCGCGTAACTATGTTATATTGTGAGTTTCATAAAAACAACAAAAAGAGCAGCATTCGCTAACATTTAATCTAAAAATTTGGGCCCTTGTAACTTGATTCATATCTACGCACTTAATGGCTCTACAATGAATCACCTGTCACCATCAGGTGGAGCATAGGCCAGATCAACGCGGAGCCAAATCACTAGCAGTAACTCATTTATCAAAAGAAGCAGTGAGAAGAGCCTTCATAAAGAAGCGAAAAGTCTGGCTAAAATGTTGATATGAATTGTAAAATTCTTTTCCAGAGTATGTGAATGACCTGGGTTGACCCGGGGGATTCAAAGCTAAATGAGAACTTGGATAAATGAATATTTGTGTCAGGGCGCTAATTCGCATTCTATATTTTGTCCATTAATTGATTCATTCAAATTTTTTAACTGGAATTTTCGAGGGTTGCTATTTATATTTTCAGTCTAATAATGAAAAGACAGTAATTTATTGTTGAAAATGGATTTATTGTTTTTCGAAGTATTCTCCATGATAACCAATACACTTTTTCATGCGCTCGAACTAATTTTCGTAACAATTTTTCCACTCCAATTGAGTTACCTCCAAAACATGGTTTTCGAATGCATCAACGGCTTCTTCAGGCGCCGAAAAATGTTGGCCACGCAATTTTTTCTTGATAAACGGGAATAAAAATAAGTAATTTGGTGCTAAATCAGGACTGTACGGAGGATGACCCATCAATTCCACGTTTTGGCCAGTCAAATAGGTAATTGTTTTAATCTGTGAGAGCTTGCATTGTCATGATGAAGAATGATCCTTCGTTGCCGCTTCTTTTTCCATACTTCATCAAGCACTCGTGGTGCTGGGTGACAAAACAAATGCTGGTTTACCATTCAGAATTCACGGTTCTACGTTTCTTTAACGGTGCGGTTGCCACATTTCCAGTTATTCCGAAGAAACAGGCGGTCATTTGCTTAGAAGTGCTTCGTGAACGAACCACTTTTGTCGGATTTAGCTCGTCTTGGAAGACCCATACAGTGGATGGCTGTTTTCTTTCGGGATCATACGCATAGATCCAAGATTCATCACCTGTGTAATGTTATACGCAGCTTTTTATCCGCCGCGATTGTATTTATTGAGCATTTACTTTGCACCAATTCACACGAGCATCTTTTTGAGCTTTTGTCAAATTATACGGGCTCCAACGCGAACAAATGTTTTTCCCAGCTAAATGCTCATGCAATATTTTATTGATGCTTGTCATTCTTATCCCTAAGGATGCCACAATCTCATGAAAAGTGACATGACGATCTTTCTTTAAAAGTTCTTGCACAGCCTCAATATTTTCTGGCACGACAACTTATTTGAGACGACCTTCACGACTTTCGTCGCTGAGCAAACGGCGGCCATGATGGAATTCGGTATACCAGCGTTTCACAGTGGCAAAGTATGGGGCTTCATCGCCAAAAGTGAAAGTAAGTTGATCTATGCTCTATGTTTTGATAATCTGCGTCGAAAGTTGTAAAAAAATCATCGCACGAATGTGTTCACGAGTTAACTCCATTTTTTCGCTGCGACAAAATTTTCCAGTCACTGTAAACAACACAAGTTATAATCAAACGACAAAATTTTCTGAAAAAAGTTACCGTGAAAAGGGTCAAACTTTCATGTGAAGACGTCATAGGTCGCCTAAAGCACTTAGTGTTGTCAAGGCCCAAAATATAAATAGCAACCCTCGCACATGTTACTACGAGGGTCATCCGGAAAGTAGTACCCGTTCGTGCCGCATGAAGTGCTGACGACGCGAGTAGCCGCTGGACGAGGTCAGATAGCTTCAGTGGCTTGTCTGCCTTCTCTGAGCCAAGTTGCGTGACGCTAGCATTGCCTGTGTTGTTTCTGTGATTGTTTACAATGTTTAAAAAAATTGAGAACGCCGCCAGTTGTGAAGTGAGGGCAGTGATTAAATTCCTCAAAGCAAGAAACGTTCGCCCATGTGATATTCATCGCCAATTAAAGGAGGTGTATGGAGACAATGTAATGGACGAGTCGTCTGTTCGGCGGTGGTGTCGCAACTTCAACATGGGGAGGGGGAACACACACGACGATGAGCGTTCGGAGAGACCGTCTGTCATTACAGACCAACTGGTGAGCTCAGTTGACGAATTCGTGAGGAACGATCGGCGCGTCACAATTGATGACATCTGTGAGCATTTTCCCAATGTTTCTCGAACAATTGTTCATGAAATTGTTAAACACCATCTGCATTATGCAAAAATTTGTGCAAGATGGGTCCCTCGCGTATCTCAATGAGCTGGCGGCGAAGGACTATGCAGCAGGAATACAGAAACTTGTCACACGTTATGACAAATGCCTTAATTTGCTTGGAGATTATGTTGAGAAGTAGTTTAAAGTATCCTCTTTCAAATAAAATTGTTTATGTTTGTTAATATTTACTTTTGTGTCTTTATTTCACGAACGGGTACTACTTTCCGGATGACCCTCGTATTTGAAGTTCATTTAGTGTTACAATCTTGATAAGAAGAGCATATTTTGTGGCTTCGTTTTAATCTCCGGAATAATTCGAAGTATCCCAATAGAGAGAAAGATTTCTGGCTTGAATAATAGGTCGCATAGGCGGGATACGTATCTTTGGAATTTTCATTTTTGTCCCCTTTAAATGAAACAAATATGTGAGAATTGAAAGCCGTTATAATGTTGTATTTGTAAAAATGCTGAAACAAAAGCCCGGTAATGGATGAAATCACGTATTTAAATATGATATTTCGGCTCTTAAATTTGCCATCACGAAATCACAATGAAATAAAGAAATCTAAGAAACATGTCCTAAAGATGTTGAAGTAAATTTTCGTATTGTGACATTTTCTTTCCTTTCTCCGGCAAATGCATATTTGTTTCATATTAACGTATGCAATTCACTTACTACCGTTAGCGTGTTTTATTCCACCGAAAATTATAATTCTCCTTGCAATATGGAAGAGAGCGAACCTATTTGCTCTATCACTCACGACCCATAATCTCTTCCTCCTAAGCAACAGCTCTGACATTTCTGAGGACGATGACTTTTGCCAATTTCCATCCATTATGAAAGATTGCCCACTTAGTATTCAATCATTGAATACTTGGATCAATAAATAAATCATTCATCTAGTTTAGTAAAAAACTATTGAATTGAAATTTCGATTATTCACTATTTTTCGTGTAAATGAACTGAAATGTGGAAAGCAAACATTAATACGTCCCTGTCAGAAGCAATAAAATATTTTAAGATAAAATAGTACGCGCATGTGCATTTCATCAATCCATAAATGGTACTTAATTCTTAGCTGGAACGCTGAAAATCAGAGTCACTCCAGCCGTCGGTGTGAATGCATCGGTGAACTTTAAGTCATAGACGATGAACACCGATGACAACAAGGATCTGAGATTGAAACTAATCTTTCTTAATGGATGGAAATTGGCAAATGTCATCGTCCTCAGAATTGCCAGAGCTGTTGCTTAGGAGGAAGAGATTACGGGTCGTGAGTGATAGAGCAAATGGGTCCGTTCTCTTCCATATGGCAGGGAGAATTATCATTTTTGGTGGAATGATAAACGCTAACGGGAGTAAGTGAATTTCATGCGTTAATATGAAACAAATATACATTTACCTAAGAAAAGAAAGACAATCTCACAATACGAAACATCTACTTCAACACCGTTTGGACATTTATGATCAGAATTCAAAGGAATTCTCGCGGTGGAGGTAGCCCGAGTAGCGAGTTCTATTATTTAGCCGATCCCGGGTCTGATTCTCACAGGTGAACTATGAGCTTTGAAAAAACTGTAATTCTTATTTTTTCAAAACGAGCGATCCGAAAAATGGACCCCAGAAACAAAAATGACGATTCACCAATGGCAAACGGCAGTTTTACCATGAGGCACTGATAACGCATATCAGGAAGATCGGACCAGTGCCAACCGCCACCGCTGCTGAGTGCGGAAGTCACGTAATCAGAGTAGTAATACGATGTGGAAAGCATCCATATTAGCCCTCCTAGGAGTTACAATCGAGCTTTATAATTCTAATGGAGGACTTAAATGACCAAAATTCGGATGACGATGAAATCTTGGCAATTTTCAACAACCTAGCAAAAAAGTGTGTCTCAATTACGTTTCACTGTTGGTTTCAAATTTTCTAAAGCAATAAATAGAATTTTTTCGAAATTGACTCAGAAGTCGATACACAATCGGTTGATTTGATAAATAACTAGGAACTAATTACTCGCCATTATTTACCGAATTCTTCCAATTTTGCATTATATCCGCGCACGGAAATTGCTGGGCGCTTTAGGTCAAAAGTCATATAGATACGTTAATTTTCAGTCCACTTGCAATTAAATTTGTTCTTGAGAATAGAATTATTGCAGGAAGGAATTTCAACCTTATTTTTACGGCAAAAATTGTTTCTTGTTTTGCATAGATTGTCATTAAAGGATCATTAGAACATTCGTAATAAATGTTAAGGTGTCATTTTTCTATATCATAATTATGGCAGTCAGTTTTATATACGACTGAAATTTTTATTTCCATCGTTTAGCAACTATGCAGTGGAAATATCAACGATTGGGTATAATGGATCTATCTATAAATCCTCTCCGTCTGTTCTATTGAGACAAGGAAACCCCTTGAAATTTACTTCTGCCTCGGTTAAAATTATCTACGGTGCAATGATGAAGCCATGTGTACCGTTTAAGATGGTCTGGTTTAATTGGTATTAGGAAAGGGGTTTAGTGAGAGGATCAAGAGGCCATAAAATGGGCTGTCTAGTTGGGCGTTTGCAGAAGGAATTTTATGCACACTGATTCATTCCGATTATTCATGACCAGACCAGGATTACGACTAGTATGGTGGGAAATCCACGAAAAAATTGTAGCGAATGTAAGATAAAATTATTTGTCTCATTTCCGTTACGCCGAGCTCTTTTTATTACCTAAATAGATCATATGCAGGGTAGGATATCTGGTCATACGTATCCAGAAAAGCAATTCGCTTCTTAGCCTTCTAGCCGTTGACCTCACTATCCCTCCTTCGTTCTAACCTATTTGTCTCGCCAGGACAAGCACACTTACATCTGACCCCGTTTAAAACTTCTTCATTGCATCTCAGGCCAGTCGCCTCGATCTAAACCATTTTACAAAGCGTTGGAAAGGCTAGGATTATACCTGACCTAAATTTACTTCATTTAAGGCGTCTAGTTGATCCACCAGTTGATTTTTCTTATTTACCGAGGTCAAATCAGAAAGAAAACGATTCCAGGAGACAGATTCCGTGGCTGCAGTACAAGCCCCAACTAACTTAGGGGAAATGAAAATGCCCTTCTCGATATCGCAAGTGCTATATGAATCCAGTCGCGTAGCATCCGTACCGTATGGCAAAATTAATTATATTTTATGGGAAACTTCGGGCAAATGTTAAATATAAAACCGTTTTTTACATTCGTGTTAAGTGCAATTACACTTTTAATTTCATTGCATTGTATCACATCAAAATGAATTCCGACTTCATTTTTGTTTGGTGGTTTGAAGCTTTCGTCAGTATTACCAGGGTCCTAAAAGTTATTTTACGCCTTTATTTATCTTAGATATAGTTATGTTGTACTCTAAAATGTCACTGAAATTTAGAAAATTACTCAGAAAATTTCTGTTCACATGGTTTATTGAATCTTTCAGTTTCATACTGTTTTACAAGAAGGTAATATGAAATTAAATTTTGTAAAACATGAACTTTTTTCCATAGGGAAAAAATCGAGCAAAGATTAGGGTTTCACTCTGGTAATTTCTCTTAATTAACCTATTGATTGAGTATGATGCATATGGGATGGAAGCTTTCGTAGGTCACTTTGGGGTTCTGGGTCCCAGTCGGGATGTTGACTGTAGTTACTGTTATTATAACTTATTAAGCAGATATCGAATATATACAGGGTGCGGCAACATAACTTCCTTTTTTCAAACGCAAAACGCTTTAAAAAATGAAGTTATGTTACCACACCCTGTACAAATCCAAATAATGATATTCAGTGCCTAACTATTTAGTGTATAATGATCTTTGAAACCAAATAAATGAAACCAGACTGCAGCGTGTCCATTTCTCTTTTTCCCTTAGAAATATTCAAATTGATTTGTATGATATTTTACGCATTAGAAATTATGTATTCAGTTTGAGTTTAAATATTAATTACTATATGATGTTGAACTTTTTCCAATGGACAAACTAACGTCTTCGATATAGGATTAAATTTTTGTTCCAAAGCTTTCTTCGAAGTACTTACGTATCTGGGTTGCTATTGGTGAGGTTTCTTTTAATGTTTTCGATACCGTTTAAATGTATTTGCAAATATTCGTCTTTCGTTTACTATTTACCCGAAGGGTCATTTTTGTCTGACATCTCCTCTATCTTGCACAGTGGCATTTAAGGTGTACACACACACAGAGGGTTTGCGAGAGTTTCTGCCTACGCCAACGGCCCACCAATAGGGAGGAAGGTAGGGAGGAATCTCTCGTAAGTCCAGTGTGTGTGTGAGCGCTTGAGACTGGCAAGGATCAATGCTATTTAGCATATCTAAGCTAGAACGTGGGTGATTAATTTGCCTTATTTTATTGCATGTGATTGGTGGGTCGCTAGCGTAGGGAGAAATCTCTCGTAAAGCCTGTGTGTGTAAGTGCTTGAGACGGGCGATGATCAATGCTATCTAGTACACCTTAGCTATAGTCTGTTTTTCTATCGTATGTTGGTTTAATCGTTTGTTCTGCCCTAACCACCTATCATTTCTCTGAATATTCCCCCACCATATCCTTTACCCACCATTAAGAGTACGGTTGGGGTGGATCTTTTTTCACAATAGTAGATTTGTAATTTTAAAATTGAGTTTCCTTTTCCGAACGCTTGGTTTTATTTGACATAGTACCACTTTCAGCTTCACCCTTGCACTAATACTAACAAGGTATAAGAAGGCGAATAATTACTTGTTGATTAGCGTTTTTAATAACTTAGTTGTAATTCCTGGTCGATAATATTTTGTAAAATGTTTAAATAAAATTTATCTACTTTTCACGAACTAAACTTAATTGCTCGGTAAGGATCCAGAACACTTTTTTTTGACGTGCTCTACGCCGCGACGCACTCACACCGCGCAGGCTCGGTGGTGAGGTGTTTGACTTTCAGCACATGCCAAGCGCTTGCGAGCGTTAGTTCTGGTTAGATCGTACTGTAAGTGGTCCCCTGTCGAGTGACGCGGTGCAAATGAAAAATACAGCGAAAAATTGAACAGCGGTGCGCTATCTTATTTTCTGTTGGAGTGAGGATATCGGGTACAGAGACGTTGAGCATGATTTCCCAAGTGTTCCAGGATGAAAGCATGTCACAAACCGCAGTTCTAAGGTGGCCCAAGCTCTTAAAAATTCCCGAGAGAATGTGGAGGACGAGCTCACTCAACAGCACTCAACGGCTGCCGACGTCAAGAACCGACGAAAGCGTGTGCGTTAAATGCTAATTTCAGACCGTCGGTTAATTGTGCACATGATCGTAGATCGCATAGGCATTGATAAAATGGTAGTACACACGATTATCACTAAATAATGGACAATGCGAAGGATCTGCGCTAAACTCCTCCCGAAAACCTTGAAAGACGACAGCGGTTGAGTTTCGTGTATGCTTCTGAAACGCAACGGGACGATTCCCCCACCCCCTTTCAGTTCCGACTTAGCACCAGCAGACTATTTTGTATTCCCCAAAGTGAAATCATCCCTCAAAGGACACCACCATAGGACCTTTAGTGTGTTCAAAGAAGCTTGCACGCGTACCCTTAAGGGCCGTCCCGAATCCACCCACCAAGGAACCTTTAAGGCATTGATAAGCCGTTGGGAAAAGTGTGTCTACGCTCAATGGATGTACTTTGAATACTATTGAGACATATCAGCAAAATCTGAAATAAATCTTTTTTCCTAAAAATCTTTCCTACATATTTTATTCAAACCTTGTACTTAAAGACAACAATTTTCGGTAATTAAGAATATGTGAGTTATCACGCTAATGTTTTGGTCTTCAAAAGGGAAATTGAGACAAATTATATCCCATATATTGCTATCCAAAAATGCGTTGTTATATTTGCTAGTTTTACGCAAAAACCCATCTTCATTACCGTCAGTGGTGTAGCTTAATGTATAGCTTGTCAATAATTGGTATATGTAATGTCACCCAATTAATGTACGTTGATTAAGCTGGCACGAAAATTAAGATATTGAATTGGTGCAACCACGGGGATATTTTTTATTTCTCAACAGCGTTGAAATTTTCGCTTGGTTTGTGTCTTCACCCAATTATTTGAATTTCTCTTCAGGATCAGCGGGTCCATCAATTCTCCCGTCCCATGGATGGTTTTTTTTAAACCTAGGGGAACTTCGCGTCTATCGTCTAACTTCTGAAGAAGTTGGTCGTGTTTGGGAGTGAACGATTTTTGGACTTGGGCGTATGAACTTACGCAGAAATCCTTGAAATAGGAGAAGTTTTTGTCAATTGTGGTGAGGTTAGTATGAGCAGCTAGTCGCTGCTAATCCAGGTGCTTTGAGAAGGTCCGAAGCCAGCATTTGCTGCGTCCGTTTGTGACTCACCCGAGACAAACGAGGCAAACCCTCCTACCAGGTCCACTATAAAAGTAATGCACATGCTCTTGGGAAAATAGATTTATTCATCGCACTTGTACGAGCATGCGTTGTGAGGGGGAATGTTACTTCCACATGCCTTCAGGAGTGCTTCTGAAGGTCATTTTGTTTGTGGTCTCCAAGCATGTGTGCATTAATTTTCAGCCTACCCTCGTGAAAAGGCTAATAATTCTTGAAAATACTTTTCCCCAGCATCATTGCACTTGCAGAGACGCGTCTGTCCCTCCTGGAAGACACCCTGAAACTCCTCGACGAGAACGTCTCTCAGGAACGTTGTAACATACTTTTCGGTGTTTTCCACAGTCTCCCAATGCTTTCCTTTCAGCTCTCTTTTCAGTCGGGGAAACAAAAATAAAGTCACACGGAGCCAAATTTGGACTGTAAGGGGGCTGGGGGACAACCGGGGTCCTCCGGGATACTCCGGGCTAGGAAGTTGGTAACGATGAAAGACGTGTGGTTGGGGTTGCATTCTTTCCAAGCTGCACGCAAAACTTGATGGCGTTTCGCTATTCAAGCGAACGCTCCATCGCGCCGTGTCACTAAATCGGAAAACACTTCACGTGGAGACACGTCTTTCCGCTCGGACTGCTATTTACCGGCTGCGTTGGAAGGGCAGAACCCCCCCACCACTTTCTCGATCGGTTTTATCGCGCTGCCATGGATATTCGCGTCGCAATAAAGTTATGCGTATTACTTTCATAATTATCATTGCATGCGTTAAAATTCCGGATAATGAGCTTTCTCACGCACCCATTAGTCGCGCTCTTTTCCTTTCAATAGACGGATTATTTTTAAGCTAGGGTTTTTGGTCATAAAAAATATCTTTGTTAGAAAACGTTTTTGTTGACATTTTTAGTTCTCTTCAAGCCTCCTCAACTTTTCTACATAATCGACATTTTCTTCTAATCACTTTTCGTAACGCTGAGCCAAATTCTTCAATCATTGCACAGCACAAAAGAGTATAGAAGTTCGTCACCTTGGTATTAAACCAGTTAAAAACGTCTTGAGTTCCTTGTCATCTTCAAATCGTTTTTCCACTAAGCCACTGTTTCTAGTGTAAAAAGAGGACGTGGTCCTTGGATGCATTATCAAGACTAATCATTCACTTGTCCACTCAATATAATTTGCTATTTGTATTGGTCGGTAAGCATTTTCGTTACCAATCGTGCCCACAATTAATGACAAACAAAACTTTTCCGTGAAAATCGCGAAAAGCTTTCAAGGTGCCCATCGATTTTTCTAGGTGCCCGTTGAGTATTTCGGTTTAAATTTTACTCTTGGTTTGATTCTTGGCTGAAAATAGTTGTTGACATGCATAGTAAAACGGTAATATATTTAATGCTCGTAGTTTAAAACTTCTTATTTTGGGTATCATGCATGGCCGTTCCTAAAGTATATAATATTAGAGTTGATGTACACCTGGAGAGCTATAAAATGTTGAATCGTTTTCGGAGAGAAAATTGGAAGATACTGTAATTAGGCTGGAGTAGAGATACTAAATCAATTTATTGATGGAGAAACAGCTCTAATGGAAACATCACGTCGGAAACTATGAAAACAGATTGTTTGGCAGACAATTTAAAAGTTCACCAAACTCGTCAGCAACAGAGGCTAATAATTGCTATGAATAAAATGAAATTAAAAGTTGAAAAGTCATTAAAATATCCTTGAAATTGAAAAACATGATGCATGAAATAATTGAATCAGATAAAATAATATATCCTACAAACCTGCAATCACATAGCTCTTCGAGAAACAAACTATTTCCACGAGTGAAAATTTCTCAATACTATGAGACTGTTGATTACACCACTTATTCCTAATAGTTAGGTATAGATCACCTCATTAGTCGTGTACCTACAAAACATTTACCACAAATTTGGGACACAAAAGTAAATTTTCAATTTATAAATAATGCAGAAATTGATTTTTCATCACGAGTCATCTGCAGCATCAAAGTTTGCAGTCAAATACTCCCCCATAGGCGAAACTTTCCCTTTTTCAATCGACATTTGGTTATTTTAAGAAGCTTTTTCAACTGACATGGCCAATCAGCTCATGTAAATTAATTCGAATCAAATTAATTCAACTGATTGAAATACCGTGAAATATTTGAAATGATCAAAGTAACTATTCTCGTAGCGCGCTCTCTTTCCTCTAACTTTTTTTTGCCAATTGTCTACTGGTCTGGGTAGGTTATTGACGGGCACAGGGACTCTCAAGACATTCAAGGTATTCTACCTGCTTAAAGGTAGGCTTCGAACGGTTCACAATGGCTATTTACTTATAAGTATCCTAAGAACTTTTTCTTTCTTTTCCATAAACTATTTTTTTCATTGTAAATTATTGGAAGTATTCATGCTGCATAAAAAGATTTTTTGTCTTCAATCCTCTACCCCGATTACCCAACGACATCGTGACCATCAACACACGAAATCCTTAGCCTTTTACTCGTATGGTCATCCCAATAAGAACTTCCTCTTTTCTCCCACATTATATAGAACTTCTTGCTTTGTCATCCTCCCTGTAAAACACCCATAAAGCATACTAATTCCTGCTAAATATATTGATTGTATGAAAAGTATTGGGTAAAGTTTCGGAAAAATAGGTTCATTTCAGATATTACTACAATTCCTCAAAATTCTTCAAATTACATCCCTTAAGCGTTGGCAACCTTTGCCAACGGCTTTGCCATGAATCGGAAGGCCCCCTGATAGGTAGATCCAGGGAGGTCCTCAACGCGACGCGTGAAAACTTCTTTGACGGCATTTATTATCCCATGGTGGTGTCCATTGAGGGATGAATTCAATTTCCGGAAAGGGAAATAGTCTGCTGTTGCATAGTTGGGACTGCCCATATAGTCGGGGTTGTCTTCAAATTGTCGTGGAAGATCTTTGCAAGCAGACACTCCAATCGTGCTTTTGGTCGTCCGCCAAGACCTTCGAGTGGAGTTTAGCGCAGATCTTTCGCAATGACAAATTTTCTGTGATAATTGTGTGTGCAATGGTGTGCAATGTCATCTTATCAATACCAATACGATGTGCGATCATGCGCACACTTAACCGACGATCTGAATTCACTACTTCACAGCCATGTCTGGAAAAAAGTGTTGCCGAAATACGAACCATGTATTTCAGCCTCAGCTATTATTAGCTTTTCCTAAATCTTATGTAATATTCCGTACCATCCTCACGGATCCATATGAGTAACGCATAAAAATCCTTTGACTAGTTACTCATAGAAAATGAATCAAGATCAGAAAAACTCATTTTTTACTCAATTAACTCTCTTCAGAACGTCCGACATCCATTTCCCCTCTGTACCTCGAATACCTAACATTCTATCGTCTACCACAGTCTCCATCATAGTATCCTCGCCTCTCACCATACCCTGTTGCCATTTTTTATGCCCTCTTAGGGCTCCTCCCAACAATCTCCTTCTTCTAATACCATGGCTAGCATCGCTTCCTTTGTTTGCCTTGGTGTCCATTCACGTTAAATTTTCCTTATTCTTCGTACCGACATCTCACAAGCCTCCAATCCGCGATTAACCTCTTATCTAAACGACAAAACTTTCGCTGTCGTAAATGACTACGTTTTATACCGAATTAATCAATCGCATTTTCTCTTTACATATTGTATATACCTCGAGAATAAGCCAAGGGGAACGTCATACCGGCATCATTCTGTGGATATATTCCCCATTACCCAGGGTTATGTTCGAAAACGCGATGGAAAAGTAACCTTCCTTTGAGCCCGGGATCTATAAGTCCCTAACCCCTGGTCTGAGTCTTTCCTTTGAACGGTAATGGTGTTACTGATCGTCACATGTCTCGACGAGGGTTAGTAAAGGGGCTCATCCGATCTGATTCGGCCCTCATTTGTGCCCCCGTGTCAGAACCTCTCACTCCCCCCGCAACCCTCTCATGACCTTCCGCTATTAAAGCTGATCAAACTACTGGCCTTATCGTAAACTCCCCTGTACCCCTCTTGACTTTTCATCTCTTCACCCTATGATGTCTCTGATACCTATTCCCCAGATATGCCATCAGAAGCCGCCATGTCATCGGGAATATCGCAGCTAGGGTCTTCATTACTATGTAACGCGCTATTACCAAGGGTCTCTTCTTGCCTTTTTTGTTGTTTATTTTTATGCGCTTATCTGGAAAAGAAAAAGGACTTAGATCACATCGAGCCTGCGTCCGTCATTCTTATAAATGGCCAATCATCGGACAAGGATCAAATAGTTATATCAATTTCATAATTGGAAAAAGGCTTATGCATGAAAATGTCATTCGCTTTGGTTTGACCAGTCGTAAAATTAAAATTGTTATTAATTTTTACGCCGAAGTCCAGGGCTTATTCTATTGCAAGAGTGTATTATGGAGAGCTGTTGGGTTAGCAAAATTAATTTTGTCATGAAAATATAAACTTTATTAGTAATGGCAGATAGCATTCGGTATTTCGATTGAAAATTTTTAATTGTTTTGGGCCAAGATGATCAAAGTAGTAGGGATATGTATAACGAGAAAAAATTCGTTTAACAAAGCATATTTCACAAGAACAAATGAACTGATGACTGGTAGTTATGAAGGAGGTTAAAAAAGACTAGTAAAAACTTTGTTACGTAGCATGGGTTTGTATTGCTGGGAGACTTGGTCGTTGGAGCAAGATGATAGTATAGATTGGAAGGTTTTGAAATGTGGATGTAGAGAAGGGCGGTAAAGGTGAAGTAGACTTAAAGGAATACAAGCGAGGAAGTGATAGACATGGTTGGGAAGGAGATGAGCTTCTTGTTGTTACAACGTCCACGAAGGCAGGAGAGATGGATGCAGAACAATGTTGATTGTGCATCGAATATCGAAAACTGTAATAGAGGGAAGGAGGTATTGATTACGATATGGAAGAATAAAATAATATTTATAGAAAAAAATAGTTTTTAAAACGTTGATATTGTCTACATTCATTTCTGTTTCGTAGTTCTCCCTTTTGTAAATTTGACGGTATTTATTTATTAAAAAGGAGTTACGCGCAAAATAGTTATACTATTCTCAAATTTCTTTCAAAGTTCTCTAAAACTGAAGTCATCGCATTTGCTCTGATCTCTAATCTTTCTTTCTCTTTATGGTTGATCGATTTAAATACTTATTTTCCATGTTTCATTTGACAAAATTCGTTTGGCCGTATTACTAAATCATTTCATTAGTCGCTAGGAATGTATTAGAAAAAGTTTGAATGGAAGTTGGATATATGGTTTATAGCCTTGCATTTGTATATTCTTAGCCCCACATAACACGACAAAACATGACTATCCTCGCTACAATAAATGCTCATTGCATTACATAGTACACTGCATGCCACCAGTAGGGTGAATGGCAGAGAGGGTTTACAGGTCAGACTACATTTGACACACAATACTTTCCCCCTTATTGCGGTAGAATTACGTTATCCCAGGCCTTTAACTCATTGCAACAATTTTGAAGTGTAAAGGTCATTCGCCTTGACTGGCATTAATTAAATATATGTGTTATAATCTTAATCTCTCTAAAGCTATTTGCATGATCACCCCTACCGTTGTACGATGGGGCTTATTATAGTTTCAACATCATCGCAAAGGAGACCTCCTTCCAATTAATACAAGAGGTTTAGTGTGTAAGTAACCTTCGTTCCGTGAGTGATTCTATACCTTGTTCCTCTAAAAATTTGGATACGCTACCCAATTTGTCATAACAACGTTTTACAAATCTAGCTCCGCTCTACGCTGCACGCGATCAGTCATCAATCCAACTTCATCAGGATCCCATATACAGCCAGGATAGTCTAAATAAAACCTAACTAGCAAAAGATAACATACAGGGTTCGTCCGGAAAATAAGTGTACTGAGCTCAGGAAAAAAAATTTATTACACTTTTACATATCTTAAGCTAATATTCCTCAAAATAGGACCCTTGTGAGTCGATACACTTGTTCCAGCGGCGTTCCCATTCCTGGAACGCTCCCGCGAAGGCATCATCGGGAACCTCTCGAAGACACGTCGTCACGGCCTCTTTGACGGCGTCCAAAGTCCCGTATCGCGTTCCTTTCAAACTCCTCTTTATCGTCACCCGAAACAACGTTCTCTAAAAAATGTGGATCATTTTTGCAGTGATCCGCAAGTTGTGTCGCGATTTCCAAACGATTGAGTCTTTGATCATCACTGAGCACTTTCGGCACCAACTTTGCACAAATTTTTCGCCTCTGTAATTGCTCCCTAATAATCTCGTGCACTATTGTTTTTGGCACATTACACTGCTCTGCTATCATCCGAACACTAAGACGACGATCAGAGTTCAGTACTTCGCGAACTTTTCGCACATTTTCGTCGGTGAGTGTCGTTGATGGGCGTCCAGGCCGTCGTTCGTCATCGACCTCTTCTCTGCCCTCCACGAACATCTTGTGCCACCGAAATATCATGTTTCTGGACATGGCTGACTCCCCGTAAGCCTGGTTAATCATACCGACAGTTTCGGTAGACGATTTCCCAAGCTTTACCGCAAATTTGATGGAATAACGCTGCTCCAAAAACTTCGGCATCGCGTTCCGTGACGTGGGTCGAGCGTGGAGCAAACCTCGAGAGAACCGTTAACAGAGCTCCTCACTACACCACAGCTCAGAGCCGACTGCCTTTTTCAGCGTCGCTTGCCAACATACCCCCCTCCAATCGCAGCCCGTCAGAGCGGTGCTTGGCGCGCCTGGAGCGGCGGGAAAAAATCAGTACACTTATTTTCCGGACGAACTCTGTAGCTCTTAAACCATCTCGTAAAATTTTCCCAACACTCTCCTCATAAATCCTATATACCTTCAATTTCGCCAGCAAAGGCCTTACGGATGCAAAATTTTGGACCATCCTAGTTATAATAGTTTTAGGGAATAAAATAGCATTTACTGTTCGTCTTTTTGAATAAGTAAAGTATTTTATATTCTTTAAACTTAAAAAATCTGGCCTTCTTTTTCACGTATTTGTTTTACTCCATGGAAACCAAGGACTCAGATGGTAAAAATCGATAGCTGGAAATTGGGTGCAGTGTTAGAGGTGAACTGCGAGTGTTTGGATATTCATGACCATATTAAGCATTGTGTACTGCTCAAGCCTGAAATGCCATGGCGATGATTAATCTCGGTCCTTGAATCTGGGTCTAAAATGGTTGGTTTTGGAATTGGAATTCATTAAATCATCAAATGACACTTCTGGTTGAGGGTTTTACGCAAAAAAAGAGTAAAATCTGTGTGCATGAAATTACTACATAATAATGCTGTCAGTTTGTACGAGTTCTGTCCCAATAGAAGTTTGACTTATTTGTCCCCGGATAGACGGACGGACGGGTGGCAGTCTCCTTGCTGGGCCCGAGGGAGGGAGCGTTTGGAAAGGCTGAAGCGGAGAGAGTTGGTTCTCCCAGCTTTTGCTTTGTACGGATCGTTCGTTTGAGAAACCTCTATAACGTGACCTTGTTACGCTCCATCATTAACCGGTTATTTGAAACAGCACTACGACATCAAATTTTGTATGAAACTGGGCAAAATAGAGAAAAAAACTCATCACATCCTCAAGGTAGCTTATGGTGATAACGCCATGAGTATGTCGGGTATTTTTGAACGGCAAAAGTTGTTTCAGGAGGGTAGAGATGATGTTGAAGACGCCCAAAGTGCAGGGTGCCCTTTGACCTCAAAAACTGGAGAGAATCTAGCGAGAATGAAGGCTTTGTTTGGACGGATCGCAGATTCAGTGTTGTCATGGTTCCTGATGAACTTGGCATCCCTAAAAGTGATGTACATCAACTTGTGACTGAAAGCATGAGAACAGTGTGTGAAAGTTGGTGCCGCGAGTGCTCTCGGACGAACAAAAGGAAACTCGCACGTGGAACTGCCAAGAGCTTCTCGGCCGTGTGAGTGAGGATCCAATTTTTTTTAGGCAATACCCAAGAAGACTTCTTCCTCCTCCCCTGACTCAAATTCAGCCGTAAGGACGCCAGCCCGGTTCAGTGGAAGAGTTGCAACAGGCCGTGATGAGAAAGCTTGGCAGTATTACGTAGCAGTTACGTGACAGTAGCCTTCCAAAAGGTATACGAGACGTGGGAAACCCGCTGGCAGTGGTGTGTGGACGCACAATGGTGTTACTTCGAAAACTTTTGAGTGAAAGTATCAACAATGGCAATAATTAAAAAAAATCTATTTAGTCTAAATACATTTGGGACAGACCTTTTAGATTGTAGCAAATAAATTGTACAGTAGTTCGGTGAATGTTCGCTTTTTAGGGTTGCATGTATTCCCATTTTGTCTGTTTAATTTCGTGCAATAATAATAATTTTTAAATCATAGGACGAACGAGAAACCTAATTCCTGAGTCCGATTCTGTCTTCAATTGACGAGAAAATAGTAAATGTATGTATACATTTAAACGGTTGCTTTGACGCTTAGATCAAAGGCCTGTGAGTCATTGGGTGACGTAATCATGAACCATTAATTGTAACTACTTAACGAGAATATTAGTCCGGGCACTAATATTTTTTTAACTTTATCATCCAACCTCTATGGAATTACCGTAGTTATGAGTTTAAAAAAATGTTACCACAAATCTATTCCCATTGAGGCACTACGTTCATGACATTAAACGTTGAAACCCAGTGTAAAAAAACTGCGAGTATTTGCATCAATACGAGTAAACCTTTGATTCGATTAAGGATGTCTCTAAGTGTTTGGGGTGCGTCAAGAGGATCGATATGTTTCACTTATTTTTTTAAACTCGTAACACCGGTACCGAATCTATGCGGAAGACATTCCCATTGCCATAATTAATTGAACACGGTATCCTCTCTTCTGCCCCATGTGCTGAGCGAAGCAAGGAAGAATACAAAAGAGATTTGATATTACATCACCCGCGGAAATTTCCAACTGCCAACTTCGGCATCTTTGAAAGCGTTGAAGATGTCGCCCACTTCATTATCAGAGATCTGGGGTAACTGTCACCACGGTAACGATTTAGTTTTATGTGGAGTTAAACTGAGTTAATGCCGTAACGGGGAGTTTTCCGGGGAACGATTGCGTATAAATAAGGGTGTAACACGTCGAAAATCTTTCGGTGGGAAGTTTAGGCAGGTGTCCTCAAGACGAGGATGGGTCTTCGGATTTACATCGTCGTCTTCCACGCGAGGGAGACAGGGGATTTGGGGAAACATCTTTAATGCTTCATCTCCCTTCCCTTCTTGTCGATGTTTCAAATTACCTCTTCGTCTCCTAAAGAGGGTTGGAGGAGCATTAATACTTCTATTCTTTAGATTTTATTCCTCTCTCTTCTCCGCTAGTTCGTCGTAATGTACATCGCAAGACTGAAAGTTGTCAAGGGGACAGGTTTCCTCAAAATCTGCTGGGCGGAGGAGTGACCCTTCAGAGACCCTCAGGGGTTTATTTTATTCCTTTCTCTCCGCTCCGGGGGTGGGTGCGAGATGGTTTGATGGGAAGTGGGAGGAATTCTTGGAAGGAGTTTTCCTCTCGATTCCCCCGAGAGATCCACAGAGGGTCTTTTTTTCTTCCTCCTAACGACAAGGGCTTTGTATCGTCCGGGAAGGGGTTTAGAATTTCTCAGATATAGAGATTACAATGAAAAATAGCACTCTTCCTGTTAGTTTGGTTTGGGCCTTGTGAAGGTGTCGCCGGCGTTGCTACTAAATGATAATCATTGAAAGAATCACTTAAAACCATCGAAGCCTCTAAAAATAAATCATAATTCAATAACTTCGCGTTCACTTAGGCCAAGTTAATTGCAAGTGCATACATTTGTACACAACACATGGTGCCCTGCAAGCCACCGCTTAAGTTTGCGGCAGGGGGTAATTACACACGAGACTTCTTTTGACACAAAATACCTTTCCCCCTTGGCGCGGTCAGACAAGGCTATACTGATCCCTTATCGTGCGTGGGGAAAGTGACATCTTAAATCTATCCTCTGTACTTAATCCCTCTAATTGATAAGCTACTTTGTTTGTCATACTCCTCTCCGCTGCACACGATCTAATTCGCTAACCAATCGAACTTGATGAGCATATTCTAAATGGTGCCTAACTAGCGAATGATAGCATTGCTCATTGCTATTTAACCTTTCCATCACATTTCCCCAATACTCTTCCTAGAAATTCTAATTTATTGTTAGCTTATCTCCTTATATGGTTCATACTGGAGAGGACGTGGTTGAGTTTGCTAAGTATTTAATCGAGTCAACGTTTTGTATTACCGTATTCCAAATGCAGCAGGTTTTCGGGAGGGAACTGATCTTATTGCATAAAGTCATCACTACGCTCTTTTAAGTATAATTATAATTTCCAAGAGTCATACCAAGGCTGTGTGGCGTTTAAATCATCTGCTAAAGCTAATTAATCCTTAGGATTACGAATACCTTTTTAAATGAATGCATCGTCGGCAAATAAACGTATCTTACTATTAACCACGGAGTCAGCGTCGTTAACGTAAAGAAGGAATAAAATAGGTTGGATAATGCTGTTCTAGAGGACATCTGAAGTGACTAGACCGAACTCTATCTATGACTTTTCTTTGTACGTGACCACATTAAGGTCTTAAATCTAGCCTAGAATATTTTTATGTATGAAATAGACTTCTAAATTTTTGGATAGTTTGTATAAATGTTTGGATATTATGAAATACTTTGTCGAAAACTTTTTAAAATATAAAAAATCGTGTCCTAAAGAGCTTTTTACTCTCCATAACTATCATGAACAAAAAGAGCAAGTTGTATCTCGCAAGATTTACCCTTTCGGAAACTATTGATTTTTCATCGGTAACTCTTGACTTACCAGGTGTCTCGCCATCAAACATGCCACTCTATGTCCCATGGCCTTGTTTGATATGAATGTGAGGGAAATATGTGTATAATTACTTGTTTCCTCCTTGTCTCAGCCTTCAAATATTAATGCTGCATTTTCCAATCACTGAAAACCTAGTGATCTACTAGAGATTTCTTACATATGATCTCTAGATACGACGTAATTTCCGGCGATGGTACCTTAAATATGATAGCTTTAATTTGTTCTGTCCCGTAGGAATTTACAGGGTTAAAATTTTTAAGCATACGCTCTATTCCATTGCATGGAATTTCGATTATGGGGATCGGTTGGTGGAAGCGGTTTGGTCAGCTATCGGAGGCTTCGGTGAGACGTTGGTGAAAACACTTTGAAGGAAGGAATTTAATAAGTTAGCTTTTCCAATGTGTTGGTTACTCTTTCGTCCAATCGGCTTTTAATGAATTGTCTATTATTACTCCTAATTTTGCGTATCACCTATTTTTCTTCGCCAACCTAATGAAAGATATCATCGCTACCATTTTTTTGAGAAGGTACCTTTTTGTAACCTTATTTTCTATCTTCTAATTGATTTCGAGTATGTTTGTTGGGGACTGATTACGCCTTATCTTTGAAGTAATCTACTGCTTAAAGTGAGTTTTTGATGGACACAGATAACTAACAAATACAATTAATACATATTTTGTTTATCCTGAACAAACTCACCCCAACACCTTACTCTAAAACAAGTCCCTCTTCAACCCTGTACTTCATTCCTCCCTTGATCTCCTCCAACATCCATATCCTATTCCTGCCCTCTTCTCGTTTGTCTAACATTCTCCCCTCTATTAAAGTCTTCAACATCCCAATGCCGATCAATACACCATTCATTTCGCTTCCTGCCTCCTTATGATTTATCCTAACAATCCTCTCTCTTCGCTCACCATAACTAGCACTTCCTCAATTGTTTTCCTTTACGTCCATTTCACCTTCTCCATCCTCCTCCACTCCCTTTCAAAAGCCTCAAATCTACGCGTATCCTCCTGCTTCAGTGACCATGTTTCCGCCCCGTTCATAACTACGCTCCATATCAAAATTTTGACGAGACTTTTCTTTAGATCGTAACTCAACGTGCCTGTCATCAAATCCCCCCTACTTGTGAAAGCCTCTTTGCCTAGTGCCATTTTTCTTCTCGTCACGTCACGTCACTACTACTTATACCATTTTGGCTCAAAGCACTTCCGAGAAACGTAAACTGTTCCACCTTCTCTAGTTTTTTCCTTCCTATTTTAGTGTTAAATTTAGCCTTTCTCTTTCTGGCAAATCACATAACCTTTGTTTGATTCATATTGAGTCTCATCCCATGCCTGTTGCACTGGATTAATGTTAAAAAACGTTTTTGATGATGGGCATTATGATATGTTTATCAGAGAATGAAGCCGTTACAAATATGAATCATTTTACTTGGTTTACCAAGTAGTATTTTATTGTGTTGGAAAGAGCAAAGTAGAGGAATAGTAATTGTTGAGGGAATCCTGACGACATACAAGTATCCGTGAAAAAGGAAGAGTAATTCTTAAAGTGGGATTACAAATGTCGGAAGAAGGAAGTTTGAGTAAGTTGGAAAGAGGAAGGGAAGAAATTGGAATACTTTACGGCACCGTTGTTTTATAATATAGACGAAGTTAAAATTTGAACGAAAGGTAATAGGTGTTTTAAGAGCAGAATAACTTTCAAACTTAATGATTTTTAAGGCATAGCAAGAACTGTCCACATCTTTAATGTAATCGTTAGATTAACTATAAAGTTGTAAATGAGATGGACTGATTTGTGTATTTTATATTTATCTAATATAAATAATTATTCAGTATATAAATTGACATTTTTCTAGTGTAAATGTTTTGTGAAAAAATATTATTTGCCAAACTAAAAATTTCACAGTTCTCATCGACTTACAAATGTAGTATTTTTATTTAATTACTATTTTTTCTTTTTGTTAAGATAATTTTAATGACGTACAATTTTCCGATATACGTCAATTATCTTTTGGCAGGGAACCATATCGGTACTTGAAGATGATAATATGTATTTCCAACCTCATAAAATTTCTGGGTCAAATTGGCAAAAGAATGATTCCCTTGGGCTGCACGTCTTAATTTAATGAATTTTAGAGATAGCTGAAAGGCAAAAATCGATCTGTGGATAAATATCATATTGTCATAACTGCTGTAACATTTGCAATATGGTAAAAAAATCAATTTTTTTAGGATGTTAGTGGTAATTTTCGAAAAATTTTAGAGAAATATTAAATAAGATATACATTGTGCATAGTAAAATGTTATTTTTTTGAAAAATAAGAAAAAATGAAGAAAATTAGGAGCGTTAATGGAGTGAATTATTTGACATTGTATTCGTAAAAATCTCTTTGTAACGATATCTGGAAGTAGTTCCAATTATCACTATTGTTCCATGGTGAAAATATGGTATTTAAAAAAAATTTAATCTTGATTTGTTGAACGCTTAAAATTGGTTGTTGACACATATAGTTATGTAGTGCATCGTAACCTGGTCTGTGATAAAATAAATATTTTAGTTATAATTACAGCAAATTATACCACTGATACTTAATTAATAATTACTAACTGTAATTATTATTTAGCTATTGTATAAGTTGTACAACTTGGTCAACAATAATGCCAACTTAAAACGTTGAAACAAGACGGGCCAGTGATATTTTTTGAGTTTACTTGGAGAGAGCTTGAACTCCATATATGACCGAGGGATAAAAAAACGGTGCTAATTAAAATACAAAAGCCGACTACGTCATCTCTCTCATTATTTCGTGGAAATCACAATGGGAACCCAACTATGAAGTTTCCATAATTCATGGTACCATTCCCTTTTTCATTTCTTCATGAGATCCCGAGTTTTGTGCTAAAGGTTGTTAGGAAATTTTTCTCCTTTCCTTCATTCTAATGGAACGTAACTGCCTAAATATACAGACATGCCACTTCTAAGCGAATTGCTGTTCCTATTGTCCAGCAGATTTGGATTAATTGATGCGAGGAGCGGAATAAGGAACTTCTTGAAGGAGTTGGCGCAAGTGACAAATAAAGGCGGTCTTTTTATGAAGCCGAGAATACTCGGCGAGGGAGGGAGATGGGAAATGAATGGCCGGGAAAAAGTGGACGTCGAACAAGTGAGTCGAGGTTGCCTCTCAAAAGATGGAGAAGAAACCTTGCGCACGCTTTATTAAAAGAGATGGAAAAAATATATATGTCATTATGAGAGGGGAAGACTCCCTTGATATCAGAGCAAAAGGAAGTTCCCTTCTTTATCTCTATCTCTCTCTCTCATATCGTTCCTTTGTTTGCAAGAAAGAGAGTTGGATATAGATCAAAGAAATTGTTTAAAACGCTGATCAGGATAAAGGGCATTGCAACTTCTCTCTCGCTCTCTGTTTCATTAAAGATATCTTTCTTAGGGCTCTATATTCGGTGTGCTAACTCTAATCATAGAAAGAAAGGGTTTCCCTTAATGCAAGAAAATATCTTTAAAGCGAACTATCTACGATACTAAAATGACCTACGTATTCTAGGAGGGTTAAAGAGCGATTTTATCTTTGCTATTTAAACCTCATTTTAATCATGAGGTTAGATTGATTGCCGGAATTGGATCCCAGCAGTTTAACAGGATCTAGATTTGTAACACGTTGTAATGATAAACTGAGGAGCTTATCAAAACTATTAGAGAAGCTAGGTTGGGAGTCACCCACAGAGTGAAGGTTAAAGGTTAAATCTCTTGAATAAGTTGGAAGGATATATCTTGGGCGACGATGTTGAGAATGTATTATTAGCCCCATCGTACTACGGCGAGAGAAACGGTGTAAACGAAAGAAGAGGGATTAAGTGGAGGCCATTTAGATTTCAGATATCCTTTTTCCCTCGAACGAAAAGTGATCAAAATTATTCGTAATCGGTAGTAATTAGTCGTTATCTGACTACGCTATGGGGAAAGGTATTTTGTGTCAAAAGTGGTATGGTGTGTAAACACCTCCTGCCACCCACCCCAGCAGTGGCTTGCCTCGTTCCGGGAATCAATGCACACGTATGTACTCCACATCGGGCTATAAACACGCTTAACAATATTGTCATGTCGCCAAATGTTTTTTTACTCTATTCCAAAACCGTTTACTATAACGACTAGACTAAACTTTGATGTAATTCTTATTTGCACGAATGAGAATACTATGTTTTAAATATCCTCATTTTCCCCGTAATTTTCACAAGTCTTTAATTTTAAGAGAAAGTAAATGCTGACATTTTCACCGATAAATTTCTTGAGGTGGTAACGTAAGGGACGGATAGGAATGGATAAAATATCTCAGCGTTTTCTCATATTGTGTCTAACATTTCCATTAACTGAAAAGGGTGACATATGCAAAATACTATTGGGTATACTTATTATCAACTATCATTTTGAAATGCAAATAAATAAGGATGACATAAATATTAAAAATCGATTTTTCCGTAAGGCCAGTAATGGAAATTAATAACGTAATACTGTCGGAACGCGGTTGAAATCGAAACTGTTAATCCGTAAATTCACTTTTCACTTTGAGAATCTATGGACGCTGGAATATTTTTATATTTTTTTGGCCTTTCAACGGAATCCACCGCCAATAACGTAGAAAAGATAATTTCAGAAATATGTGTGTATAAGATGAGACTTACATTGACGAGAGTTATATTTAAATGAAACCCATTGACGAATTAGAAAATTACCATATTTTTAGGTGCTCCACACCGATTATTTTAATGGATAAAATAGATTTAACCTTTATTTTCTACTCAAATAACTTAGCGGCACCCGGCCACAATATCACGGTTCATTTTCAATTTTGATTTTAAGAGGAGTTTAATTGCATAAAATTGTTTTAATGGAAATGGTGCCAATATAAATATCGTGATTTGTTCACCAAGAGATGATTGCCGAATTTATTCCTTAAGTATGTTTCTCAAAGCTGAAACCTCATTTTTTTTACTTTTTATAACTTACCATTTAAATTATTTGTAAATGGAAATAAAAGATAATGAATTGTACTTTAGAATGTAGTATATTTACTATCACCTTTGAGTCTCGATTTTATATTTTTGTCCCTTGTATTTTCGAGATGATTAAATATCAATTTCCATTTATTTAATTTAGCTATAAATATGTTAGTTTAAATTTGATAAGTAAATTAATGAATATGGGCCTCAATAATTGAAAATCAGATGTGGATTTCATTCTGAATATCAGGGATTGAAATTTGTATTAATCTAATTTATTATTTGCTTTAAATAATTAACAATCGTGTTTAAAGCAATAAATTAACATATAATGAATGTGTTGTCTCATAATTCTAAATTCTGGAATATTGATCACATTCCACTGATAAAGTTAGGTTTTGAATCGACACAGTCTAAATATAGCTACATTTTTAAGTCTTCCCTGACGTGAAATAGCTTGGCGCCCAGCACAAAAATAAAACCTTGTATTCGGAACCCTTTCTGTCTTCCGTGCAATATGCCTTTTTCTTTCATCTCTTCTTTGCTTAACTAACTTCTCCCGTCTCACACAACCCTTCATCATTTAATTGCCAATCAAAATGCCATACCTCCACTACTCTTACCTGATTCCGGTCTTTTTAACCCTTTCTCTTCCCATATCATGCCTGTATTTTTTTTTTGTTTTCCGAGCCGTCTATTGTTATTTTTTCCATTTTCCTCCGCACTCACCATTTAAAATCCCCAATCTACACACGTCATCCTGACTAGGCTAAGTTTTCTACGCCGTAATAAATTATGTTCCATATCAAACTTTACAATGTTATTTACTTAAGGTGCCTTTCATCAACAGAAACAATGGAACATATCAACGACCAATTAGGAGGACTCTTTACCAGTGCATAACATTTTTTCAATACGGATCAGGTTAGAATATACGGCATTAAGGGTGACCGACCCTTTACTATACATATAGCAAAAAAAGTAAAATTAAAACAAAATACCTATGATCCGTAAAAGCTCTCTGAGAATCCAACTACTTCTAGATGCATAACCATGGGAGTCTTCCGACTATAGTAGATTAGTACGAGGGTGGTTGATAAGTACCCGTGTTTGACAAACTAAGAGCGTTCCTGAGGGAAGTTTATATTATCATCATGTGCTGCTATCTATCAAACGACGGTGAAACAAATTTCAGACTGATTTAAAGGTTAGTTTGGATTTGGCAGCCATTCGAGTAAGACGTGTTTCGTGATTTTCGCTTAGATGGAAAAAGAGCATTATCGTTCGGTAATTTGCTTTTTGTTTTTAAATGGGAAGAAATGTGACGAGATAAAAGCAAACTTGGATGCTGTTTATGGTGGCACTTTGCCATATATGGCCTCAGTTAGATATTGGTTCAACGAATTTAAACGTGGGCGAACATCTGTTTTTGATGAGGAGCGACCAGGACGCCCGGCATACGTGGTTACCGAGGAAATCATTCAAAAAGTCCACGCCATGATTCCCGCTGATCGACGAACGAAAGTGCGCGAAGTAGCAAAGACCGTGGGTGTGTCGACCGGAACGGCAATTAATATTTTACATGATAAGTTGGCGATTAAAAAATTGTCGGCCCGATGAGTTCTGCGATTGCTCACGGTGGAAAACAAGCTGATCCGGCTGTCAACTTCATGAACTACATGAACTACGTTATGAATTGCTGCCGCACCCCCCGTATTCAATCAATCTGGCTCCCTGCGACTTTTTCTTATTCCCTAACATGAAGAAATGGCTCGCGGGAAAAAAATTTAGCTCAAACGAGGAAGTTATCACCAAGAAAGAAAGCGTATTCGGGAGAGTTCGAAAAATCTTATTTTTGGGAGGGGTTGAAAAATGGCCGGAACGTTGGGAGAAGTGTGTCTTTCTAACAGGGGACTTTGTTGATAAATAAGAAAAATTGTTTTTGAAAAAATGGTTTCTTCATTTCTAGCACGGGTACTGAACCGCCCTCGTATAGTAGAGTATCCCACTAGATTAATGTTACCCTATTTTCGATTTTATTTAGAGTCAAATATTCTTAAAGAAATGTCATTTACAATTTACCTATGTATATTTTATTTATTTGCTACCGCAAGCATATTTGGCTGAAACATAGCAAAACCCAAACATTGCCAATTATCCGATAAATTCTCTGCCAAAGTGGGCGAGAAGATTCCAGAGGTTTGCAATCCTCTTTTTAGGTACTTAATGCAGTGCCTTACCTGAAGATGATACCTCACAAGACGTACACGAAACTTGGTCTATTATTAAAAGTTTTTAACTAATAGAAAAGTGCCACTAGTTTCTTATTGATTAATTTAATAATTATGGAACCATTATTTAAATGGACGATGGAAAAGTATGTCATTATAATTTTGGTAAATTATCCTATTTTGAGTACTATTTGAGTAGTGGCAACGAGTCTGACTCATGACTCAAGGGTCGACCATCTATGTGAACTCCTCTACTTTAAGTAGTCCTTTATTGTATACATCTCAATCTTCGTATTTCGCCAATTCGTTTGCTTATAATTAATGCTCATCCCTTACCTATCAGGCTTACATCTGCATTGCGCTAAGCAATGATTGCACCCCTTTGGGTGACTCAAACTTGATCATCCGCAAATCCAAATGATATTCTTATTTCCCCGCCTACTTTTATTGTATCTCGTATTTCAATGCCTCCTTCACCTTTTCCTCGTGCTCACCATAAGGGTTGGAATGGTCTTCCAGGTCGTAAAATTACTTTTACTACTTATTTCTATAATTAATTATAAAGGTCTATGGTTGCGTAATGTCCGGAAGGAGCTCTTCTGCCGTTATAGTTCACGCCTAATTTCAGTTTAAGATTTTATTTAATCCATTGTTTTACAACTCTCCCTCCGCTCCAATGGAGGAAAATGAAATTTGATGGTTCATTTTGCATCATTTTCGAATTGTGAAATTTTTCATTTAAATTGGATTCTGTCTTCCGTGTATCTATATTAAAGCGGAAATGTCTTCCAGTATGCATGCTTCCTTTCTCTCTTTTATTCTCCTATAAATAATATTCCTTCATATTTTATGCGATCGCAGTAAGGCTATTTTTAGAATTGCTCTCATTCGATTCTTTTATTCTTTCTGTGGACTGTTCCTAAAACCCATAAGTCCATTTGTAAGGCCTTTGAAAACATTCTTAAATGATTATAAGACTTTCAACTTTGCACATGCTATGTAGCGTCGGCAGTTTGCAAGTAATTCATCGTTATTTACCATCAGAAACTCCAATTATGAAAATTGCAAGAATTTTTAACATTATTTGTAATTGAGTAGCTTCAGGCGTGATGTGGTGGAAGTCGAACATAATGAATAACTGATCGAAGCACTTTTCCACTTGATACAATTTTTATTTTATTTTACAACCGGGTTTCGATGTATTACGTGATGATGGTCTGATGATGAAGTAATACATCGAAACCCGGTCGTAAAATAAAAATGTTATCAAGTGGAAAAGTGCTTCGATCAGTTATTCATTATTTGTAATGTAGAGGGAATAATCTTATCTAGGCAGCGATCAATCTCTTTTAGTTATCTATTGGAATTTTCAATCTTCGATAGGTGATACACACTTATATAATCTAGTGAGGAGTTAATATTCCAGCTTGAGCGTATTTTGTCAGTGATTTGTTAACTCCCCGTAATTTCAAAGAAGTTACAATATATGATTTCATCTAAGGTACTATTTCTGAAACCTCAATTATTATTTTAATCATATCCTATCGCCAAACTTACCCTGAATTCCTAATATATTCTATTTTTTTCCCGAGTAATAAATTTGGTCATCTAAAGACACGATTGCAAAATATTTGATAAAATCCGTAGGGAAATCCCTTGCGGCTACTGCGAATCTGACCTCGGTAAAGAGAGGTCTAAATTCTCTCTCAGGCCATTTGAATGGTAAAGTAGTTTTATCATAAAGGATTAATTATTATAACATATTGAATTATAAGCTAATATGTTTAACAATACATAAATAAAATATTAAATAAATATGTACCCTAGTCATGTTGTACTTCTATAGGGTTACCTGTTGGAAACGGAGTATATATTTTTGCAATAATTGTTGGAGATACCTCAGCTGGACCAAATTAACTAATTTCACTTATCAAGTATCATACATTATGTCTAGACTAGCATGGTTCTCCGATTAGAAGAACATTTTTCACCGACGTGTTATTAAGTTATTTAAGTACCTAAGTTATTTGCGGAGGCCGATCAATAAAGATTTTTTATTTTTTTGTCCTCATTATGTCTTATGCCCAATATAATTGCATTTTATAATACTTGTTTAATGTATAATAAATTTAGTTCAAGTTTCATTAATTTGACCGCAGTATTGCGTCAATGGCAACCGTTGCAAATTTGAAACCTGTTCTCTCCGCTTCGCAAGCAGTTTGCCTCATTCCGATGATGAGCGCATTCGACTGAGGTGTTTATTCCCATTGCAGCATAGGAATAAGTTTCATGAGGCTAGGTCTGGACTAAAGTGAGAATAAGGTACATACTACCTTGATCAAAAAGTTCCCGGAATAACCACCGTGTGGCGCTCCCATCGTTCCGATTTGAGTTCTGTTTTTTTTTGTTAAATTGGTACATCTGTTGTTGATATTCCCTTTAAATCTTAGTGTCATAACTTGACATTTGCAAAAGTTACGTAGCCAAGAGTACATCTATCTCTGTGTGTGTTGGCGATTTTTTACAATTTCAGAAATGGATTTAAATTTGCAACAACGAACTTGTATTAAATTTTGCATAAAAAACGGATTTAGTGGCGCACGGACGTTGGAAATGTTGGAAAAGTGTTTCGGCAACGATTCTCTAAAAAAAACGGTCGTTTACCAGTGGCACGAGCGGTTCAGAAGTGGTCGTGAGTCAATCGAAGATGATGAACGCAGTGGCAGACCATCGACATCGAAAGTCGGTGAAAAAATTGATAAAGTAAAAGAAATGTTGGTCAATAACCGCAAATTAACCATCAGAGAAATAGCGGAGGACTTGAACATTGCCTATGGATCCGCCCAAGACATTGTGGTTAATGATTTGGGTTTCCGTCGTGTAGCAGCAAAGTTTTTTCTGTTCAATCGAGTTAAAAAACCATTACGGGGAACGCGTTTTAGCAGCCGAGAGGAAGTAATGGAAAAATCGCAGGAAGCACTGATGGACATACCGAAAACCGACCGTAACTTTTGCAAATGTCAAGTTGTGACACTAAGATTTAAAGGGAATATCAACAACAGATGTACCAATTTAACAAAAAAACAGAACTAAAATCGGAACGATGGGAGCGCCACACGGTGGTTATTCCGGGAACTTTTTGATCAAGGTAGTATTTGATTTTTCGCGAGTTCATCGGTATTTCGCGTTAGATTTTGCGGAATCAACCTATCAAGATATACGTATCTAGTACATTGTTTGTTTTACCAGCGTGTGTTTTGAACCAAATAAATGTCTCGATATTTCCGGTGATTCTTCCAACGTTATTCGGTTCTCTCACTTGCAACATCGGTTTACATCTTTTAGAGCAGTAGCTGGAGCTCCGGTTACACCTTCCTTAAAATTGATGTTCTTTACCTTTTAAACATTCTAAGCGCCTTTCATCTGTGCTTTAGGGAAGGACAGTCTCTGCATTACCCTCCTGTAATATTAAAAAGTCTTCGGTGGGCTATTTTTGCAGGCTGTATTAAAATTTCAGTACAGCAAGGCGTGTTTTAGGAATATTGAACTTGGTTCTATTTGTAACGCCTTTTTCTGGCATATTAATGTAGTCAAATTATTGAAAATTGTGCCACCTGCATATTACATGCATTTTGCGAAGTATCTTATGGGAATAAAAAATTATGATAACTCTTTATGAAATAGATATCGTTGGTCATTACGGATTAAACTTTCGGTAATTAATTCAATGTTTGAGAAAGAAAATCGTAAGACTGCGGTAATAAAATTAAAACAATCTAGTGCCTTCTATCACTTTGTGATATTTTATAGCCTTCTATATCGTTATTTTGCAAGTTTTTAAGCATTGCTTGCCATTCCTAAAGAGAAAATTGTATGTTGTACTGATCACCGCGGTCTACAGCATCACAATAAAAAATGGCTACGGTCCCCTCTTCCGGTCCATTTGGGTATGTAGTTGGACTGCATTCACTCGCAAAGTCCAGGCATCTAATTATATGGCCTCGTGGAATTTTTAGGATATTTTATCCATGAGAATGTGGCATGATGACTTCATACGTGGAGCGTTGGGTCACTGGCCGTAGGAAAGGGGGTTGTAGTTTTTATGGGAGGCGACCGACAGCTGAGGCCATTTGCGCCATTAGGTATGAATGGGAAAGGGAAGGTGGAGAGAAACCCGGCGTCGGAATCAGCCTACTCTTGTCAGTTTAACGTCTCATCCGACGGGCGTCGCACTCACTCAAAGTGCTCTCCACAAAGCATCTCAAGTAGGGATACCACTGAAAAATATTTGTTGTCTCCAGGATTTGGAACCGGGCTCTCTCGGCGGGAAGCCTGTAAGTTAGCCACCGCACCACCTCAATCCCCCGGTAGGAAAGGGGTCCAAGCCTGAGTGATGCCCCTGGGTACCTATCTTCAACCACGTTTTTCGGCTACCAGATCTTTTTGGGAAACGGCCGGCGGTATAATGGTAGGGAGTAGCTGCCGAACTATCATTAGTGAATTTAACACGTCGTAGGGCTTAGTATTAAATGTGCTCTAATTTAAACCCTCAACCAAACTTCGGGTCGATTACCGTGATATTTTATTAAAATGAAATCGTAAGGCCTACAATTTAACACTGTTTATGGTCAAGTAGACTAATTTGGTTAGTAAACTTGCATATGTACCGTCTTACATAGGTACAGGGTTCGTCCGGAAAATAAGTGTACTGATTTTTTCCCGCCGCTCCAGGCGCGCCAAGCACCGCTCTGACGGGCTGCGATTGGAGGGGGGTATGTTGGCAAGCGACGCTGAAAAAGGCAGTCGGCTCTGAGCTGTGGTGTAGTGAGGAGCTCTGTTAACGCGAACCTCCACGCTCGACCCACGTCACGGAACGCGATGCCGAAGTTTTTGGAGCAGCGTTATTCCATCAAATTTGCGGTAAAGCTTGGGAAATCGTCTACCGAAACTGTCAGTATGATTAACCAGGCTTACGGGGAGTCAGCCATGTCCAGAAACATGATATTTCGGTGGCACAAGATGTTCGTGGAGGGCAGAGAAGAGGTCGATGACGAACGACGGCCTGGACGCCCATCAACGACACTCACCGACGAAAATGTGCGAAAAGTTCGCGATGTACTGAACTCTGATCGTCGTCTTAGTGTTCGGATGATAGCAGAGCAGTGTAATGTGCCAAAAACAATAGTGCACGAGATTATTAGGGAGCAATTACAGAGGCGAAAAATTTGTGCAAAGTTGGTGCCGAAAGTGCTCAGTGATGATCAAAGACTCAATTGTTTGGAAATCGCGACACAACTTGCGGATCACTGCAAAATGATCCACATTTTTTAGAGAACGTTGTTTCGGGTGACGAGACGTGGATCTTTGAGTACGGCCCGGAGTCGAAGAAACAAAGTGCGGAGTGGCACACCCCATCATCACCCCGTCAAAAGAAAGCTCGCATGAGCAAATCTCGGATCAAGGCGATGCTCATTGTCTTTTTTGACAAAAGGGGAGTCGTCCACTACGAATTTGTACCTGAACGACAAACTGTAAATGCTGCATTTTACGTCCAAGTGCTCGACAGGCTTCGAAAACGAGTCGCCCGCGTCCGGCCAGCGATCAAAAACATCTGGCGGCTGCATCACGACAATGCGCCGTCTCACACCGCGCTTGTCGTGTCGGACTTCTTGGCCAAGCACGGCGTGGCAACGCTGCCGCACCCGCCCTACAGCCCGGACTTAGCACCACCGGACTTCTTTCAATTCCCGAAGATAAAGAGGAGTTTGAAAGGAACGCGATACGGGACTTTGGACGCCGTCAAAGAGGCCGTGACGACGTGTCTTCGAGAGGTTCCCGATGATGCCTTCGCGGGAGCGTTCCAGGAATGGGAACGCCGCTGGAACAAGTGTATCGACTCACAAGGGTCCTATTTTGAGGAATATTAGCTTAAGATATGTAAAAGTGTAATAAATTTTTTTTCCTGAGCTCAGTACACTTATTTTCCGGACGAACCCTGTATGTTAGGGACTATTTCTTATGAAGTCCCAGGAAGCTTAATTTGCACTAAAATTGCTCTAAATATTTTTGACAAGATTTTAATTGCATCACTCTGTATGACGCCGTTCATCCTTGTTAGAAACGGTCCGAAATACAGATGATAGAGTGGGGGCTAATCTATGTGTAATCAGCCGAAGTTTAAGCAATAATTTAGTTTCACAATTCAACCGATTTGCGTCGTGGAAACATTTAAGTTTACGTGTCAATTTATTTTCAGGGTCGATTGTGCCGTTTAGAAAAATGGCAAATTTTTGGACAAATGTTTTTACGAATATGACGCTGATAACTTTAGTAAGTATTTCGTTTCACATTTTGCGGTAGGTCCGCGTGCGATGTCATTGCAAAGCAGAATCTTATGAATGTATCCCTGCCGATGTTAGAGCGAAATCAGGAAATTGAAAAGATTAAATTTTAACACAGTCATTTTTTAAATTATTTAGTCATTTATTATGTTTCCCTTGGTAGCATAGGCATTGTCCTCTTATATTCCTGAATCCATTAAATGCCCAGTAAGCCTCTCTCTCAAAAAATTGATGCATTGTGCGGTAGTATTTAAAAAATATAGATGAGGAAATTTTTAATATAATATTATATCTCCGCTTCTCAAAATTTTATCCCAACTCCATCTTATTTCTGACGTTAAAACAGGTTAACGTTGGCGACTAGATGCTTTTGAAACAACAACCGTTTTACTTGCCAATATTGTAAAGTTACTTTCATTCGTATTCGATTGACAGTATTCCTGTGAGTGAAGAGGCAAAAATATAATGAAAACAACATTATAAAATTCACTATCCCCTGTAACTGTTAATTCAGTTGATATTATTCAAAATATGTAGATAGAATCATACTGATTTTTATATACATCATTTCATTTATTCATATTTTGTGTGAGAGAAACTAGAGACAGCAAAGGAAATGCTACACTTCGCATGTTGACTAGTAAAGAAGAATGCATGTAAAAAAATTTAGAATTATTTCGAAGTTAAAAATGCCAAAAATAAAATTATAGTTTTTATTTTAATGGAAGTCTTCCGTGTATCAAAGAAAAAGCAATTAATTAATCTCGAGCCAAAATACCTACGTGAATTAATGCTTTCATGGTAAGCTCTTTCGAAAATGTGCTTTGCGAATTAATAATTTTATCACAGCAGTAGCAGCCATATTATTTTATCCACCTTTCATTAATCCAAATTAAGTTCTGGATTAAGAATATTTTGACTAAAAATAAACGGATAATGGAGTATAAAAGTTTAAAAATTAATGAAAATCATAATACAGGCACTTCAACTTCTCGATTCTAGATTTTACGATAGTCGTTTATGGATTTTCGAGTATCTTAAATCTCTTTCAGCTTTAAGACCGCTTAGAAGTGCCAGTGCTATGAAGATCCCTGAACTACCTTCAGATGAACTGTCAATAATTGGAATGGATATTTACAAATTATTTTGAGGCAATTAAAACAGGATTCATTCTTTCGAGAAAAGTAATGGGATATTTTATTTCCAGACAATAAATGTCCCAGTGCTATTGACCTCTGGAATGATTCTTTCATTAGAAAAGTGGAAAATTGAAACGAAAGTGATGATTGGGAATTCATGGATCCGGAATTAATGACCTTAAGTGTACACAGTGTGAATAAAATAGCGACTTAAATCAGATTGTCTCTCACGAAATTTCCCAGTGAGAGTCATTAATAAGAATTCTTTGAGTCGAGTTATTGGTAACCGACTAAGCCAAACTTGTAATTCCGAAGAGGATTATTGATTTTTGATCAATTTTCATCACGCTCTCCTTTCTGCAATATTCAGTTATTTTATCAACTTGCAGAGTAAATTTTCGCCACCGGAATACTATAAATTAGCATATTTTAATCAAATATTTGCGAAATATATATTTAATCATCGCAATCGCTAAAAAAGGATGTGAATTAATAAAATATTATATGGCCTTAAGTTAAGCTCCAATCTTCTTTAAATGAATCATATTTGTTTCCTAAATGCAAGCCAGAATATTTGTTTTGAATTATGTGGTCATCAAGCGAAAAGCTTTGTGGTGTAATTTATCAATTAAAAGATGTGAGACAGCGATTTGATTGCACCTGGTTTTTACGTATGGGTGTAGCCTGTCAAAATAAATTATGCTGTGAAATATTTAATGGAGTAGAGATGTGTTCTCAATGTTTCCTTGAAGGATAAATAGCCATTTCATCCAAGAAACCGATATTGAAACTCATTTTCTCGAATAATTACGACCGTCATTCCTAGAGATAAGTAAGCTCCTTGTCAGGTGCAGAATACGTGTCGTCTTCACCCATTTTCCTCTCGTACTTGAAATTCAATCCTCTATTACATCTTTTAGTCCTTCTTGATCTCTTTATCTCTCTGTAAAGTGCTTAAAAAAATTTCTAAAAACTCATTTTATTATCAAGTTTATCCACATCAAGTGGCCTTAAAATCCCACCACCTAAAGCTTATTTTTTTCCATTCATCTTTAAAAACCTTTCCAGGAGATTTCATCGTACGTGTCATTCTATAGATTCGCATTTTCCAGGACCATGCAGCATCGTTATAACATTTTCAGTCTGCGCAATGCCCAGGGTATGCTTTTCGTAAGGTCTTAACCCTTCGCTATTCTCACGATTCGTTTAAACAGTGGTCGCTGGGAGTATTGTGCCCCACCCAGGAGAATTGGTTGAGAGGGTGCAAAGGCAGTTGGTGCGAGTGCAAGTACGAGTGAGAAGGAAAAGTTGGGGGCATTTGGCTCTTGATGAGAGAATGCGGCTCAAACGTGATTGTGCGCAAGTGGATTTTATGTGTGCTCTTAACTCTCTAGTGAGGTCGGGAAGCGTTTCACGAGTTCAAGAGGGCCCCAGTTACCGCCAAAGTTTCCGCCACAGTGATCTCGATGTAAAAGAAGACGAAATAAATTGAAACAGGTTAATGTTCTACTCCAATGGACGTGCTTCTGTTTTATTTTATTCCTTCGTATATCTGAGAAAAAGACCAGTCATCGGATATCTGGCATACATAGTCCCCATCATGATGCCCGTTTCATTCTCTTGAGGAAGGTCTGTCAGGACCCGTTATCCACCCTCAACGTATGATACTATTCCCAGTCGAATCCTCACCCCACTATTTCCTTACCACCCAAAATAATGTTTTTATTGTATTTACTTTTGAATACTATGGTTTCTGTAAAACGCAAATATTGTTTAAAGTAAATGAGAGCGTCAAAGGGAAGAGTTTTCTAGTGACCGTCCTTAGATTAAAAAAGTACATTTTCGGATCTTTTAACCACTCCTTTGGGATTAATTGTGAGATTTAAGCCCCCACCCTTTTCAAAATCATCTGCGCTGTCATTTAAATCAATTAGGCTCTTCTCCTAACTGAAATCAATAAAATGAATTTAGAGTTAAAGGAAGTGTTATCCATTATGATTAATTCTCTGCTTAATTGGGAGCTCACGCTGAAAAAGTACGTTACCTTGAAGAGCAGATTGTTTCTTTATTATATTTTGACGATACTGACATTATTATTAAAAGTTTTTTGTTGCTATTCAAGGCAAATGAAATTCCTTCTTAACAAAGGATGAGTGAATTAATGAATAATGAACCTATTAAGTAAGATTCCTCATGAAAATCCCTTGTAATACGCATGAGGAAATGAAATATTCCTTATTTTATCAATACTTTTTTTTCAGAGTAAATTGATCACGCCTGTATTTATAAGTCGCCGATGAAAGCAGACACTTGGCTTTGCCACATAAAAAGTTTTATTTTCGACCTAAATTTTGTTACAGCGTAACATCTTCAGGCGGGTCACCCCCCTGCAAAAAATATCTACTCTCCCTTTACCTTATTTCATTACGAGCCCCTTGATACCCTTTTATCTTGCGGTCACGTTTTCCTTGATCTAAGCTATACTCATGTGCGGGGTATTCTCTTCTATGTTTGTCATTTACCGCTGAATATCCTTTCCATTGGGTTGCTTTATGATTTCTTTCCAATTCTTCTCAATCCTCTCTTGTTCGAATAATATTTTTTCTGTCTTTTCTTTGATTGTTTGGTCAGAATTTAAAAAGTTTATTCGTATTTATTTTCCGTATAAGCGCCTCGAATTATTTTTAGCGCCGTGAGGGCTCCAATGCAATGCATAAATTAACCAAAAGCTGAATAATGCTGGACAGTGTTTATCCAGAGTCTTGCGGCTTACCTAGCTAGCGCACACTGGAATTTGATATGTATTAAACTCATTGCCGATGTCCTTGACTTAGTTGAATCCGTAGATAGATAATCAATGGAAGTGTAAATGATCTCACCGGTCTCACAATTTGTATCCTGAAAGGAATGCAATTTTAAAAAGTTAATTTTGCATTCTTTGGTTATTAGCTATACTCTTAATGAATTTTAAGGTGAAATTTGCCCCATTCGTTTCATAAGCTTGCAATTAGTCCAGAAAAACCACGATTTAAAACTTTGGAATGCTGCATGTGTGTCCACCTTAATACGTACTCCTGAGTAAACATTCCGGCGTGAATCGCCTGTAACTTTTAATGTAATTGAATATAGATATAAGTATGTGGTCTTAAGTCTCCTTTAATTGCTAAGCGAAACGTGGTGAAGGAAAGGTGTGTCGTGCGATGAAAATTTGATATTATCCAGACATAACAAGGTTTATTAGCCATAGGTATCAACTTTTTTCTTCATGCCTTTTACAGAGTTCACTGCGGCCGTAATTGCATTTACCATAGTCTTCGTGACGCCAGCTAAGTCACTTTAAAGGGTCACTCGAAACGATTTGATGTGGGGCAATGGCGTATATTCTTTTGACCTCGTGAATTATATCTGTTTCTAACATTTCACCGTTATAAAATGATTTAGATAACTTTTAAAAAAGAATTCTCAGCACGGTAAAGTAATTATAAATTTCATCGAGTTAACATTCGCATGTTCACAAGTAATAGAAGTTTCGTAAATGTTTCTTTCCAATCAGGATTCCCTACCTGTTTTCAGGTAAGATTTTTAAACTACATTAGATCCTGAATTTCAATAGCATCCGTGTCCATGATAGTCGTTCTTTTTATTTAAAAGAAATATCAGTGAGATTGTTTACTGGCGTGAATATTATGATTCGTTGAGAACGTTTTTTCATCTCAGTGTTTAAAATTGGATAATTCTGTCAAAAAATGTATTCTCTTTTTTATGAAAACCTTTATAAATTCTCAATCATACACTTACGTTGAGTATATCAGTTGGTCTACACATTTCCATTTGTTAGCTCGGTACCGAAACAACTGTTCATTAGCTATGACTTAGTTTCATTTTCGTTCAATGACAAAGGTAATCGGGAT
This sequence comes from Hetaerina americana, assembly GCF_022747635.1. NCBI lineage: Eukaryota > Metazoa > Arthropoda > Insecta > Odonata > Calopterygidae > Hetaerina > Hetaerina americana. Next base: position 29,386,862 of record NW_027287205.1, read on the forward strand.
CACCATTGGGTCAAGGTAAATTACAAAGCTATTCACGCATCGGTGTCACCCCGGTTTCTTTAATAGCCGCCTTAGATGGTTCTTCCAGCGCCGGTTGAACCTGAATTCCAAGGAGCCTGGCGGAAAGGAAATTTTTCGCCGCCATTAAAGTTCAGCAAATTGTGATATTCTGTGGGAACTCTTTCATCTGAAATACGGTAATTAATTCGAAAAACTGCTTTCTAGCCACCTTACGTGTACAGTGATTATCGCAATCAGGTGACAAAGGGGCCCGGGGGGGGGGGGATAAATTAGCGTATAAGTGGGAAGTATTAGCAAGATTTGTCTGCAAAGAGTTGGTTTAAAATTTCCCATGCTTGTTTGCCTTGACCTCTTTGGAAATGCTGACGGTTTTTTGAGTAATCAAAGACCAATTATAAATATTAAATAAATATGACTGACTTTCATTCCTATCCCCACCTCTCTCCATTCCTCTTTAATCATTTGCATCTCATATACGTTGAACAGAATAAGTAATAATGAACAATCTTGCCTTACTCCATTTCCTAACGCTGCCCATCCGGACTCTCCGTCCTCCAATTTTGCATCAACAGTATGGCACGTATCAAGGTATCAGATTAGCCTCCTGACCCTCCAATGTATTCCTATTTTCTACAATAAATTTACTCATTAGTTTTTCCCAATCCACTTTATCAAATATCTTTTCGAAATAACGAAAAAGACAAATACGTCCTGATTGAATTCTAACATCCCTCTGCATTTGTAATCTAATTACTGCAATGACTTCTTGCGTGAATCCAAACTGATCATCCCCTAAGTAATAATTTGATCTGATTTCCATATTTTTGTTGATGATCCTAAACACCTCTTTATCTAGGTGGGAAATCAAACTTATTTTTCCGTAGCCCTTACAGGACTCAGCCTTTAACTTTTTTGGAATAGGAACTAACGCTGATCTCTCTAAATCTTCCAGCCAGGTTCCTTTCTCATAAATGCTACTAATTGGTCCATAAAAACTTTTCCTCCCATATTTCCCTAAAGCCTTAAGTAGTTCCGCAGGAATATTGTCAACCCCTACGGCCTTATTTGATTTAATCTCCCGTAACGCGCTCTCTATCTCATCGTCGAGTATGTCGACCTAAGCTATATTCTTCTACGTCATGTACTCTTTCTATGTCTAATCTTGTTGGCCTTAGATCTTTACCATACAGTCCTTCTATATATTCCTCCATTTATATTTGATATATTCTGCTTGAACTGGGATTTTACCCAACTTATCTCTATCTCCTAACACCGGTTTACCCTTCTTGCTTCCCGATATTAATTTGGACTTCATTTATAGTGCAGCAATTTCATCCTTCCTCTGCAAACTTTTTATATCCTTACACTAAGTCTTCTACCATGCTTCTTTTGCTTTATCTGCTACCCGTCTAAAGTTTTTATTTAACTCTTTGTTTTGTCTCTGTGTAGCTCTGCGTGAATATTCTTCTATTTTCTTCTTTCATCTATTTCTTCTGATCACCTCATCCTGGATCCATGATTTCCCGATCCTTTTCCCATTAACAGTTCCTATTATTCTTTTCCGGGTTTCGATATCCCTATTTTGATATATTTCCATTTTTCCTCGTTAGCATTCAGATCTTTTCCCTCATTCATGGATTTCTCTACCGCCTGCTGATACTCCTTCCATGTCAATCCAGTTAATGCTTCTAAATTGCATGTTCTAACCCGCAGCCCCTGCCGTATCTTTTTTAATCATACGCAGCACTTTACGAGCCCTAAATTGTGATCTGAGACCGCATTCACTCCTGGGGAAATGGGGGAACGCTGTTTCTAAAGCTGTGCCGAACTATGTATATGTGTGTATATATATATATATATATATATATATATATATATTTATATATATATATATATATATATATATATATATATATATATATATATATATATACATACATATATACGAGGCATATTCATAAAGTAAGGGCCGTTTGCTTATATTTAAATAATGGCACTTCAAAACGCAGTTTTACTCCTGCAGCGTCATAAACTGATTCTTTGAGAAGCTATAGCAGAATTTGTTTTACTGCAGAAGTCTTTTGCTTTCCGTGCATGCCAACAACAATGTCCGCGACAATCGTTGATCCCGCCAGCTGTGAAGTGCGTTCTGTCATACGATTCTTGTATGCAAAAAATTGTCGGCTGCTGGAATTCATTGGGAGTTATTCCTAGTTTATGGACCTAAAGGTATTAGTGAAGGAAAGGTTAGAAAATGGTGCCGTGATTTTAAAAATCGACGAACAAATGCCCATGACGAAGAGCGAAGTGGCAGGCCCAGTATTCTGACCCATGATATTGTTTCGCAAGTGGAACAAAAACTGCGATGTCATCTTCGATTGACGATTAATGGCCTGAATTAACGATTTCCTCAAATTGGACGCAATGTTGTCTGCAATATTGTCTCGGAAAACCTCGGATATCACAAATTGTGTGCAAGGTGGGAACCAAGACACTGCTGCCAAAACCAATAACAAAATTAAAGATTTTCGTTGGAAACTCTTTGACAACCCACCGTACAGTCCTGACCTTCCACCTAGCGACTACGTCCTCTTCTTGCACTTGAAACAGTGGCTCGGTGGGCAACGATTCGAAACCGAAGAGGAACTCAAGAACGGCGTTGTCAATTTGTTTAACTCTCAGGCGGCGGGGTTCTTTGCAGAGGGGTTAAAGAAGCTGGTGCAGCGGTGCGAAAAAGGCTTAGAATTGAACTGCGATTATGTGGAGAAGTGAAGTAGGTTTGTAGCTAATTAAAGTGCCAATAAAATGTGTTTCATATGAATACTTTTTTTTCCTGTGACCAAACGGCCCTTACTTTATGAACATGACTCGTGTGTGTGTATGTGTATGTGTATATATATATATATATATATATATATATATATATATATATATATATATATATATGTTTTTGTGTGTACACATTTTATTTATGGTTTATTATAATATTTTTTATCAACTTGCAAGTGTAGTTATAATAACTTGTGCTTTTAATCGCTATGCAATACGCATGACTTAATTATCACTCTCTCCCGTATTATGGTTAGATTTTTTGTTTTTCACATAATTAAATTTCGTCATTGATCCTCTAGCATCTCAAATTCACATTGTTGACTTCATGTTTTACATAAAAAGCGGAGTTTAATTTGAAAATGTTATTCTCAGTATTATAATTAGTTGAAGTATTTAGGTAGTCAGTTGAAGCATCTCATAATTATTAATTTCGATATCACTCATGGGGTCCGAATTGAATTTGGGAAAACATTAGCTTCAAAGGGAAAAAGTCTCAAGTCAATCAATTAAAACTGCGTACAATGATGTAGTATTACTGTTTTTTATACTTTTTCCCCCAACGTAAGTTAGATGTAATTTCATAAGTTGAATAATTCAATTGGATTTCTTTTCCGATAATTTTACTGCCCCCCTACGTTGTAGTTTACACGTTCTGGATATGCATTGCTGATGAATTTCTTGTTTTTATAAAAATGATTATTCTCGTTGAAATTGTTTTACATTTCCTCTAATCTTGTTATTTCCGATTGGAAAACTTAAGAAGATGCGTTACTTCCTTCATGTTAGTCGATTTCTTGATCACGCCGCGATCGTTATTTAGAGGAGAAAGACTAAATTGGCTAATTTTGCCAAAGCGCATGAGAAGGTGATTATTTACAAGTTGTGTTTTGTAAGTGTATGCAGGAGATACTGATAGTAATGGGATGCTGAAGACGGTGATAGAGGGGAGAATGCAGGGAAAGCAGTGTTGAGGGAGGGGAAGAATAGGCATTTGAATTATCATATAAATGTTTTACGAGTTCATTTGTGTATAGTGCCGTGATCCATCAAAGTCTTGCCTTATGCCAGTGGTCTACAGCTAATAATAATTACATTTAAAAGAGTAACGACGCATTGAAAAACTGAAAAGAATAAACGATGTCACATTCTCTATGAAGATCTTTTTATCCGTGCATTCGATTATGCTAGAAAAATATTAGCATCAGCTTTTCAAAGTGCCGAAAAAAGAAATAAACACCAATTTATAACTATCGTGGTTAATAAAAATTCTGAAATCCTGGCAAATGAAGCTGCAGGTCATAAGTCCCTGAGGCAGCTTCTAATGTGTACGCGGATTTAAATGCATGTAAATCATACGGAAGTTGCTTATTTGTAAAAAAATATCCTTAAGAACATGGTATTATTAGGTAAAAATGATATTCTGTATAAATTGGGTTTGGGATATCTAATTGAATGGCAAACTCGCGTAAACTCGTCATTGACCTAACTGTTAGTTTTTTAAAGCGATCATTTGCTCAAAGTCCTGTTTCTTCTTGTTTTATCATTTTTCTTGGGAACTAATATGAAATGTTCCAAGAAAAGCTAGCTTACTGAAGAGCATAATGGAATATAAGGATAGAAGGAAGGAATGAAAATGATGGTCAATGTTGAGCTAAGAGGAGCAAGAAATTGACGATGTTAGTGCGAGGACCTGTGAAGAAATGAAGAGATTGGCAGGGTACAAGTTAGTTTGGTTGGATTGCGACTAACCACCACGTACTATGATAATCCATTATAATGAACCTTTTAAACAGGTTTTTATTTGCTACTCTGAATAAGTAGATATAGCAATACCAAATTATTAGTAAGCCAACTATATGCTTAATTAATTGAATTGATTTTAGTTATATTAACTTTATTTCTTTCTAAGTAAACTATAATGGTGTACGGACCAATGATACCGCTTTCCCAGCAGAATAGTGTAATTACAATTGACATGTTCAATTACCCCTACCCAGGCTCTACCCTTCCGATTTGCAAAATTCCGATAACGCTACATACTAAAGCGTTAGTTATGTTCAAGACGGCCGCACTCCAGTTGTAAAATACGCATGGACCGTTTGGGGTTGGATAATTTGTATGCGAATAGTGGAAGTAAGCCGAGCGTAGTAAAATATCCCTATTTTTTAATATTTATAGGGACGTTAACGCAAAATAATTTAAGTCAATTGGTAAGATAATATCTGGGTAACCAAAGTTCCTCTGGGGAAGCATCTTTGTACGTTGACTCCTCTTTTATTCGTCCCTAATCCTTAGCATGATTTTTATCTTCCGTATCCCTCTAATAAATTAATAATTAGGACGAATATGATACCATAAATATCCAGAAATATCGACCTTCCTTGGAATGTCAATCACACTTAAGCCTCGATAACTGGTGTAATCAAATCATCATATTGGTATTCATCTACATCTGCATAATACCCCGCAAGCCGCCGCAAGGGCGTGTGGCGGGGACGTGTATTCTACCGGTTAAGGTAATATATTAGGCTAAGGGAGATTTTGATAGGTTAAGGTAGGTTTAAAGTGGTCATATAAACGTAATCATTGGTTAATTGTGCATACATATTCACGCAGACAGTGAGAGAATTTTTAAGAGAAACTTTAAATCGTATTAGCGGATGGTTGTCTTTTTAGGGTAAAAAATGATTTTCTGTGATAATGTGTCTGTCACATGAGAATTTGGAATTATTCAGCATGGATATCATCTTAATTTACAGATAAACTCTTCAATTTCCTCCGTACTAACAAACAGACAAAAATTAAGGAATATTAATTACATTTCATCTTTATTCCGAGAAAATCCAAGTGTAAACGACTATTAATATGTCAACGAATAGACTATTTTAACGGCGTTTAGTCACGTAAGAAATTCTTAAGTGTTCCAGGATATGATCCTGTACTTGAAAAAGAGAAAAATATTCTCAGTCAATATTCGGAGCCGTCCATTTGTGCAAGCTGCTCCAGTCAAAGGCGTACGTTCGAAAAAGGTGCCATGTAGAATGCAAAGGCGTGCCCTTTGACTGAGAACCTTTGACCCGTACCCTGTTCGCTAAAGTCAAGTTGAAGCAGTGTGGGATTCACTCTACTCATTGGCTCTTAATACACATGGAGTGGCCCAATATAGCTGCCAAAACTTTACTTCCTCTGTCTTTGAACGTGAGACTGAATGATACTGCTCGCGGTAACCTAGGCAACCGCTGTTGAAATCTAATAACCAAAAAGTTAAAAGTTGAATCAACTTCGAGTCGGATATTATGTCTCTCCCTTATTAATATTTTTTTATGGAAGAGACTTCCAGAGAAGATATAAGATTAATTAGGGGAGTCCTTAAATTTCCTAAGAGCTATGTTGATTTTTTTCTCTACCAATTTTCAAGGATCGTAGAAAATATTAATCCCACCCTATTTTCCTCTTACGTAAATGGCAGAGTATTATTTATGTGAAAAGCACCATTTTTATGAGAAAATATTTTTCGCATCAAAGTTTCATCAAATAGTTTGTTTATACGAATACTGATCAGCTCCCATATCCCTTACTTGAACTGAAAAGGTACATAACCTTGAAAGAGAACTAGTTCTTTTTTATTTTTAGTGGTATTTAAAAAATACAGTGGAGCCAAACACGTTTCCAACATCCTAAACAGGTTGATAAATACTTAAAGAACTCCGAAAAATAGCTTTATTAATATACATTTACACAGTGTCCTCTTTGGTGAACAAGGGTGATTAAAATCCTATATTCTTACACTAAGGCCGAAGTAATGCAATAATTGACTTTGCTCAAGACATTTTCAGGCATACTCACCTCCTTTCTTCTCGAGGAAAATTAATAAGATGACGCAGCATCCATTATATCTCTTTTCAAACCCCTTACGCAATTAATAGACGGTTCCTTTTCTGGAGCCTCAGTGCCTTCGCAGAATTCACGAGGGGATACGAACGTGAATTTGGATGTTAAGAAATCGTTCTACGCCCAATACATTTTTTCCCCAAATTTCATGTTATTTTAAGCCTTATTCTATATAGTTGTGCTTGCATTGATACAAGCCCAACCTATTATCTTTATTAGTTGATAGGTTTCAATCGTAAGTAGAATAAGATAGGTCATCTAGGCCACATTCATTAGTGTCCAGCGTTGCTGACTATGTATCACTTATCTATATTTATGCCTTAAATACCATTTAAATTACACCGCAAGCGTTGTATTGCTAGGATAGATACATAATATTTGAATTTGGTTAATAATAAATCGATGTAGAGTGAAGGTTAGCGTGACTACTACAAATTAGAGGCAATTTATGAAATACAAACATGAAAAATAAAGAGGGAAAGAGACGACATTTTTGAGGATATTAGAAAATCACCGAATTAAATGTTATCCTCAGGTTATTTACTCGAAGGCAAAGCTTAACCAAAAAGTACAAAAGATTTTTAACTTGTTGTAAAGAATAGCACCGAAAAATTTGCACTAAGGAGAAGTCAGAAAAAATATCCCATTGCTTGTAAAGGAAAAAGAATAAATTAAAATCCGCATTACCGTAACGTGATACTTACGACAGTTTTTTTTTGCGAGAAGCATATATTTACCAGTCAATGAAAAAAAAGCAGAAATTCTTTTTATCCGGAACTGAATAGCCTCTAGGTGATATACATAACATTCGAGATCAGAAAGGAGAGAGGTATTCGTGATGAAGCATGTTCGTTGAAGTAAGACAGGTGGCGAATTGGAGGCTTTTATTAATTTACTTACTTTGCACTAGTTCGAAAACAGCGCTTCGGCCTTTACATCGGATTTTGAACAATTGTATAAAAATGGCAAAAATTACATGCACGCAAAACCCTAGATGGAGGAAACCCACCTCTGAGGGAATCGAATCCGTGGCCTCTTAGTTGGTAGACGGGGACGTTACGCCGCCACCGGCAAGGATATGATTTAGGAGATATGATTGTGGAGAAGGATGGCAAAGGTTAAGTGGAAGAAAATAAAATAAATAAAGGAATCAATAGGCATGGTGAGGGAGGAGAGGTAATGGTTGGAAAAATCCAAAGGAGGCAGGAGAAGTGGATGCAGAGCATTTTGGCGATCGAATTTTGGAGGCTGGAGGGAAGAGAGAATGTTAGGCAGGCGAAGGAAGCAGGGGGAGAAACTGGATGAGCATGTGGAAGAGAATGAAAGAAGGAAGGAAGTGTGAGGATTTCCGTAAGGATTTATTTTAGAGAAGATAGTAAGGCTCTGGTGTTAGGCGAAGCTTAGAAATATAGCGGTGGTAAGTTTGTTTGCCCGTCTAAAACCTAAATTAAACGGTAGAATACCAACTAATAACTGGAAAAATTGATGAATTTAATTTGAACCTTGAAAGCACTGAGACAAAACATAGGAAGAAGCTCTTCACGGTAAACGAAAGCAGTAATTTGAGTTGTATACAAATAGTATCGCGTAGAGTAAAACAATAGATGAAATTGAATTAGGAAATAATAATACGAAAACTATGAAAAATTTGATTCAATTTGTCATCATGAATATATGATAAAAGTTACGCGAACGTTAATTCAATGCGTTTTTTGTATGATCTTAATTATCAGCAAACATTTAAATAAGTTACAAACAGAAAGGTAAGCATTGTTACAAATGAATAGAATTTTTTCCAACTTGACCAGTAATTTCCTTCCGTTCTGCTAGCTTAATTCAAATTCTGTACGGGAAAAGCCCGTGGTAATAGAACTCCATGAGGTTTGGACCTGTTTTATCATCTTCACCAGAAGTACCGAGTTTGTTAACAGGAAAACATACCCGTTTAACTTACACGCGACCATTAAAATTGGAACGTTAATCACACAGTTATTCAAATGATGATGAAAGAAAGTCTTAGCCGCAAGTAATAATGATGTGACAAATTAAATTTACGAATGATAGAATAACCAAAGGATTTTCGACGGTAAGGGAATATTTTAGAAAAGGCTTTAATTCCCACTGCGACCACCAAAACTGAATGCTTACCTGAATAAACTCAATTTTCTGCTAGCAGATCCTTTAATCCCGAAATAAAGTCTTTTTGATTTAAAATGATTCGACGAATTGAGTTACTGTGAGCGAAAAAACAATGAAGATTAATTTGCACAAAGTCAACTGTTTCGGGACGGCGCGAAACCTCACGAACGTTACCCAACTACTAGATATGAAATAAAAGAGTGGAAAGGACTCCTGAAAGGCCATAAAAGTTCGCAGAAAATTCCATCCCTTAGCTTTTCATGGAAATCACACGCTTATTTAGTCTTTCAAACCCAATCTCCAACTCTGAGCAACAATAAAACTATTAAAGTGCCAATTCTCTTCCCGTAATAAAAAAATGGAGAAAAAAGAAGCTTTTTAGCCTCATTCCTATCTCAAGCTCTCCGATAGCAAACACATATCCATTGCCACAATAGAGCCCAATAAATTCATCAGTCGTCATATTCTTCCTTCACAAGGACGTAGATAATTTTGTCTCCCTCGTCTCCTGACTAAGGAACAAATTTCCTACGGCGAGCGGGAGAGAGTGGTTTAGCCGGTAGCCCACGCCGTGGCTTCCTGATCCATTAAGACACGACCATTCGTATCATTTTCCCCATCCAACGTAGTTGACCCCCAGGCTACCGTGGCTCATGTTTGAAATAATGTTTAGCCGTTCGCAATGAATCAGTTTACGTGAAAGCAGAGGAACTCTCGACCTTCATGCAAAATTGAGAACTTTTTCAAAGCTAATCTGCGTAGAAAAAGACACTTAAAGCATTTGAACAGCAGTTTTAAAAAATTGGACAGCGAATTGCATCAAAATTAGGAGGCTTTTCCTACAGCACGTTGAAAAATTCATCCATCTTGGAAGTGTTAACACAAAGATGGTCAAATTAGAAGGGACGTCGTTGGAAGAAATGTGTTAGGCAAATGAGGTCTTTAGCACTAGTATATTAGTTTTTAAATCTTTGAGCAAATAAACTTCAAGGTCGCGGATAAATATTTGCCAGCGCACTCTTGAAAAGATTGCTGAATACATTGTTAAATGAACTGACGTTTGGTTCTCTATCTGACGGTTGAAATTGACTTTCATCATTATCTATTTGCAAAGAGAGGTGTTGTAAAGAAAATGTCACTACTAGTAGTCTGGATACTTTCCAACATCTTAGGTTTCTGGAAGAATACCTGCTCTAAATCTTGGGCTTATTTTAAGCATTATAATTAAAGATATTCTGCTGAATGAAGTAGATTTTGAATGGGCACAGCCCGTAAAGGGATACACAACCTGACATCCAACACAACAATAAGTCCCTCTTTAATGTCAATGGCATATATTTCCCTCATCCATTCGTTCCTCCTGCCATGCCTATCCTCATGGGATCCTCCTTTATCCTAATGGGTGACTTGGAAGAAGAGACCATTTGGTCTCAATTTCGCCCAAATAAAGACCTCTATCTATCCTCCTATCCCTACCTCTTCCTCGTTTGCCTACTATTTCCATCTCTACTTCCGACCTCAACATCCCATTCCCAATCTAAACGCTCTGAATCTATCTTTCCTACCTGCTTTTGATTTCTCCCAACAATACCCTATCCTCCCCCACCATAGATGTCACTTTCTCTTCGTTTTCCTTTTTGTGTATTTCATCTTGTCCATCCTTGGCCACCCCCACATTTCAAAATCCTGCAATGCACACTTATCGTCCTGCTTCAATGACCATGTCTCCGCGCCGTATAAAGCCACGTTCCATGTTAGAGTTCTGATAAGCGCTTTCATAACTTATCCATCATCCTAATTACAAACTCCCCCCTTTTGAAAGCTCCTTTGCGTCCGTTGAAAAAATCATTCCTTTCCAACCCGAAAGCCGCCGCAGAGGGGTATAAGGGCACCAGTCATGCATGCACAAATAGAAGTTCGTTCATGCATTTGAATATATATTAGCCTACGTGAACAAACACTCGTACACATGCATGCTTATATGTTTGCAAATGTACGTGTACGATTAAATAATTGATGTGTATGTAGAAATCATTGAATTTTAATCATTGAGTAAACTATTGCGATGTAGGTTCGATTTTTCTATAATTGCATATCGTGCAAGGGATGGGGGGGGGGGTACGTGAATCAATTGTGACGCTGTCTGTTTCTCTTACTTTATACTGACGGTTGAATCTGCCTATTTAATTTTGTGTCTAATAATTCTACCTGTATCACTAGAGAAGTCGGGTTCCCTGTGAATTTCTAGAAGTTTAAGTCTCCTCAGCTCTCTTGGAGTGTCAAGGGGTTCCTACCTATTACGTCCAACATGGGCTGTACTCTGTCTTCTGTATACCTGTAAATACATCAATTTGATTTTCTCTTAACTTTTTCTGCTACCAAATTGACGTTTTCTCTCATGGGTCCCAACTACTTGACGCGCATTCAAAATATAACCCAACGAAAGTGGGATACAATTTTTCTCTTACTTTTCATTAAAATTTCCTGCAATCCATCTTAATCTGCTTAAGTGTTTCCACAATTTTTCCGTCATTTGAAGATTAGCCGTAGTCACATTGAGAAATTGGATGTAGTTTAATTCATTCCCTAATCCTCTGAACATTTGGTTAAGAATATATGACTCGTGGGAGAAATTATAAACTGTAAATTACCCCAATTTTTTAAAATTATACTCTAATGACATATTTTCGTCGTCTGGGTTAAGCGAAAAAAACAGAAAATGGGAAAAATGAGATTTGGCATTCCCCTCACGCATCCGAGATATTGCCCCCGCAACTTCGCTGTCCGAACCGCACCCATGTACGCCCGTTGTGAATGTTTAAATTAGGCACCTCAGGGGGAAATGATGGCACTGCAATGTAATTGGGCATTTCCTGGGGAAAATGCTCACTTGCTTGCGAAAATGGAGAAGAGAGGGGGACGGAATGCGTTGGGTGGTTTTTATATATTTATTTATTTCAATTGCCTATCAAAGGGAGCAATTTCCAAGTCCGAACACAACTCCTTGCCCGCAAAAAGCTCGTCACCGCGTCCTCGAAATACTCCAGTTTTCATTCCTGCGGTGTGTTTGACACCTGTGGTCCTCCTCTCCTCTCATTTCCCCATCGCGCTCAACCCCTTCCTTCTCTCTCCAACCTCATCCAGTCTACAGGAGTCCCACCGAACCAGAGCTCTAATGCGCATCCCAGATTCTGCGTCCTCGGTTATATCCTCCCTTCCTTCTCCCCTCTAAACGTGGGCTTTGGCCCATTTTGGGGAAGGGAGGGCGTGGCAGGTGGTGGTCAACGCCGACGACTACTCCTCTCCCAGTCGGTTTCAGAATTACTTCTCTCGCGAAGATCCTCGTCGAATTTTTCCGCCTATTTCCTGTCATCCCCATTTGAGCTGCTGCCTCTAAACGACAGACACTCCCCTTCCAGTTGCGCTGATATCACCCATGTGGACGCAGTTGTCCCTCATGCGCTGGACAGGCACACTGCGAGGATTCCCGCATTAAAGTTAGCGTTCAGGAAGATAATTCTTCGCATGATTGTGGTGTGACTGTGCAGTTGTATAGCTTTAAAGAGGCATTTCTTCAATTATAATTTTTTTCGTTCGGCGTTATGCGGAAACCTGTGGCACAGTAACTACTGGGGGAACTTGTTTGTGTGTTACTGACTGTTAAGGCTGTTTCACTTCCAAATTTTATATCCCTTCACCTTTGCTCGGAGAGCAAATGGCGATAATCGTAAAGTTTTACAAAAATGAGGGCAATTTCAGGATATACCTTTCGAAAGGAAAACTCCTTTATAGAATTTATTAAGGCTATTGTTGAGGATGTTACAAAACGGTGAAATCTAAATGGATAGGGCGTAGAAAAAAATGAAAGATTGATTCATATGGACGAGGTGGAGCATTTTTTATAGCAACTTTAAATGGAAACCCCTCAATCGCATGCTTCAACATTTCAGAAACACCATTAAAAAAGAAATAACGCTTTTCAGTCATAGTTGAAAGTTTTGACTCAATGTAACTCAACCAACTGTTCCAATTCTGTTGTGCCTACACGATTCAAACGGGTATTTATCATAGTATGGCTGTTTAGACACTATACTTAGCTACTGGTAATAATAGTTTGTCTCTGCACCCGAGAAAAATACTTGTAGATACTCTCTTTTACAAAAAGGATGTCAATAAGTTGCCATCAATTGCCTAATTTCTTGGAAATATTTAGGAGCTGGTTATTAACAATGCTTTGGCAGAATTATTTCCAAAAATTTAACATTTTATTACAATGACTGTGCTCCTTTATTTCAGAAATATAAAATCTAGGTCGTTCTTGAACCAGAATAATCAATTAATCACGCGCAGAGAAACTCGCCGCTCCACTTAAAGTACGTGGATTCATTCTCGGTAAACGTCCAAATGGGACGGAGCATGACACGCCAAGCGTTAGAATTGTATTACGTCTACATGCATAGAAGTTTTAAAAAAACCTGAGTGACTCTTAGTTCACCTCTGCCGCACAGCGATGGAAACAGCACAGCTTGCCACTTCACAATGAAAAGGCAGGGCTTAGCCTGTTTTTTCGAGGCGTTAAAATAATCGCCGATAATTGGACTCAACCGTGTGAAAACAACACTATATGCAGCAAAGCAAAACAGATTCACGTGTGATGTGGTGGAAGACCTCAATGATAAGAGAAACAAAAACAACTGAAGGATATCACTTATTTTAGTCTCTATTTTTCCCTGTCATAGGAAATCCCCACTAGCTTCGACTTACTAGATCGTTTTTAATTAAAGCTTTCATAGTTCAGTTTACCCGCACGTATTTCTCCCATACCCCTGACCGACTCTATATGCATTATATACATGGTGTAGTACCACTCACGGGAGTAATATAACATTTGGACGGCACAATAGAACACAAAATAAAATAGAAAACACGTAAAAGGGCACATTTTAAATTGTTTGAGCTTTTAGCTTCTCTGAGGCCCTCTTCAGGTCAGACTGGAAGGTCTCGGAATGGGACTATGGAGTGGGGGGGGGGGTGAAGATGCAGGGTATGCTAGGAAGGAAAATTAATGATGGCGGTTAAGGTAGGGAATTTTAAAAGATTGGAAAGCTAGTATTTTTTTGGATTCACGAGCTCTCACCTATATATTGGTGGCTGAAACGGATAGGGTTTATAGGATGGTTAGGGAGAAACACTGGTCAAAGGAAAGGTGGGAATTTGCGTGTGAATGGATAGGGAGAGAAGGGAGTGAGGCAGTATTAGAGGAGTAGCGTTGACTGTTCGTTCGAATGGATTAGCGGGTAATGCATTCGCCTATGTAAAATGAAGTGCATTGTTTGCATGACAAAAGATAAATAATGTTTTTGAGAGGCAATTAGCGTGGGAACGAGGTGAGGGGGCAATGAGGGGATGTAGGGAGAGGGGAGCAGGCCTATTAAGTAGACATGTTTTGCATCGGGGGCGGTTGCAAGTGGGAAAAATATGTGGAAATTCGTCAGGGGGGTGCCAAAGGGTTGGTGGAACTCAGAAGATTTTTGAGATTGGTGGGTCATCTGTATGCGAGAGAGGGGCATTGGGGCAGTAAGGATTAGGTAGCGTCATCGTCATATAACATAGAAAACAATTCTTTAAGAAAGGTTGTCGGTCTGTGGGATCCGGGGAAATAGGTGGTGCAAAAGTTGAGTCCAGCGTCAAATGGGGGGTAGTTTTTCTGTAGTGTGTGATTTCAAGTGGAGCGGTGGATTTTATTTGCAGGAGCTTTTCTGAGTAATTGTTTTTTTGTGAAGAGCATGGTGTAAATTGTGGAGGTATTTGTTGAGGGTGGCCATGGTGTTCCGAATCCAGTATTCGTGGATAGAAGGAGGGTTATTTATGTACATAAATATATATATATATACATATATATATATATATATATATAATTATATATATATATATATATTATATGTATATATATATAATGAAAACACTTAGCACTAGTGGACACAGACAAAAACACAGAAACACACAAAAAAGAGACGATTTTTCGAATTTTCGATGGTCGTGACCACCTTTATCAAGGAAGAGAGGGACAGAACTGAAGGGAATACGATGGCTGGAGCGATGGATAGAAGGGGAAGGTGGGGAGAGAATTCCGAAGGGACGGGTTTAGAGGGGCAGCGTTAGAAGGGTGGGGAAAATGTAGAAGGTGATGGGGGTGGAAGGGGGATGAAAATATAATTGGAGCAGGGTAATTAATGCCTAATATTGATTCCTGGCCAATTCCAGGACTCCAAGAGCCAGATGAAGGATTGCTCTAATGTTTTCAGTTTCAGTGGAGGATCAGAGGGTGGGAGGGATGCTATGATGGATACACTATAGCATTTATCAAAGGGAGTGTTGTGTTCGGAGGCGTGTTTGGGGATAGGGAGCATATCAATTAGGGAAGAGTTTTTGCATGAGGCTCGGTGGTTGCTGATTCTGATATTGAGGGGTGTGGTGCACTGCCAAATATAAGAGGCAGGGCAAAGTTGACACTTCAGAAGGTACACTACATTGCTATATTTGCAAGTAGAGGAGGGAATTCGTGGGAGAGAGTTAAAAAGCGGGTGGGAGAGGGATGGGATTTTGGTTTTGAAAATAGGGCATGTTTTGCATCTGGGTTTATTGCATGACGTTGGAGTGGTTTTGGGACGGGTTGGGGATTTAAGGAGTGGATTGGTTGGTTTGAGGAGATCGGATAGGTTGGCGGGGCGTTTGAAAGTAACTGAGGGACATTTTGGAAAAAGGTTGGCGGTGGCATTATGATTTTTTAGGATAGGGTAGATGTCTTTTAGGATTGGTCGTAGAAATTCTAAGCCCGGGAAGTATGTGGTGCAAATTGAGAGAGGGTGGGGTTCCGCGGTGGAGGAAGGTTTGGGAATGTACGCATGTTTTCGGATTCTTTTGTTCAGGAGGGATTCGGGATAACCGCGTTTGAGGAGGGAACAGTGTAGACTTGAAAGGAAATTATCAAGGGAATCAGGGTCATTGCAAATTATGTGTCCTCTTATGGACAGGGAGTAAGGAATGGAGCGTTTTGTGTGATATGGGTGGCAACTATTGTAGTGTAAGTATTGCTGTTTGTTTGTGGGTTTAATATGTACAGAGGTGTGAAATGTTTGGTTTCTTAATGTTACATTTACATCCAGGAAGGTGATTTGGGAGGAGGAAACTGTAGAACTGAAGGGGACAGAGGACAAAGCATTGAGGTCGGAAATAAAGGCTTTCAGGAAATCGGTACCATGTGGCCAGAGGAGGAAGATATCATCGATGTATCTGAGCCACAATAGAGGTTTCAGTGGTTGTTTTAACAGGAATTTCTTCTGTGCGAGACCAAGAAAGAGGTTTGCATAGGAAGGGCTGAACCTGCTACCCATGGCACAGCCCTTGATTTGTAAGAAGAATTTATCGTTAAAGGAAAAGGAGTTGCGGGTGAGGATGAACTCGGAAAGACTAAGGAGAAAATCTGTGATGGGTGTGTGTGGCTCAGGGCGGAAATAATGAAGGAGGTATGCAGAACCAAAGAGAGACTCATCTTAGTTTCAGATATCAGTGTTTTTTAACAGTGACATACATTATTGTTGTAGCACATTGTCTCTAATCGTTCATCCAAATACACAATTAGCCGACAGAAAACCAATAATTATAATTAAATATAAAAAAAATTGGGCATGGAGAATATCTACTTTTGAAATAGGTAGAACGCCGTCATGGATAGAAATTATGCCATTTCATTCTTTCATTTCTTGAATTCTACCTTTTTAAATTTTCTTGTGAGACCAGCGCACGCCCTACCCTTTGGCTATTGCTACGTGAAAGGCTTGAAAATATTTGACATCCTTCACACTTCGATTTCGTTTATTAAATTTTCATGGATTCCAAGGATGCTTGGGACATAATTTCGAATAGTGTGAGGGCAAGTCCATAAATAACTCGCAAAAATGGATAGAAGCATAATAAATCAAAGCAACTTCCTGAAATATATTTCCCTTTTCTACATATTCACCTTGTTAATTCAGACATATCCCATCACTTTACAGCTTCTTGATAGCCGGCAGCAAAAAAGTCTTTTGTTGGCGTCGCAGCCAACGAGTAACCTCTATGGCCTACGGCATCATCATTTTCCAAACTTTAACCTCTTAAATGATTTTTTTGGGTTCCAAAAACGATGAAAATCACTGAGAGCTAAGTCGGGACTGTACGGTGGATGTTCTAAGCTTTCTCAAAGAAATATTCGAAACAGCTCCTTCATTAGTCTTGCGGACGTTTTGCGACTTATTTATTGACGTGCCTTCAAATTAATTTGTTGTGCCTTCTATCTCGTTTTATTGTTTAGTAATCCAAAATTGATGTAGTTGGAGTGAGTAATTTAAGCATATTTCTTTAGCACGATGGATTCTGGAAATAGTATGCTGCGTCCGAAAGCCAAGAAACTAATCAGACCGACTTACACGCTGAGAAGTGAAATTGAACTGGAGATGGAAACAAATGACCCTTGATAAAAGAGGCGTAGGGTGAGCGGTAAGTCTTCCCTTTATTTTCGCTCGCTACGGAACACTCGAGCTGAAGTCACCCCCGAAGCAGTTAATTATGCCAGGATCCCTGTAAAACATTTTCACTGCGACATCTTTTGTGTAAGTTAAAATGGGAAAAAAACGTATGGGGAAGATCCTCCGAGGAAGAATTGAAGGTGAAAGGATAACAGTGGGTTGACTCAGTCGGTGAAAGTAACTGACGGGGAATCGGAATGAGGAAGTTGGATAAAAACAAATCAGTTTGAAAAATATTGCTTGTACCTAAGATGTATTCGTATATTAGAGGACAGGTATAATAGAAAAGAGAAATTAAAAATGGCCGCGCAGTGAAACTACTGAAACAGAATGAAATCGAGGCTTCGATTTTTTAAGCGCCCTGGTAAAATAATTGGTTAAAAGAGACCCCTCGCGAAGTCATTTTCTTCCACCGAATCGCCTCATTAGTTCCCCTAAGATGGAACGAGTTATTAGTTTTGGTAAGCCTCATTAAGGGCTTAAATAGACGACTCAAGTGGAGGTAAATTATAAGTATTTTGTAATACTTTCGGCACTCCATCTGCTTATGGTATCTAGTAATTCCAGTATTTTGTTTTGTGTAGTGTTTGCAACTTGTTTTCTGTGGTGATGAATCACTGAATGAAATCATAGTTCAAAAGGTAGCGGAAGGTAAACATTCGAATACAATATTAATTGACTTAAGAACTGATAATTGAACGTATAGGAGTATTCGTTTCCTTTCAATATTTGCCATCTAAACCAAGTAAATATTGTCCATAGTTCATTATTTGTTTCCCTGTTATTGGTATGGCAAATTAATTGCGTTTCCCTGAATTAACCGGTCATACTCCGACACTGAATATCCCAGGGCTGCTGAGATTGAAGGTATCATTAGATAGGGAGAGTTGTTGCATAACGGATGTAGAAGTTTCTGAAGGAAAGAAATCAAATGGATGGAAAAATAGGTATATTGAAAAAATTATGGAGAATATTGAGTCTCATGTGACCTGCTAACTATCTTTAATCTACTAATAATATAATATCCTCTCTCCTGAACAGGCCAACGTCATTCTGAAGGAATGGTTGTAAAAAACTGTAAAGAAAGAACAACACTGGAATGTATCACTTAGGAAGTGGGAATCGGTTAAGGTACATCAGTAGAAATTATTAGGCTAATTGAGTAAAAGATTGAAGAAAATGGTGGCACCTGAGTGAAATTCCCATTTTTATAATGAAATACTATAAGTTTGTAACTCCACAGTACATAGTGTGTTTAAAGGTATCGGGAAAGGTGTCGGAAAAATAAATTTATTTCAGATATTGTTACAATGGCTCAAAATTCTTCAAAGTACAGGGTGCGGTAACGTAACATCGTTTTTTCAAACGCAAAACGCTTTCAAAATAGGAAGTTATGCTGTACCTACCCGCACCCTGCACGTAACTTGGGCATCGACAAACTTATGCCAGTGGCTCCCCCATGACTAATAGGCTCCCTGGTAGGTGGATTCCGAAAAGTCCTTTAGATTACGCATGCAAGCGTCTTTGAAGGCACTTAAGGTCCCATGGTAGTGTCCTTTGAGGAAAGATTTCACTTTTGGGGATAGGAAGTCGTCTGCTGATGTCAAGTCGGGACTGTAGGGGGTTGAGAATTAGTTGTCAATCGCCGCAATGCCATTTTAGAAGGTCTTTGAGAGCAGAAACTCGCCTCTTCCTTTGGCCGTCCGTCAAGACCCTCGGGACGAGTTGAGCGTAGATCTTTGGCATCGCCAAACGTTCAGTGATAATGGTCTGCCCTGTCATCTTATAAATGAAAATATAATCCGCGATCAGGCGAACACTTAACCGACGATCTGAATTCAGCATTTCACGCACATATATGGGAATAATTGTGAACGATACTTTTTATACCAACCTCGTATCTGAGCCCCAGAAATTATTAGCCTGTCCGAAGTCTTATGCAAGGCTCCTCACCACCGATATATACCCGGACACCGTTAACAAATTGTTACCGATTCTTTTTTGCAAACCATGTATTTTATTTTGGCACGACTCGTGCTTGAATGCTCAAAGTCATCGTCTGACACTGCCTCTTGCTGGCATTTAATTTTACACTTACATGTTACGCTCAGTTAGGGAAGTACGAGACCCTGTTGGCGTAGACTCTGAGGGTGCTCCCCCGGCATTCTACTCTTCCTTTCACAACGCTGTCCATAACTGAACAATTTTCAACCAATGCCGCTGCTCATTCACCCCTTCCTTTTATCCATCTCTCCCCTTGCTTGAGAGTAACATATGTGAACATGTATGACAGTGAGATTCAGTACCCAATAATTACGTTTAATGGTGAAATCCGGGTAGTGTGTACTCGTAAACTGAATACGGTGGAAATACAATTTTATAGTTTTTCATTATAAGATGAACCATTTCCATGAAGTATCGCCTCAAATAGCCAAAACTTCCGTTGATAACATGTTAAAGCGATATATAATAGTGCGTCTAACAACCGGGATACGATGACAAATCTGAAAACGTTCCGGTAATTGGTAGGGTACCGGTGCAAATTTGAATCTCTATTGGCTGAATGTTGATTTTGGGGCAAGAATAAGCGTTTGCTAGAGTAAACTAATTTAATTTGTAAATATCTCGATTAAAGAAAAAAACCCCATTTCATTTTCCAAAATTCATATTCATTGTATGATAAATGCGTCCCCTGAACAGGAGGCGGACTATTTGCGGGAACCCGTC
Organism: Hetaerina americana; assembly: GCF_022747635.1. Taxonomy (NCBI): domain Eukaryota; kingdom Metazoa; phylum Arthropoda; class Insecta; order Odonata; family Calopterygidae; genus Hetaerina; species Hetaerina americana. The sequence goes on from NW_027287205.1 coordinate 29,407,039, forward strand.
TAATCAGACTGTTACGTGATGCTTACCTGAACATGGTTAATTGTGATGCCATTTATATTAGTGCTGTTAGAAAATATGTCGGTAATTTGAAAAGGCCCGGGAGAAAAATGAGAGTTTTCCAACTAAATTAAAATTTTGGCCAAAAGTGGACGTTTGCTAGAGTAAACTAATTTATTATGTAAATATCTCCCTTAAATGACAAAATCCCATTTCCCTCCCCTCAGGTCCATGTTCATTACCTAATAGTTTACCCTTTGGACGGGAGGGCTGTTTGCAGGGGATCGCCTACGACTGTTTTATGGTGCTTGCTCGAACGAAGGTCATGACCCATTCTGATGTCATTGATATCAGTGTTGCAAATAGTAACGAAATAACCCCTAAATCTTATTAAGCAGTGCAAAATAAGTTAAAATCGGGAAATTTACTCTTTCATATACGACCTAAAGGCTGTTGACAGTAACTACGCGATGATACATTAGTTTTTTCTATTACTTGCGATAAAAGGTTGTAATTTGTGACTTGACGCGAGGACAAAATATAATAGAAAAACGATACTAAAAGTTTACTGCGTCGGCATTATTGAGAAAAGTTAAAATACTAACTGACGCATATAGAAAGAAAAACTTGTTGTCTTTAGGGATACATAAGATACATACATTCTAATTTACTCGTTTTTCCTTAACCTAGGACGAAACTTAATTTCTTTTTATTTTTGCCTCGAATTAGAGATGTTCCTAACAAATATGCATCTCTGTATTTTCGTACCATTTTTATCAAACGAGGAAAGCAAAGATGATGAAGTGGTCGAGAAACATTGGAATAATTTATTTTGTTTATTTTGATACTTAGCTTTAGGCGTAATTTAGTCTTTCGGCTCAGGACAGATTATTTTTAATCGTTGCTGGAAATTGTCTTTGCCTCTCCAGCTCTCTGTGGTGGTCCCTAAAAGTGCGTAAACAGGTGTATTGTAATTTCTTCTTCTCCATTTACTTTCTTTGCCATTCCTACGAAACCAATGTTTTATATGTTTGAAAATGCTCTCATCTCGTGTTTCAGGGCGACTGTCATGGCAGACGGTCCAAAATTTGCGTACTGGCAAATGAAAATATTGCAGTACATATAAATTAATTAAAACTTCCTTCTGCTTAAAACATACAAATGATCAAGATATTATACTTATTTTAAATTCAGGTATCATCTGCAGCTACATAAATACCCCGCGATCCACAAAAAACGTGTGTGACAGACGATGCAATCACCAGGTGGGGTGAGTAAAGGTTAAGGGAAAACGTATTCTCACTATACCTTGTAAAAACATGCAAATTGATACAAATACTGAAGGGAAACTTCGGCCAAAAGAAGTGCTAATTTCACCTAATAAAATGGTTAAACGTTAATAGAGGGAGTAAAAATAAATCAGAACCATTTATGTGTTATACCTTCACCATACCACATTCATATGTATATTATTTATATCTAATTGGGAATTTCCTATTCCTCATCTCATTTCTTCGTATCCTTTGCCTGCCTTCATGTCTTCTGTATGGCTCACTCTCATACTTCCTCTCCAACTTGCCTCCTCAAACGTTTTCCCTTCGATCATAGCCTTCAAAATACAGCCAACTTTTAATACTTTCTCCTAACACTTTCCATGCCATTTTCGGATATACCCTAGTAACTTCTTTCGCCCAACGCATTTAAAACTTCGGGGTTTGTTTTCTTCTCAGTTCAACTTATTTTCCCCATCCGCCGCCCCACTCACTTCTCCAAAGTTTCCAATTTTGCCTCAAAAAACAAGGTTTGCATAAAAGTATCGGGAAAATTTTAAGAAAAATAGATTCATAACAAATATTGTTTCAAAGCTTCAAAATTTTTTAAAGTACATCCGTTGAGCGTCGGCACACTTTTGCCAGCGGCTTTTCCGCGATTCGATGGCTCCCTGGAAGGCATATTTGGGAGGGTCACTAAGGGCAGGCGCGCAAGCTTCTTTGATGGCACTAAGGGTCCAATGGTAGTCTCCTTTGAGGGAGGATTACATTTTTGGGAATTAGTCTGCTGATGCCAAGTAGGGACAGTAAGGGGGTTGGGAAACCGTCTCGATGCCGTTGCAGAAGGTCTTCGCAAGCAGACACTCGACTCTGCTTTTCGTCTTCCACGTCGATACCTTCTGGGCGAGATTAGCGCAGATATTTCGCATCGCCAAACTTTCATTGATAATGGTTTGCATTGTCATCTTATCAATACCAATGCGATCTGCGATCATTCGCACACTCAATATACGGTCTGAAATCAGCACCACACACCCTTTTGTACGTTGTCGTCGGTTCTTGACGTCGACGGCCGTCCAGCGCCGGGCTCGTTCTCCACACTCTCTCGGTCATCTTTGAAGACCTTATGCCATTTCAAGACTGCATATTTTGACATGATTTCATGCGTGAACACTTTGCGAATCATATTCAACGTCTCCGTACCCGATTTCGCCTGTTCAACACCAAATTTGATGGTGTAACGTTGTTCAGTCGTTTGCTGCATTTTGTACTTGCAACAAGTCACTCAATAGGGCTCCACTAAAAACACGATTTAGACTGAATGGACGCTTGCAGGCGCTTTTGAAGTCTAGACCTTCCACCACCGAACCTGCGAGGTTCGAGGGCGCTGCGACGCACAAACACGTCAGGATAAAATTGTTCCCGATACTTTTTATACAAGTCATTTACCTAGTCTTAAACAGTGGAGAAGCGTAAAAATAAAGAAGTAACACTTAAAACCACCCTGATCTGATATCCTTTCAAGCTCATTTTTTGTATTTATTAATGCTAAAGTTGAATTCTGTACTCACCTTCGCTCTTGGTGCCTTGGTTTTATTACTACTGCAGTCACTTTTAGCTTTCCTTAGGATTGTTCCATGAATTTTCTCTTCATGATATTTTCCTCTTCATTTTTTTTCAATTTTATCTGAAAACACTCCGAGAGAAGATTTTTTTGAAGAAAGTATTAGCAAAGCTTTGATATGCAGCGTAATTCTTTGTGGATATGAGACTTGGCCTTTGAGATTAGAGGATGAGAGCAGATTGGGGGCTTTTGAGATATGGGTGTGATGGAGAATCCAGGAAATAAGTTAAGCTAAAAGGAAACCAAACGTTGGGGTTATAAATTGGGTGGAAAAAAGGTGGACATTTCTGAGAAAAATACTGAGAAACGAGAAGAATATAGAATGGAGGGAATATTGAAAGGTAGTGGCATTCTGAATGCCTGGATAGTAGTGAGAGCGTTAGTAAAATCGGGTTAGCGGAAGAGTATGGGGTTTTTTTTAGGATGCATGAAAGTAGGAAAATAGTTAGAAATAGCTAGCTACCTTTAAGATATTTAGGATACCTTCCTCAAAAGCCTCATGGATGACCTATAACCAATTATACCATAATTTTTTCACTCCCCGTCTATTTTTTCTCCCAATAACTTAACGAATTTCAGAGGGTATCAGTCATATATTTTTGTTTTTAGCATAAACTTCAGGAACAAAATGTGTTAACGTTGCTTGAGCATAGTGGGAGTGGATCCATTATAGGTAGGATTGCATGTTATAGGAAAAAGAAATAATTCAGATTGGCTTATCTTCCTTGTAAATAAGGACGGAAATATTTTAATTAAACAGAAAAAAACAGTTGTGACTGTGGCGATTATATGTAATTTCTCGTTTTTAGGGATGTTCGGAGTTAAAATAAAAATAAAGCATTTCTTAGCATCTGAATGTTGAATTGGTAAAAGAGAATATATGCGTCAGTGAAACTTGATGACATGAAAAGGAGATTTTACATTTATGAAAAGGCAATTCAGCCCTACTAAGTTTCATCGGAGGAATTTTGATTGTCTTCTCATTTAAAACTGCACAACTGCTCAGCTCGAATAAAATTCTTTTTTTTATCATTACTCCCAAGTACCTTAAACGCACATTGCCAGATGAGTAAATTGTTCATCGTTCGTTAAGTCTACAAATAATTCATTCCTGCCAATCCATTTGGCAATTGCAGTGGAACTTGCCTTCGTGAGGTCATGAAGGTGTTGAAATGGGTAATTGTTTACGGAATGTGAAACTGTTATACTGGAAATTAAAACCAATGTGAGGTGTTAGGACACAAGATATGATAAAGGCGAGTGGATATTATTTAAAAAGTACCCGAGATTTTATATATCTTATATTTGTCTTTTATGTATCTTTTGTATATTCGTTCCATTGTGTTGCTGTCGTGAACTGAGATGGGCGACTCGAAATTTTGACCCGATCTGTTCGGCTGTCTCTTTATTTGTCGCAAATTATTTACCGAACTACTGACGGGGTGTGTGTCTTAGAATATCTAATCATAATCGCAAAGTCATTGATAATCTAATAACTTTAACACATCGTTGATAGTTCCACGGTCACCATCCTATTTCATTTCATTAATTGCACAACTTCATTTTAATGTAGCTGTATTTTCTCTTAACGACATTATTTCCTTGTTTTCGATTCATATATTTTATTAATGCATTTTATGTTAGGTTCTGAATTTTTTCCACCAAACGTGCCTTAAAAACTCAGAATAGGATTTATTCGTCTCTTTACATTTATTTTATGTTTATTGTCACTATGCTTACATTTTATTAATACTTGTCCATTTTACGAATCTTTTTGGAATAAACATTGAACATTTCCTGTCTCATATACTAAAGGTGTTTAATTCAATCAAATCAGACGTGATGGTGCCACAGCAGTTTGTTAATATTTCCTGCGAGTCATCGAGTATATTTTTATTTCTAAACATGAATATGGTACGTGGATTTTTTTATTTCACTGGATATTGTGTTGAGTTGACGGATCTAAGTGTAGTATAAAATCCCAGTTAGTATTTCTATCTCGATAAGACTAATTATCTGTCAGCATAGTACTGTTACGTCGGTTTTTATCTCTATGTGTACCCTATCCAGCGGGCGTTCGTGAATGCTAGGGAAATCTTTTGAATTCATTAATTTGAATCCATAGATTGAATTCATTCATCTTAATGACTCGTCGTCTATCTTTAAATTTCTATCTGTTTGGCGGTGAGTAATATACCCGAAGGTTGGGTTTGATAAGTTTACGCTCACCATGTACGGAAATTTACTGAGTGTGCAATTCGCACACTCCAGAGTTTTACCGGGAAGATCCAGCGCCCGAAGTAATGCAAAATATGGGTGAAGTTAGAGGAGTCAATAGCAATCGGGACTCCATCCCATACCCTCTGGCCTGTGGCATCCCTGCCCAAATAAACGGAAATATCATTAATACGTGAGTACAATAGAGCCAAAAGTTACTACTTTGTATTTGTAACAGCAGGGATAGTCTTGATCAATGATTAATTTCATTTAATTTACATTATTTTTCTAAGCTTATATGTTATTATTGTTATTAGGTAATCTAACGGTTAAGGTAGGTTTTTGGATGGACAAAATTAATAATTAAATAATTTGTGACCCCTAGCAAAACACAACATCCTACTCTACATCAGGTCCCTTTGCATCTCTGAGTACTTTCTCCCTCCCTTCATCCCGCCCAACATCCCTATCCTGTTCCTTCCCTTTCCTCGTTTGCCTAACATTCTCCCCTCAATTACAGTCTTCAACATCCCGCTGCCGGTCAATACCCCCTTCATCCACTTTTCCTGCCTTCATAGGATTTCTCCCAACAAACCCCTCTCTTCGCCCACTATACCAAGTACTTCCTCATTTGTTTTCTTCTCTGTCCATTTCATCTTCTCCATTCTTCTCCACACCCACATTTCAAAAGCCTCCAATCTACGTCTATCCTCCTGCTTCAATGACCACGTTTCCGCACCGTACATAGCTACGCTCCATATCAAAGTTTTGACGAGTCTTTTCTTAACATCCTTGCTCAACGTCCCTATCATCAACTCCCTCCTCCTTGTGAAAGCCTCTTTGCCTAGCGCAATTCTTCTCCTTACGTCCCTAATACTTTGACCGTGTTGGTCCAAAACACTACCGAGATACGTATACTGTTCTATATTCGTATAATCAACGAATATATTATCGAAAACATATTTTAAAAGGGATAAATTATTAGTTATGCATGCACACATAGTGGAAAAGAATGTTAGAAAGAACGTAAACCGTTCTACCTGCTCTAGTTTTTGCCCTCCTATTTTAATGTTAAGCTTGGCCTTTTTCTTTCTAGAAAATCGCATAACCTTTTTTTATTAATATTGATACTCCCATACCTGTCGCACTGAATTTCCAATTCACTCAGCAATGCTTGCAACCCGTTGGCTGACTGACAAAGCTTATATATATATATATATATATATATATATATATGCTTTCATAGACGTAACACACCAGCTTTATATATATATATATATATATATATATATATATATATATATATATATATGCTTTCATAGACGTAACACACCAGCTTTTTATATATATATATATATATATATATATATATAAATATAAAGCTGGTGTGGGTAAGTTCTTCCTTTTATGAAACAAAATATGATATCTTCTCCATATTACAAGATTTTTACCTTTACCACAGAATAGGTTTTTAGGTGCGTTTCAGCGACTTGCTGCATTACAAATTTTATTTACACACAGCACGTGAATGTATACTCTTAGGACAGAGGGGAGGTTGTGGCTACACTTGGGGGGTAAGGAAGGCAGGGATGCTGAAGGTGGTTCTCGTAGTCCTTGGGGTAAGGGAAGAGGGGGTTGCGCGGTGGCTATGACGTGCCATGGGTGGTTTGAAGGGGTATTCGGACGTTGGTGGCCATCAGGTGCGTTGAAGGGCTGGTTTTAGTTTTTTCCTTCCAGGTTAGTTTCTCGTAAAGGAGTGGGAGGCTTTATGATTCAATTACTCTTAGAACATACAGTTGCAGCCAAAACAGCCACACTTCTCCTCAGCATTAATATTCCAGTACTGTACATATAATGAAATTGTTCCTTCATGATTCCGTATGTCGGTGTAACGCATTGTACCTTAACATAAACTCGTGAAAAAGTACAAAATATTTTAATATGGATACTAAATACTTCTACGAAGTGAAGCCTAAAACGTTTGAGTGTAAATATGATCTCATTTATTTCTCTTTTCCTTTCTTTTAAGTTTAGAATTGCAATTAACATATGGATCAACTTTGTTTAATGATAGATTCTTTATAAAGTCTAGTTGCTTTATAAACATTACGATATGTCAGTTGTTTCATGAATGATCATGTAAAAATATTTCCCAGAATATTTCAGAATAGCGAGGTTGTTAACATCGAGGCGGAAAATATCGGGCATGTTAATTTTCTTTTTGGGAAAAGGCATTACTTATTTTCTTTTAATAAGTTATTTTCCATGATTTGAACTTCAGTATTTCCATAATGTTATTATTATTAAAAGGCGCATGTGCAGATAGACAATGTCAGGTGGCACACTAATACCGAGTATTACAATCAAACTTGTCTTGGAAAAAGAACATGACATCTCAAATCTAGTCAGTATCACAAAAAACATTCAATAAAATCAGTCAGAAAAAAAACAATACACTTAAAGGAAACTTCCAAACACCAATATCTGACACATTACAAAAAAAATACCCTTCTCATTAACATCAATTTCACAATCAACCAAGTAGAAATTAAAACTAGGCTGTGGCTTACAATTTTACACAACACATTAATCAAATTTTTTAAACAATTGTTTATATCTTTTCTAAAAAGTATTTACCGTTTTAGGAAAGGTCTTGGATATTTTTTTAGGTAAAGTGTTCTAATCAATGTTTTATTAAGATGTGAAGTTTTTTTATTTGTTCTTTGTGCCCGGAATTTGACCCTGAATTTGTGATAATTCCTCCCTACAATATTTGGATATTCCGCCTCTTTTTTTTCTTACTTCCTACCAAGCTTTCTCTCCCTTCAGGATTTGGAAAAATCCCACGAAATCTGCTTACTTTTCTTTTACTTTGTGAAGCTTCCCAGCCTAGCGTTTTTAACATTCCAATCACACTCTCCATCCTCCTATGCATCCTCCAGTACATATCTGGCAGCCTTTCTTGGTACCTTCTCCCGTTTTGTAATATGCACTTCTTCGTGCGGGTCCCATACAAGCGATGAGTACCCTAAATTAGTCTTACCAGGGCTTATACGCCCTTTTCCTTAGTTGCTATAATGCTCCCTTTGAGGTTTATCATCACTCAATGCAGAGTTTTTAAAGCTTTCTTATCAATGTATTCCACGTTCAGCCCCCACCCTAACTCCTTGGTGAAATATACACCAAAGTATTTACAGCGATCACTTTTAGGAATGGAATTTTCCGAATTTTTGTCGTCCCTACTGATTACATTTACCTTGTTACTATTAGTGATGGATTTGCAATTGCTAACACTAATATCCATCTCATTATTTGTCTCACAATCCGCCATTTTACTAACGTCACTTTGCAGTACTTCGCGGTGCCTCTCATTCTCTACTTTTCCTGTAGATAATGCAATCTTTCGCAATATCTATTCCCACCATAAAAATTTACTTTCAGAAATCGATCCGTGAACTATATTTTCAATATGTTCTCTTTGAATATCCAGAGCGGAATTTTTCCTACTGCATAGTACATTTTTTGCCATTTTTTGAAAGGAATTGCGGAAATTCAATTCTACAATCGTAATAATTTCGTTCATTCAGTCGGTAGAAGAAACTCAAGGCTATTTTTTTGAGATAGTGTTTGGTTTTTCTCAGATCGGCAGCCTTAAAAAACATTTGATAAAACATTCTCTTTGTGTGCTCTTTATGACTGTATCTCCATTGCATTCCTTTAGATATTCATTAGTTTCGCCAGAGACCTTGCGAATAGCCGTAGTTACCGTGAAACCATTACAAAAGTGGGTGACCCCTGCTGACCCCTGTCTCCAAAGTTGACCTCGGCGTGCTTCACAGTGCTGACGCTTTTGATGGACGCTGCTCCCATGGAGCGAAAGGTTCGCCTTTGTTCTCTCTGGCTGAACACGAAGGAAATAAAATCATGTGGTATGGTTATTATATTTTTTCAGGGATAATGTAGAAGGGTTAATTTTGGCTTAAGAAAATGGGCTTTGACTTATCATTGGTGATTTGGTGAAATTCAAAGTTTGCCAATGACATAACCGAGCAACGGAGCTACCAAGTAAGGAGATTTTCCGGGCTCACTCACAAATCTGCGGGGATAATTTGACGGAAATGAGCGTGCAGGCAGTCGCGGATGTAGTCAACGGTGAAATGGTAAATTGGGATGTTGTATTTTTGTTTAAGTTTTTGTGTGCATGTATTTATTTATTCAATTATTTATTTATATCTGGAAACATTCCTTCACAATATACATAACACTCTCCTCCGCCGTGGTTAGCCTGAGTCCCTTCTCAATGAAATACTTTCGACCCGTGCACCCTCCTAGACTTTCCCAAAACATTAACTCGGGCACCGCCTCCATTTGCACAACATACTTCATAGGAATTCATTCCATCAGATTCCCGAAGCACTCTTCCTGATTTTTACTAATCAAATAAAAGGGCAAACATACTTGTATTAGTAAATGGCAACAAAATTAGTCCCCTACGTCTCAAGAATGGTAACTTCGAATTGGATTACACTCGAGCTAAATATTATAAGGTCTTTAATGTTTTGTTAGATGAGGCAAGTCATCGAAATTGATTAAAATCGTGAGATTTTCGACCATATTGCGATGTAAGCTTACTAAATGACTGCCTATCTCGTATAATATTGCATAGGAAAACCTATTTTCTCATCATTATTAGTATTTATTCCGGATATTGGTATTTAATCCGGAAAAACATTCACTAGAGTGATCTGGCATTACACGTTCCTGGATTGGTGTGATGATTCAGTGTGGTCGCGCTACCACGTATTTTGTTTGAGTATATATTGCAATCTTAAAATAACAGCGGTTGGTATATCAGTGTCTATTTCATATTTTTTATTATTTTCTATATAAAGTTATTAGAATGACCTGAAATAATTTTGTCCTAATCAATAAAGGCCGCAGTTACCTGAAAAGTTGTAGGCTGTAACCACATTGATCAGGTAATTATTTACTAAGTTTTATGCCAATGTTGTTAGGTCCAGGTCGTCCAAGTTAAACAATAAAAATTGATTATACTATGGAGTTGTTCCAAGTTTAAAGCGTATTTTAAAGGATTGTATTCCAAATTATGTTTTTAAATTTCATTGTTCAATTGTTAAAAGGAAAATCAATGATTTATATTTGATCAATACAACACCGCTTTCTTTGATATCATGCTCACGATTTTATTCATATACATTGTAGCGGAACTTATTTTATTCGTTGAAGTAACGAATTTCAAGATTTCAATGGAGATGGACTCCTTCAGATTATTTGAAAGCGCTCAAACCATATTGTCCATGATATCAGTCTGTCCTTGAGGATGTGCAAAAATTTGACTGGTATTTATTATTACAAACCAAGACAGCTCATAATATAAGAGAAAAAGATGAAGAGTTGTATGTATCGTATTGCTGTCGAAAAAAAAGCGACACAGAGCTGTGCGGCAGGGAAGGGAAGGAGGTGCGGACGGACGGAAGTGAAAGGACTAAGGGAAATAGGCAGTGACTCTTAGCATTTGATATACGGAGGAACCGAATCATTTGGCCAAAAAGATATCATGTCTCTCCATGCATTACGAATATAACAAATTATATGGTGGATGGAATCTAGATTTAACTATTGAAAAAGTTAAATTAGTCAGATATCCGGGTCTCCTGCGCGTTGGTATTATATTTGAAGCCATCAATTACCGTTAATACCGTTATATTTTCATTTGACGGAATTTTATCCGTGCAGCGTTTTTAAACTGGGAAAAATATAAGCAATTTTTAGTTACAAATTAATAATATATGATTTAATATCTAAAACGGATATAAAAATAGGGAAAAAATTTAATCATCTATGAAACGTATATGTAAACTGGAAAAATGTTCAAATTAGGTATTCAAGAAAATTAATAGGATTAACCTAAAAAAATATAGTCACTTTTAGGGCGGAAATTGTACTCAATTTTATTGGCTAAAATTATTGTTATGCACACGATGAGCAATTTCTTTCAGTTTAGCCTATTTCAAAGAATTGCGGTAGCTGCTGCGACAGTAAGTTCTAACGGATTCATCCGCTAATATGGCAATAATTTTCAATAAAGGCAACAATTTTCAATGTGTAAAAATCAGTCGCCTCAACCGGGATTAGAAACCGGATCCCTCGATGCCTGACTGAGTTTTTAGCTAGTTAAATTAAATTGCTTGCTCGGTATTTTGTTATAATACTGTTTCTTTAAAGCCCTTAAAAATTTAGGAGTGTAAGAGGGCATCTCGGTAGCGATCCGGGTTCAAATCCGGCCAAGGAAAATGATGTTTACTCTTTGAAAATAGTTGCGTAGACTTTTCTGTTCTCAATCACTTCTCCCATACTTTTTTTATTCTTCTTCGACGTTTTTCCGCTGACCTCTTTACATCTTTAATTTTTTTAGCGTACGTTCCTGAAAGCTTACAATTTTTTTAGCCCTCACGCATTTTTTTATGGGGTTTAGTTTTGAGTGGCAGGGGGTAATCACAGAGCTGTGTAACCTTCACTTTCAAAAATTAGCTCCAGTACATATTGTATGGATAATGCCTTTCTAATTTTTATTTTTTCTAACGGTTCAATTTTCTTATCACTCTTGGGAAAAGCTACGAGGGGAGAGGAAAAACCTCCTGCTCCTATCTTATTCCGCCATCTTCTCATCTCATCCTTTTTGGCGATGATTACGTACGTCATTCCCACCTCCACACTATGGTATGCTGTTTTATCCATCGCCACCTCTAAGTTATGAGGAAAATTCGGAAGAAGGTGAATCTTAAACCATTATTAATAATAATCCCTGCTAACGTCCCATTGGTTAACTCGTGTCCTCTTTCCAGACTTAAATAACAGCAGAGAATTAAAACAATTTTTCTTCTTTGGAATAAATTCCGTTTCTCCTTCTACGAGAATAGGTTCATAAATTTGTAACGTCACTAATGATTTCGTAGCCGAAAATGCTGCATATATAAACTTTCAATAGACATTTAACTTTATTTACCCCTAAATTACCATGCATTAACAATTACCATTCTTATCTCTTGAGAAATAGGACATCTGATGCCGCCCTCGCTCAGTATACAATAAAGTGGAGTGATGTGGGTGTAATGAAGGTATGTTTCGTCAGCATTGAATATATTCCTTCATTCCTCCTTGAATCGGGCGACCCTTTGAAAATATCCAATTTTTTAAAACTCTAAACTTATTTTTTGAAAAGAATAGTCCTGTTGCTCAAAATACGCCTCCAACTCTCGGGTAGTTTATTTTATGGCGAATGAAACAAATACATCGATAAATTATTCGAATTGTAAATATTGAGGGGAAAAACCCACCTCAAAATCAATACTCTTTACGAAGGTTTGTAGGCTCTCCGACATAATTCATATTTTTCCCTACCTTTAAAGCAAGGGCTAAACCCTGGGGTCTTCTATCTTCCACGTGGAAGTCGTGCCCCGTTCTGTTCTGCTAATAGTCTGCACGTCGCATTCGGCCGCAGAAGATTTTGGACTCGCTCGTGGCTTATATTTCTTATAGTTTCGGAAAACACTTCATGGAGCTTCTTCCATATATTTTATTCCATGGGAATATCCCCCAATACTGCGTTTGGATACCTCCATTGTACGCGAGTTACTCTTAAATTCAGTTCAAACCTGTCATGGGGTTCACACGTTAAATGAGGATGCACATTAGCCTTAAAGAAGCTAGGTTCACTGGATGGGTCGCAGGAATATATAACAAAAAATTAAGAGAGATGCATTATTTCGTCTTATTTAGGCCACATTTAGACCATGCGACAAATACCTGGGAACCATGCTCACACTTCACAGACAGTCTGAAATCAGCACTTCACGCACACGTTGTCTTCGGTTATTGACTTCGACGCCGTCCATTGCGGAGCTCGTCCTCCACACTCTTTCGACCATCTTTGAAGAGCTTTTGTCACCTTAAAACTGCAGTTTGTGATTTGCTTCCATCCTTAAACACCTGGAAAATCATTGTCCACGTCTCCGTACCCTATATTCCCAGTTAAATACGATGCATAATTTGATGGCGTACCACTGCTTAATCGTTCGCTGCATTTTGCTTTTGCACCGAGTCATTCGACAGGAGCCAACTAAAAACAGGATCTTACCCGAACGAATGCTCGCAGGCGATTGGCGTTTGATGTGTGTTGAAAGTCAGACTTCCACCACTGAGCTACCGTGGTGCGAGCGCGCTGCGATGTACAGTCACGTCGCGGCGTACGGAGGTACCTTTTAAGGTTGTTTTAAGTTAAATTAAATTTGTTATACAATTGAGAGATATAGAAAGTAGATATTGACCTTTTATTTCATGGATGTCGTTATGAACAAATATAATTTCGGAAACCAGAACAGAGGTATTTAGCCAACAGGGATGAGTATGTTACAATTTATTATTCTTGTAATTAAAACGTGCTTAGCATTTGTAAAAGGAAAATGCTGATTCATTTCGCTGGTCTTCGTTATGAGAACATTTTGCCTTCAAGTGAAATAATTTATTTGTAATTTTATCCTTCGCCTGTGAATTACGGGCTCAAGAAACGTGGAGGAAGTATTTTGTCGGAATCATGATTTTTTCCTTTTCTCTAAACCCCAATCTGGTACTCATCCAAGTATCCATGCTATCTCAAGAAATACTATCAGTTGGATAAAATAAGTTCCGTATAACATGTTTACTAATTAGGTGGTGGTACGTTATTTATAAAGTGAATTAAGATTCAAACATAGCATTTCTTTTTAATATCCACTTTTTCAAGCTATGGACGATAATTATTTTCATTCTTATGCTCAACTCCAACATCATTTTCCTCTTTTTTCCTTATACGACTCTCAATAACCTATTTTAAAAGAATTCAGAGATCGCTGATTCCCTTATAGCATTGTTTACCTTCATGCTTATTTAATCAGGGGCGGGTCTGATAGGGGAACTTACAGCTAGCCTTGTGGAATAATTTTTGCTTAATAAAAAGTTTAACATCATTGTCGCTTGTACTTGTGCGCCTAAAAATAATGTTAAATACCTGCTGTCTCCCGGTCATCAAATTACTCTGTACTTCACGCTGCGTTGCAGTGTCTAAAGTTTGTCCGATTAATTTGTAATTTCACTCGATTTTGCACTTAGTTTGTTGTAGAAAAAAAGGTTATAAATTTATTTTTTTGTGTGTGCATGAGAATGGCTCCACTATGAGTTCCGCTCTTGTGTTCCACATTCGTTATTCTCATATAATGTGCATGAAAGATAAGATCATTGAATGGTAAAGCCGAATCAATTCTAGTTTTTCTCCTGTCTGATGTAATGTGTTCAAAATTTCCATGCAGAGATATTGTTAGTCCTTGGTGCCTGTCGCATCTTGTGTATTGTCGCCATCAAGAAATTAGTGAACATTAATATCGCATTATCGGGAGAAAATTCGGAGACGACGCTACGGAACACTAACAATCATTATCAGTACTTTAAAAACCCACGTTCAGAACGACCCTATAGAGTTTTCATGCCACAATTCTCCCCCCGCTCAATTTTCTCGTGCTCCAAAGGGCGAGGATGTCGGGCTCCTTTTTTTTAATCTCTCGGCGTCCGAAACTTTTTCATCCAGTTTCACCTCCTCTGATAAGTAAGCACTAGAGGCGTTCCGAAATACACCCACATCGTTTCTTTCTCCCCTTCTTTCTCCGCCTCTATAATCTTCCTCCTTCTCCTTACTAATCCCTCGAATCTGGTTCTTAATTTGCCGTTCCGATGGATAAATGAATTACGCCCTCAGCACAGACTACGCTTAATTACCCCCATTTCGTCAGGGAGAACGGTGCTCTCTCTCTCCCCCTCTCTTCATAGAGATCCCCAAAAAATTGAAAAACCTACTGGTGTTTCTGAAAAAAAATCTTTATCCGGAGCGTTCCCACCGATG
Source organism: Hetaerina americana (assembly GCF_022747635.1). Lineage (NCBI taxonomy): Eukaryota > Metazoa > Arthropoda > Insecta > Odonata > Calopterygidae > Hetaerina > Hetaerina americana. The sequence goes on from NW_027287205.1 coordinate 29,422,100, forward strand.
AAAGCCAGGAAGATTTCCTTTCAGATACGTGAGCGGGACTTACGAGTGGGAATGGTCGTTATTTTTATACGCGGGGGCCAACTTACCGTTCGGTGAAGTATCAAGGTTGCATCAACTTTAACTATAACGAGAAAGACTTGCTCCATTTACTAGGCAAAGTGGTGATTCGTAGCTCGGTCGTTACCACTTGATCCTGACGGTAAACATGAGCGTATGAATGCATTGCTATTGTGGGGAAATTGAAAGATAAACCTGAAAATTGATCATTTTTTCACGTAAGCGGAATGTAACAAAGCAAACTGGTTATATTTCTTTAATTGGTTTCTTTTCTTGGAAACTCATTCCTGTAAAAATGAAGGAAATAGAGACCTCTTTATTTTTCTATGTCAAATGCAACTTGTAATCATAAGGTATCTCAGTTTATTCAAAATCCTAGTTATTTCTTTAACCTCTGACAAATGTTTAAAACTTGATAAGTTGCTGTAATCAGCAACCAAGCTATGGGCAAGATTCATTGTAGACAATAAGTAACTATGGCCTTTCAAGAGAATTTCATTTTTTCTCTCCCTAGGCCTTGACTTTAAAAAGTCATCTTCATGTGAACCACAGGAAATTATTTTACACATCAGGTATATATGTAGACTTTAGTGAGAATAGGGGGGGGGGAGACTGCACTTTTCAGTAAACTCCCTTCATTCACATACTTATGATGTACGACATTATTTCCTTTAGGTTCACGCAAAAAAGTGCTTTTATTTACCATTAAAGCATGCCTCGTAATATGGAGAGAAATCACGTAGAGATGTGCAATGGAAATACTCAAGCGTATTTACAAATAATTACTCTTTCCTGACGCATAGTAAATACGAATATTTTTCATTAGTGTTCGCAAAACCATATGCTAACCTTTCTCCTACTTTAGTGGTTATATGCTCTGCAGTTTATTTATTGATTCAAATATTTGTACAGTGATCGTGATTCGTTTTCATACACATTTTTGCACGAAGTGAGGAATTTAAATCACTGTTATCAGTGGTCATTGAGGTAGTTCTATGTAAATTAGGACATAATCCTCTACAAATAAGCCGTATTTCTTTTTCCGTTTCTCTTTGCTCCCATCTATCATTCGTCTGCTCCTCCTGATATTTTGCCTCTCTTCCCACTCGTTGCTCGCAGCGTCGAAAACTTTCACGTCTCCCTCGTTTCCTCATTTCCCGTTCTCCATAGTCCTTCACTGGGCCTCCTCAGCTTTTTCTTCTCCCATCACGTCCCGACATAGTCTTCCTCATTCTACTGATTTCTCCTTCCTTTCTCGGCCTCTCATTCTGAGCCACAAATTACTCCCCTGTCCGTTCCGCCAAAAACCTCCAACCCCTAAGTGGCCACGCCCATATTGCGTCCACATGACGGGAGCAAGCAGGCGTTGCGACGTCCTCAGGGTTTTCTGCATGAATTCGTCTGAAATTCGCTTCGCTCCGAAATGTTATTTTCCTTCGACTTCCTTCCTTGAAGACTACGCGGTTCAATATATGCTTGTTACCAAATTCAAAGTCATAGATTGCGTTTGGTAGTTATAAACATGGTGGCCAACGACTCCACATGATAAATTAGTATAATGGTGAGATAAAAGATGGTGATTTTAATTTCCGAGATATTTTAATTATGTAAAATTAGGCTTCGGATGGTCCAGTAGTAATTTGAGGAATACCTCTTTCTTTGCTCCGCGTAATTTCTTTCTCCATTTCTTTGTGGCTGATATCTGCTTTCCAAAGAAGCCAAAAAAGCTCATTTTTTCCTTCCTTCCACCAAGGTTACCCGACGTTCTTTCTTCTATCACGGCCTTACAAAATGCCACTACTCTTCAACATTACTTCAATCCGATTTTTCGGCTTTTTCATATCTCCCGCAGTAACTTCCTCTTTGTCCCACGCTATTTAGGTCCTTGTTGTTTGTCTTTCTCCCTGTGCTTTCGGTCCAACTCATTTTCTCCATTCTTTGTCATCACCGCATCTCAAATGCCTCCGATCTACGACCGCTCCTATGTCCGCTCAAAGGTCAAGTCTCACATCCGCAAATTACTACGCTCCATATTAGTCTTCAGTAATCTTTTCTTTACCTTTACACAATGGGTTATTGTCGCCAGTCCTCTTCTTCCTACAAACGCTTCTTTTAAAAATATGATTTCTCTTCATGTCCCCTTTACCGCACCACTTTTTTCCACTTAGTGTCTGACAAAAATAGATGAACTGCCCGAGTTTATTCCCTTCCACCTTATTTGCTTAAGTAAGCTTTCAAGTACTAATTTATTACGAGAATTAAGTACACTTGCTGCCATTATTTTCATTTTAATAAAAATAATTGCTATTGAAAATTACTTATCTGACGATCGATCTAGCCGGGAACGTTTGTTAATTCATTCTGAATCCATCGATTGGAAAATGAGTATTTTGTAGGTTTTAAGTTCGGAAACTCCTACTTAATTTCTCCTTCTGAAAATGCCATTGGTGGTAAAAATACTCTAAGCTAAGCTGTCAAAAACATTTGTTTCTTTTTATCCATTAACCAAACCGAAACTAGATCGAGAACCATACGGTTCCATATATCTTATCCTTAGAGAGCGTGTTGACTACCTTGCTCGTAAGCTCAGGTTCGTAGAATATAGCAGTTGCCTCTTCTTCATGAGTGACTTCTTAGCTTGAGCCATGTGCATTCCTCTCTTGATGTCCGTCGAACTTCTTCCGCCCTAATTTATGCTGCTTTCCAGGTAGATGAATGATTCCATTGGCTCTCGTTCCACTCTTCAAATTGCAACGTCTGCCTTCAGTTTCTCTTTTTCCACCCAAAGATTTTAGATAATTCCAAGGAACTGTGGTAGACACCGCGACAGTAACTTTTTGACGGAGTTATCCACTAATATGCATTACAATTCACCAGTTTCAGTGTGAAACTCACGCAGGTTGTCTAAAATGTCGGGGCACCTCCTCAAAGGTAGAATACCCTTAGTGTTTGAAGTTGTTTTTAACCTCGTGGGCTGTGGGGCATTGGGCACGACTACGAATGCCTGTGATATTGTAATTACGGGATTTCTTCACCTTTTGTACCTTCAAAGCCCCCAAAATGTCGGTGTGCAAGAGGACGCCTCAATAGCTTAACTGGCTAAAGCACTCGGTCGGACATCGAGGGATCCGGGTTCGTATACCGGTCAAGGTGAATGATTTTAACTCTCCGAAATAGTTGCCTTGTAAGGATTTTAGTGTTATTCTGTTAATGCTCATATTATATTTCCGAAGTACTTGCATAGCAATCCGAGTTGCTCGCATGTCCTCCCTTGTTTCTGCCACTACTACGTTGTCATCTACGAACTGGAGCATATTAATTTCATCGCAATTTGCTTTGACTGCTTTTAATCACTACCCTTGTGCTTATTTTTGAACTACCCTAGAAATACTTTTAATATGCTGGCATAAAGTTGTATTCATTTTTAGGCCCCTTGTTTTTTGGCTGATATTTTTCTTCGGTTCTTGATTTGCATGATTGCTAACTGACTCTTGTAGAAGTTATCGATTATTCTTCTGTCAATGTAGCCCATTGCAAGCCTTATTATTATCACAATCATGAGTATCTTGTTCCATTAGACGTTTTAGAAGGCCTTCTTCAGGTCCAAGATTGCCACGTATTCCATGCATATTTTTGTAAACATTTATGGCTTTTTCGGTCAGTATCCTTGAACTGGGCATTTCCTATCTTGCTTCTTGCTTTTTACTGAATTCTAATTGGTTTTCAATATGGCTTTCTTTGGACTTTTTTCATTCATCAAATTATTACGCAAGTATTTTCGATGCGTGTGATATATAGCCTTATGTTCCGTGTTCTTTGCATTCTTGGTTTCTTCGGTATTGTAATCATCACGCTCCTCTCGAAGTCCTTTGGTAGTTTTCTCTGTTGTACGTAGTAGCTGTCTTCATATGAGTATATCCTGCGCTTTGGTCCTAAATGCCTTGATTATTTATCTGTTTTTTTGTCAACTTCGGGTGCCTTGTTTTTTTCAGGTATTTCACAGCTCTGTTGATTTAGTTTCTCAATGCGAAAAGTTTCTATGGTCCGTCAGTCTTCTTCTATCATGTTTTCCTCTTCTCATATTTAAGTGGTTAAGACCCTCAGTGGAGTAATGTAATATACCCTTTGTATCCTTTTTATCGCTTTATCTTCCTCCATATCCCTTCATCCCTATGCCTTCATCTTCTTTTACTACCATTCGATAGTATATAGGACGTTGTGGGATTTTTTTCTTTCTCCGAATTGTCTCTGCACCAGATTGTAAGCAGCTTCGTTGTATCCCTTATTTATGTTTTCATTGATTTCCTCGCAGCATGTTTCTATCCCCCCTCCATTGAACTTCTTGCACTATCGTATGATTTGGTTCGGCAACTTTTAATTAAGAGTTTCCTCAGTTTCATTTCTTAGATTCTTCTATTTTCTGCTTGTCTCGGTTAGTTATTTTGTTTGAGCTGTTATCCATGGCGTCTTAGATTTCGCCAACTTATAAGTTTTTCCCCTGATACTCTCGTTATTACATTATTTACTTCCATTGCCCTAATATGATAGTTTCATTTATTCCTTTTTTCTGTAGATGGTCGCGGTAAACTTTTCTTACTTGCTTATCCTCCAGTATATTTGTTGTCCATCTGGATTCCTTTGTCGTTTTCTTCTTCTTGTATCGAAGTTGGCTTTCCAGAACCATAAAGTTGTGATCGCTATTTATTTCTTATCTGGAGTGGCTCTCGAATTTCCCAACTTGGTTCCTGTGTCTGGTTCTGACAAGATGTAGTCAATTTGGCGTCTCTACATTTCGCCCGGGGTCCTCTATGAGTATCTTCTCCTCCGAAGTTACTGGAAGACGATGTTTGCTACCGACATGTTCTTCTGGTTACAATTTTCCATCAGTCTTTCTCTCACGGCAAGTCTTTCCAATACAAGCTGTCACAGACTGCTTGCCTCTCGGCCATCTTTAACCGCAGTGTTCCGGTTTCCAATCAACAGCAAGTTCTCCTGCTATGATGCTCCTCAAACCTCTTCCAGTTTTTTGAATTCTTCTTTTATTGCCTCTTTATTATATGATATCCCCTTGTGCCCGTCGTTCCAGAAGTCGTCGCCCCGGTCGACTCCCAGGATATCTATTCCCAGTCTATTCTCCTACATTTTAGCGCTTTAAAACTGTCCACACCATCTGAATGACTTAATATCTTAATCCTGCAGTTGTCCACCTTGACTGATGTTCCCCTCCCAGCAATCCCTACTTTAAGATCGCTTAAGAGACTGTTTTACCCCCGGAGTACCGGAATATGTTACTGTATTATGTGATTCATGCATATATATATATATATATATATATATATATATATATATATATATATATATATATATAATTTAAAAAAAGAATGAACATATTAAAGTTAATAACCACATAGCCTCTGTGCTCTGTAATCCTCCCCATCTGCCTGCTCCCCAGTTCCCAGACACGTAGCTACCCGCGGCGAAACTTTTGATTAAGGAGAATACGACGAAGTAACTGATGACCGTTCCAAAAAGGTACTTTTCCGATTGTTTTTAGAAGTGGAAGAGACGCTGGGATAAGTGTTTGCGATCCTAATGGGAACACTTCAAAGGGGACTAAGGCCTCTTGGTTCAAGGTAGGCTATTTTTCTCGAAATATTGCATGGCTTGATGCGTTCTGAGCAGATCTGGAATATATAGATACTAGCATAAACCATATTTTAAAAAAATCGAGTAGAAATAAAAAAAACTTACTTATATTCGATGGTTCCAGCCGCCTCCATCAGAATATGAGGAGTAACTGACGGGAAGATAAGGAGAAGACGTGGGTATTGGGGGTAGAGTTGAACAGAGGGTCATGCGTATTGGGTAATCGGTTGTTGAGAGAATAGGAGAGGAGGATGTAATCTACTGGTAAATGTTTATCCGGAAGGGTAGGAAGTATTTCAAAATCCAGGTAAAAGCTAATTATAGGGTCTTTAATTGGAATTTGCGTGACTGTAGACAGGAGGGAGGAAAGAATAGATAACTGGAATCTGTGGACTTTCAGCGGTTATTTTAGCCAATGCTATCTATTGTAAGTTTAGGTAGCCAGTTATGACCTTTGTTGGAAAACCTTGGTCATTGTTTGCGAGTGGGAGCAAGTCCTCAGCAACTGCAGCACGAAATCATTTCTGCTCTCGGGACAGGAGCCGTAGAACGAACTTTACGGCTACACGTTTCATGCCGACATCTTCTGTTCAAATCTCAGTAATAAAAGTGTTTGTAATCACTGAATCTTCTTCTAACTCTCGCAGTGTCAATCGACGATTTCGGTTGATTTAAACTCGCACGCAATTGAGATTTTGGCTGGTTGAGTCATCCAGGACGTGAATCGCTTTCTACGGATGCGAGATCATATTTAATGCATCTATACCGCGTTTTAATTTTATTTATTCATTTATGTACCCTACAAGCCACCGCTAGGGTTTTTGGCCGGGGTGAATATCACCAGAATAATATTTACTCGAACCCTGACCCTGCCGCGGTCGGACAATGTTATTATGATCCCCTATAGTTTGGGGAAAAAATGGCATCTTTAATCCATCTGTTCTATCCTTAATTTGAGCATTGATTAAAACTTATAATTTATTTTAGCATCACTCTTAGACTCCTCCTCGAATGCCGTCTTAATCATAGAAATGGTTTATGCAAATGAAAGTCCAAGTTTGCACGAAAACTTGATGAAAATTTGCTGATCTATTTTCTCAGTCATTGTGACTGAAACAGTGATTTGCCTTACCATCCATGTTATATCTCAGATCGATTTTGTAAGTGAAATATCCTCAATCTCGACGTCGGACTGTCGCTTTTCGCACTTATCTTATACATTCCTCTTTTGCATTCCCTTCCTACCTTCCCATCACTCAGATGTCTCCCTCCCCGTCGCACCCCTTCCTCCTCGTTCCCCCCTCCCGCTCTGATGACGTCTCCTCACCCTCCTCTCTGCCTCACCGACGTCTAACCCCCTCATACACTCATTCCCATTACTCTGTTTCGCCCCTATCTCATGCAAGTAGTTTTCGACGGGGTGGGGACCACGCTTCATTTCTTTCCAGTTAACTGCTCCGCTGCTTTCTCCTGCTTGCCTTTGAAAAGCACTCACACGTTTCCTGCAAGTTAAGGGAAACTCGTGAGGGCGAAAGGTGTTTCCTTCGACCGCACGCTTGTATCACCGCTTCGTCCTTTACCCGTCCTTCTCTCTAGCTGGGCAAGAGAATGGAAGAGCTTCCCTTCCATTTCTGAATGATGTGTGCCCTTTCGTGTAACTCCAAGGGTTAAAGGTTCGAAATCCCCATCCGTTATATTCTCCCCTCTCTCTCTCGCCGTCGGGCCCTCCTTCGGAAAACGAGCTGGTTACTCCTAGAGTTAGGGGGGAACATGTCCCTTCACATATTTCCTCTCTTCCACTCCGATGCATTCCTAAGGACGAGGTTCATCTTCGAGCTGCAAAACCCTTAAGTCCATAAGTAATTTTGAGGGTGAGCTTCGTTCATTTCCACTTGAAACCCTCGGACATTGCCCTTTCACTAAAGATTGAGATGTTCCAAAGTTGTGTTTGACAGTATAAAAGTAGGAAAAAATTTTGTCGAGAAATGGAAATGAGTGTATTTATGGACATTAATAACGTTCATCGGCATTTATGTAATCATCTCTTGTATTTGTTAGGAAATCCATCCGAATAAAACACTCGCACAAAAAGTTTAACTTTCCAGAAGATTAAATTGAATTATGATATCAATGTAACCGTAAAAGGTTTATAACAGAAGTTGTAAGTTACATCTAATCGAGTTCCTCTTGTAATAATGCCGACCCCGGTGGCGGCGGGGTAACGTCCTCGTCTGCCATTCCAAGGGTCGCGGGTTCGATTCCTGCCTGGGTGAGTTTTCCTCAACCTAGGGCTTGGGTGTTTGTAAAATGTGACCATTGTTATCGTTGTTAATAGTTCGATGTAAAGGCCAAAATGTGCTGTTTTCGGACTAATACTGAATAAATAAATAAATAAATAAATAAATAAATAATACAGGCACGGATTACCTATCTTTTGGGTTGATTTATGAAAGAAACTAATATGATATGAATGATAATAAAGGAATCGTTACTTCCGAGTGGTTTTCACTACAATTAGGAGGATATATTCCTATGTGCTATAATCATAGCTGGTTTAACTTGTAGAGGTAGGTTTCTGATGGCACCATAGACTTGTCGTATGTAATTGCTAGCTTCTAAAAAACTTCCAAGTCACTATTTCTCTCCTCTCTCAATTGCAGTCTTTCTATTTTTGCAACGATTATTGCTATCTCTAGTGACAAGCTTAGGTGCTAAATTTTCACTTCATATCATTACAATCATCACCATAAATTGCAACATGGGGAAGCATGCACTTGACCTACCACCATACCAATTTCTAAGTTTTGATTCGCTAAACATGGATCTATTGTCAACGAAAAGAATTCGCTTTTCTCTCAAAATGTTTGAATAAGCATTTCATTTAAAATGTAAATTTTTAAATCTATTTATATCGATTCCGTCCAAGATTAGTTAGCGTGACTGTTTAAGAAATCCTTTGACATGACGAGTGTAGGTGAAGGTTCAGACATTTCCTCCGAAGAGCTGGAATTCGAAGCCAAAGACAATCCTTGAGAGCGCCGATGAACCACCTGTCAGAATTCCGTTCGAATTGCTGTGGCAAAGTGGAGAAGTTTCCATGGAGTTATATTTGGGAAAAATACCAAGTTGGCGTCACGCATTACGCGCCTTACAAAAAAGGAAACTACTTGGATATGCCCTCACTAACTGATTCTGAATAAGTTTCACCGTCTCAACGTCGTCACAAAGGCCTTTGATGTAAGTTTGGCATGAGGTAGAAGGCTTTTATAGCGTATGTGCATGTGTTATACAGGCATATGTATTGCAGTAAATTTGAAAGTATTTGGATTTCCGTACTCCCAGAATTAAGGTGAGCCTTCTCTAACCTCGTGTCATGTCAAACTCGAATCAAGAAAACCTCACGCTTAGATAAATCATGTTAATTCCTTTAATTCTTTTTCATAACTATTGCCTGTAGATATTGTACTTACTTTTGCATATAAAATAGATATTAACATATCAATCAACTCAAGTCAGATCAAATTTTGGGCTATTTTAGAAACATCACACCTTTCTTGGGCCAAACGCATGAGGAGAATTTGTGGTTCAGCCTTTCATAAACAAGACCTCTTTCGGGGAGTTGAAGGTAAATGTAATTCCCCTTCAGTCAGGCCACATTCGGAATACATAACAGTTCCATGGGAACGGAACTGAATGAAGATATTGGAAAAGGTTCGAAGAGAGTCTTTTGGGCGTGTTAAAACTAATAACGAGAAGAGAATAACTGCGAAGAGTAAATTTGACGAATTAGATTGGGAGCCCCTTGCCTTACACAGATAACAAGCAACACTAAGACTTCAAGAAAGGTATGGGATACCCGAGTTTGCTTGCGATAGTGAGGTTATTATTATTTTCACATAATATATGTTGTTTCATTGAGATATGGGATGAAAAAAGAAGATAGGCGCCGTCTTAGATACTCCAGACATTTCTAAAATTATTCGTTCTTCCCTCGGGCGATACGCAATCATTTCAAAATTGCACCCAGGCACCCAAACATTTTTGGTTTAGTAAGCAAAATTTAATTTGATTGGCCATACATACCCATTTCTATACTATGCACGTGTTTGGGTATACGAGTTTTTTTTAATTGCGCGAATATATAGTCTAGTACATATCTGAACTAGTTGTTTTTTTTGGCTAATACCCTAACACCTCCTACCACACGCCCTTGAGGCCGCTTACGGGGTATTATGCAGATAAATTAAACATTCTGAATCCATATTAGCAATCAGTTTGTAAACGACAATAAAACGACTTGTAAATGACTGGTCTTAAACGATACGTTCATCAAATGTTTGCTGTAAGAACAGACTCGGTCTTAAAGAGTGTCATTACGTGGTTGTCTGAGCAAAACTAATCAAGGCTCCTCTTGTAGTGTGTACGAGTTTTTACTCCACTTAAGGTTAAGGAGGACCGACACGACCTTGTCTATTATGGTCTATTCAACAAAAATAATATTTGCTTAAGAATTAAAGGAAATTAACACGATATCAATAAATCAAATGCAATTCAAAAGTGGTGTGAGACATGGAAGCTAGAATTAAATTTGAATAAATTATTTCCGATAAACTTCCGGAGGAAGAGTATTTTACTTGAAAACACACTATACAGAGAACCAAAATAACAAAGGTAGAATCGGTAAAATGCTCGGAAGACGTTCATGAAATATTCAGAATAGCAAATAAAAAATTAGGATTCATAAAAAGGATATTTGGGTATTGTAATGAGAGGGTAAAGGAGCATTGTTCTTTTACGTTATTTAGGCCCCACCTAGAGTACGCTACGGGGGTATGGCATCCTCGTAAAGTAGGGTTAATTTTGGAACTAGATCTAGTGTATCGAAGAGCAGCTAGGTTTGTGAAAAGTTCTTGTGAAAAAGTTAGCAGCGTCACGACACTATTGAAAGAATAAGGATGGGAGCCACTAGTAGATTGTAGGTTTAAATAGAGGCTAAACTGTGAACATTTGAGGCAGATTACTTATCTGCGGATTTTAAAGATATAGTATATTAAACGCTCCGTCTTACGAGGATGGATCGGATAACAAACGTAAAATCAGGGAAATAGGTAGTAGACCGGATTGATTTAAAATGTCGTTTTTTACTCGTACCATTGGATATCAAAATAGACATGGCAGAAATCCCGTAGGAGATAATTAGAAAAGACAGAGTAAATATTTTGTCATTGTCCTGCATTTAATTTTTTTATTCATTAGACCCATATTTGGAAGTCTAAAGCATGAATCGAATATTCGTATCCAGTAGTACACACTTTCGTGTGATTAAAATTTTTCGATTTAATGACCAAACTAATATTTGTGTACAGGTGACATGATTGGGGTTGCGCGTGCATGGTAGGTGACCCAGCAGCCCCCGCTCCACACCCTTACGACGGCATTCTGGGTATTGTGTAGAAGTTGAGTTATCATTTTGTTATTTCATTCATCAGGTTGACTAAGCTTTTCCCCGCGTACTAATGGAACATTCTCTATTAATGATTATCTTTGTTCGTTGCGATATCCATTAGATACATTTTCTGATAGTAAACTTTAATTCATCGTACTCCAAAATTGTATACTTTGTCGCTTCCATGGAAAACCATTTAAAGAAAACCAGCCTAAATAGAGCCATAGATGGACTACCTCCAGTTCTGTCCCTCTCTTCCTTGATGAAGGTGGCTGCGACCACCGAAAATTCGAAACTTAGTGAGTCTCTTTTGTGTGTGTTTCTGTGTTTTTGCCTGTGTCCACTAGTGCTAAATTTTATACATTATATGTATGTTTAATATATATATATATATATATATATATATATATATATATATATATATATATATATATATATATATACATATACACTTGTATATACGTCCATGTATGTACCTATATGTACGTACTATTACATGCATGTACTTTCTACGTGCATGAACTAGTTCGCGGTTAGTGTGTAGGTTGTAGGGAGACATTTGGAGACGAAATTGCATGAGATGCTTGCATTAAGAAGAACATATTTTTAGTGATGTTTCCACTCACTATTTTTACTGTATAAATTTGGCATCCAGAGGCTTGGCGGTGTATTGTATCGCATTTTGGGAGTGGCGTATATGGAGAAGATGGAACTAGGAGGGTTAGAAGGGAGGATTGGTAGAGGAAAGATGCTTTGAAGCCTTACAGGTAAAGGTCGAATTGCGGTTCGCAGAATTTTGAATATTTGCCGCGGATCGAGAGAGAAATATAGGATGATGAGGTAATTGTTTGAAGGATGATATACTATATGTCATGGTGAAACACCGTAGGTGGCTGCTAGGCAAGCATCATGACATAGGAAATTTATCATGAGAAAGACTCACATTAAATTTGTTTTTCAGTTGATAGTATTTATACTACGATATTTTTATTATCGTTTCTTTTACGAAGATATCGGTGACCCATGATTCACGTTAATAACCATTCTTTCTGTAGGAAGGGAGTGAATAAAACTCCTGCTTCATTGGAATCAAACTTATAAAAAGCGCATTTATTTTTGGTGACATTCCAATGAAACCAATATGGTCCCTCAACTACTAAGCTAATATGAGATGCATTTACATAATTTGATATATCGATGATTAAATCTCTCATAGACGATGCATATTTATTCATGGTACCATTCTAGTGAAATAAATTTATCGGCTCTACTATTGAATCAATATTAGATGAATTTACAAGGGACAGTAAAACCCTTAACATTACCCGGCATACTCTTAAATTTGAATATATGTATATCGTAACAATTTTAATTTAAGCATTTCTCATAATTTCTGGAACACTAAAGCCTTTCACTTCAAAAACTTTCATATTTTGTTTTAATGACGTAGAATAGAAGTATTCCTGCACTTCGAATATTCGCAAATGAATCTTGAAAAACCATCCCTTCAACTGCTGCAAATTCTTATGGCGTCTCCTATTTGGTGTGATTGACCTGATCAAGAGGAGTTTGTTGCAGAAAAAATAACGCTTTTTGGAAACTCACTTGTCCATTAATCACTCTGTGGAGTGACATTTGCCTCACCATTATTGAAATATCATTCGTCGAATAATGTTGTTATTCATTCTTCCTTTAGTCCACAAAAATGGGTGCTTATTGTGTAGTTGTAATTGTATTCGAGGTAAAATGCTTTTCTTCAGATAGCCGTTTTATAGTTTTTTGCATTCAAATTGAATCATTTATGACATTACTATTAAAATGCCTTTGCTTACCTAACTAACATTCGACATAGCTATTTCTAAAAAAAACATGCAACGAATGAGAGAATATGGGAATTTTTTATAAGCTATATATTTAGTGATAAATATCGAAATTTATGGCTTTATAATCCCCCAAAATTCCCATTATGTATTATAGAATCTCGCTAGGAGACAATTTTACCCTTCTTTGCCTGGCGAGATATCTTCGGGTATTTTCCTGAAGTAAATGGTTTTCATTACGGCCCTTTCTTTATCGATGATCACCGTATTTCGCCACTTTTACTCCTCCGCAAGTTTATCGAGCTGCTCTCCCTCTCTGTTGCTTGCTGATTATGCCATCCTCTTTACAGGCCCTTGATATCACTTTGAGGAGGCCCACGGCATCTTCTCCGGGAGGAAGTCATCACAATGACCTGCGGATGTCCGGTGTATTGACCGCTAGGTTTCCAATAGAAGCCGTTATGACGTTATCAAACTCCCACGCGGTGGCAACGGCGTCATTTTGTATGGACCAAGTTATTTGCTTCATCCCTCTTTCACAAAATCGTTCGAAATTAACGGTAGCTCAATAGTGCATGAAGCCGCATTTTATTTCGAAAAAATCTAAAATTTATTGCGTATCCCAGGCTTTTATATTTTAGCATACAGCTTCTTTTTAAATTAAGTGTTTAAGTCTGATTTTAACATGCACGTGGAGGAAATGGTTTAAGTGGCGTGCGAAGAACTGGAAATACAAAGGAAAGTCGTCGGGGAGTGCATAAAATAAGTTAAGTTTGCAGATGATTAAACTTTAGTTGGCCAGTCAACCAAGGAAATAAATACAAACAAGGAAGGCTGTGATAGAGTGAAGAGTATTTGGCAAGAACTAAATGGGTAGGAATAAAATAGGCTCGTTGTTTGAAATGTAGGGAGGTAGACAGTATTAGTGATTGAAGAAAAGTGTAGTGCAGTGTGGGTTATCAGGTTCTGTCTTGTTACACGTGGATAGGATATGCAGAGGCGTTTATTTTGTCCGTACAAAATATAGTATAGCTTTTAGGGTAGGCAGCTTAATACTTATAATGATTGAATTGTGAAACGTTTCATCCAAGACGATCGAGCAATGAGATATATATTTTTGATTTTAAATTGTATTTAATTGACCCCGACCCTCTCAATGGTTATTGGATAGCCACTGTACTTCGCTTTTTAAAAGATTTTAACTGTTATTCCGGTGTTATTTGTGGTAAATTTCTTAAATGTAGGTACCCAGTGAAGCTCTCGTGCATTATTAAACTTCCAGCATATTTATCTTTTAACTAAGTTCTGTATTCCATGCCGCGGAAAGTAATTTAATTTTAACAAGTTTCAGTTTGCAGTAAATGAGCAGCCATTTACTCGGAGAAGAAGCGATTCTTAACGTTAAAAATACACATTTTCCCGGAAGCGATTTGGCTGTATACCATTATATAAATATATATATATATATGTGTGTATATATATATATATATACATATATATATATGTGTATAAATATATATATATATATATATATATATATATATATATATATATATATATATATATATATATATATATATGCTTTCGTAGACGTAACACGGAAGTGCCGAATAGTACAGTACACAGTAACATACAATATAGAAACACAAAAAAAGAACACTCACACGTATTTTCTTCATATTTCGACGGAAACAATCTGTCTTCCTCTGAAGATATAGATTAGTCATTACTTCTATATCTTCAGAGGAAGACGGATTGTTTCCGTCGAAATATCAAGAAAATACGTGTGAGTGTTCTTTTTTTGTGTTTCTATATTGTGTGTTACTGTGTATTGTACTATATATATATATATATATATATATTTACATATATATATATATATATATATATATATATATATATATATATATATATAGTGTTGAGGATTATTTCTCTTGACAGACTTTGTTGTCGCGTTTGAAATTGCGTTTTAGTCTTTCCTTTCATACGAGTAAAGTCACATTTATAGACATCGCTACGGATTTTACATTTAAATTCATGCTCTGCTCCCTCAGCCAGGAATTGACCGGTTCCTTTGAGTTCCGACCAAAATTCCTCATTAGTGGTATTCAACTCACCAATTCATCTCGAGGATCTTTTAAGAGCGTCCAGGATCCTTTGGGATGAATTTCAATTTCTGGACAAAAATTTAATATTTCGTAAAAATATTTTACCATAAGAGATCTGGTAACCATGCCCAACACAATCGTTTTACCCCTTTCCTCTCAAGCCAATCTTCTCTGTAATAACTGTTTGATGATTAGAATCTCAGGCACAAAAATTTAAATCTACTATATTAGTGTAAAAGGGTAAGGTTTCATACTCCTCAAAGACCCGTAAGTAGTCCTGAACCTACATAGATTACCTTAGGTTGTTTTTATTGGGAGGATTTCGCAGTGTTGATTGTGATTAAAAGGAGTCGAACCGGTAGACTGTTGAAAAAATTTTTATAATTGGTTACTGCCAGATAAAATCATCTTAGCTGAAAATCATCGCTTTTTCATTGAAGTTCATGCAAATAACCTTTCTTCTGACATTGCCTCGTGTTGTGATACAATCTTCCAATTTGACTGATTTGTGTGGATGATGGCAGAATTTCGCATTTTCGCTACCCCAATTCACTTGATAATTTATTCTCTCTTTAGATTTCATATTAGCAAAGAGATATATGGAATTGGCCCCTTGCTGTAACCTAAAACCTTTCCCTTGACTTTTTCCGACCCTTCAGGATCGTTTGACTGCGTGCCTTAACGAGAAAAAAGGTAGGAAACAATGAGAAAATATTTTTTATTGGAGTCCAAATTGAAAGCTACTGAAATGAACAAAAACATCTCCTTCCGTTGACGGCATTTGGCAGGGTCGGATGGAAATTGGAGTAGTTGATTTTTTTCCACTCGGTTGGGGGTAGGAGTTAGAGGAAGGGAAGAGTTGAAGGCTGCCAAACAGGAGAGGAAAGGAAGGTACTGGGAGGGAAGGGCATTCCGTTTGGGTGTGGATGGAAGAGGGGAAGGGGTTTTTGAGCGTGGTTTTGCTAAGGAGGGTGGAAGAAATGCTTCAGGCACTGTTCTTCGGTCGACGGGAACCCGTCAGAATACCTTTTTACGTTCGTATTCTTCTTCTTCTGCTGTGTTTGAATTCCCCCCCCCCTTCCCTAAAAATAGGTTTAGAGGTGCGAAGAGTTTTTTTTTCAAACACGCCCTTTCAAGTTCCACTCTCATACTACTGGTAAAGAAAAAAATCCGTCTTACACTCACGTTGAGGGTGGCGAATGCCACAGAAATGTATTATTTTTGAATTGACATGAGAGCCAAGGAAGTTTACATACGGCAGTGACAGGGGATTACACTTGAGAGTGTGTGAACATTTGATTTGAACAGTAGCAACATCCGTATGGTTGCTTCGCATTATGTCCTTTGCTAAGCAAAAAGGAAATGTGCCCTCTGAAACGAGCAACACATTATAAATTCTTATCAAATAACTTAGTGGAAAACATTCAGTTTTATAAATTATTACTCAAATATTGGCTAGGCATACTTAAAGATTTAAGATTTTAAAAATGCCAATTTAAGCAGGAATTGTGCCCTAGCACAGGAAAATTGAAGAACCTGTTAAAATTTCCTTACTATTCTAATTATTTAATTTCATTCGTGTAAAATGAAGATAGAGACATGTTTCCATTTCTCTCTTTTCGATTAAGTTCTCAAATTAGCTGAATGAAATCCAATAATCCAGTTTATCTTATTTCCCTTATTTTGAACATTCCGGCGGTATTTTCATATAATTGCCTACCTACCTAATTATGACGATGGCTTTCGTAGAGAATGAAACTTGAGATGCATGTTAATTTCCATTGATTGTCAAATTTTAAGGTAATAATTCGTCTTCTAAATGCTTTTGTAAGCATCTCTCTGGTTACGGTTTTACGGAATAAAACCTTCTCAATATAGCTCTGTGGGACTCCATATTTTCCATATCCCGTTGCAACAATTTTCTATCTTAACTAAGTGGTACGAATATCTTTCTGATGTGCTATAAAAGTTATACTGACCATGAATTCCGCTTCAGAAAGACTCATCACTGGCTTTAGGCAATTCATTTTTATAATTAGATGAGTCTTTTACCTATTATCAAACAATGTATTGAAATTTGTAGCAACATTAAGTTAAATATCAAGATATTAATTTCAAGTTATTACCAATGATGAAAGACTTCAAGAAATGTACTTTTCCAAAAGTCCTTTGTCTTGTTGCAAAAACATATTTTAATAACTTTCTAGATACTTAAGTAATCATTAATATCCCCTTATCGTATCCTCATGCTTCATTCTCCACCGTTTATAGGAGCGAAACAATTTGGAGTTAGCACCTTTAATGGAGCTAGAAAGAAATCGTTACCTGTTTTCACTACAACCTATTCTCTGGCAGATAAATTTGAATCTTCGCGGAAAAATGGCCTTATGATTAATTGAATGACGCCACTTTTTGAAAAAAAAATCTTTGTTTAAAATCATCGACCGGGTGGACATATTCACGTTTTCTCCTCTGTTTGTACTCACGTTACTCCTTCTCGAAGGTCGCCGTTTAAAACGGAATCTAAATAACCTTGTGGGTTGGGGATTGTTTTACTAGTTTTTCGCGTAAAGAGTCAGTTATTTTAGAAGGTCAAAATTTCTCCACAACATGATAATCTGTAATCACCTGGAAAATTGAAAAACAGTGTAAGATTTTATACGAACAATATAGTCAAAATCTTATTAGTTATAACTAACTCGATGTGGAGTTTCGTAATATTTATGATTATTGTATCGGATAGATCAGAATTTGTAGCTTTCAAATTTTTCATTCTGCTAATTTTTGGCTTGAAAAAATCGATCGACTTTCCTTTAATTCATTGTTTTTTTCCAAATTTTAAACGTAATTTGGCTCGCCTTTAAGAATAAATATAAGCTCTAAAAATAGTGTCGTTACCCATTTGCTGGTAATTGTAAATTTTAGTCTTTTGCCTTTTAATGATTCGACGATGAACACGCATGATCATGAATCGATACATGTTTATTCCAAACAAGTATATTCATGACAGTTGTTTGGCAACCAGATATTTGGTGCCGTCTGTTTTACTGCCGTTACTGGGATATCACCAATCACCACCGCTATCGATACACTCTGTAGCTTATCTATATTGTTCTCGCTTTATTTACACGCTACCGCTCTCTCAAACGCAGCCCTTAAATTTTCACGCAAAATTGTACCAGCTTATACATAACTTTTTATGTACAGGAATAAAAAACAAACGGTACAGTTCTGGGATGTTTTGAGAAGAGATGCGGCTCTTGGGAGCAATTCGAAGAAAGCATGACAAGTGTGCGCTGGCGATATTGAGAGGCAATGGGAAACTTTAAGCGCTAATATAGGGAAGAATGCT
Organism: Hetaerina americana; assembly: GCF_022747635.1. Taxonomy (NCBI): domain Eukaryota; kingdom Metazoa; phylum Arthropoda; class Insecta; order Odonata; family Calopterygidae; genus Hetaerina; species Hetaerina americana. Next base: position 29,440,529 of record NW_027287205.1, read on the forward strand.
GGGAATGTGAGGTAGAGGGAAGAAAAGAAATTGCCATGTTGAACAGGGCGGTTCAATTGGACGAGTAGCTAAAAAATGAGTTAATGTGGGTTTTTAAGATGCTTGACCCATGATAGTCATGATTTAGGAGCAATATACGAGGATTGATCGACAACCAACCATTTTTCGGCAGAGTACTGATGGTAAAATAGTATGCGCAAGACTCCATATGTGTAACAAGTGTGAGAAAAAGTCGGTTTAGTATTTATTCAACCAACTTGGAAATTACTAAAATCAAAATGGTTGATGGCATACTTCATCAGAATCATTGACTGCATAGTAACCGACATTCACCGCAGTTTCTATTATCTGCTGATACGAATCGCCTTCATCGATAACTTCAATTACTGATCAATAATAATAAGTTCTAAAAAAACGAAGTTGGAGGACGTACATGCTTGAGGCTTGTGCTGAAGTTTGATTTACTATTGGCGTTACTTACTGTCAGGGATAAACTTTGGCAAATTTGATAAATTATTTTAATTGACCACGCTATTATATTTTTTGCTCCCGGAACATGGAGAGACAGGGATTCCATGGATAGTTTGCCTTTAACTTTAATCTATTTTAAACTGAATAAGTTTTCAGTGAAGTCTCCACAGTGTATTTTTATTGACATTCGTGAAGTGGCGGCGAGTGAAGTCCCTACCTTAAATAAGGACTGTTTTCACTCCCGGTGGAAATTTCTCTCAGTCAACTTTTATTTTGCTTCCCTCTGCTTTCCCGCGGGAACGTTTTCTCTTCCTTTCGGCGAGCTCGAAGGGTTGGGTTTCCTGCGGCGGCGTAAACTTAGCGCCCTCTTAAATCCTGCGGCAGGTTCCGTAGACATCAAGGGGGTCCCGGCGGCAGGGTGCCGACGGGGACCCACCCTTCTCCTCTTATCTCGCTGACAGTTAAGAACGTTGGCTACTTCCTGTTTAAATGCGTCCTTCTTTTGGAACAAGTTTTGTGATGTACGTCTCTCGGGATTAAAGCTATGAATATGAATGAATTACCGTAATATAATGAATAAAGTTGTCAGTGGTATTTTTTCTTATTATCAATTATACAACTGTGGATCGAAAGCAAGAAAAGTGACTTTAAATCAGGTGGAATATATTTATCGTGCCTAAATGAGTTTAGTTATGGTAAATCACTTACTGATTTACAATTACAATTATTTTTAAAAATATTTCGTTTAATTTAAAATTTAGGTATTTTTGCTCTAATCTTTGTACGCTTCCTAATTCCTTGGTTACTTTAGCATGCCATTTCAACGTCCTAATGACAAGAAATAAGAGATATTGAGATATGAGAAACCTCAAAGGGAGCGTTAGAGCAACCAAGGAGGCATATCAGACCCTAGTATGATCAATTTTAGAGTACGCCTCTCTTGTATGGGACCTTCATGAAGAAGGTCATATCAAAAAACTGGAAAAGGTGCAAAGAAAGGCTGCCCGATATTTACTGGGGAAGCATAGGAGGATGGAGAGTGTGTCTGACATGCTAGAAACGCTGGGCTGGGAACCTCTACAAACTAGAAGGAAAGTAAGCAGACTTTGTGGAATGTTCCACATTCTGAAGGGGGAGAAAGCTTGGGCAGATCTTAGGAAAGAGGCGGGGAACCCAAATTTTATAGGGAGAAATGATCACAAATTTAAGGTAAAATGCCGGGCACAGAGTACAAATAAAAAAAAATTCTTTTCTAAACAAAACAGTTGTTGATTGGAACACCTTACCTGCAAAAATATTCGAGCCCTTTCCTATCAGAGTGTATACTTTTAAGAAAAGATGTAAGGAGTATATGTAATAATTTGATTGATATGTGGTGTATTTAATATATGTAATAGCTTAATTTTTTTAATTTATCTTTTTTTCTTGCTGATTGATGGATGTAAATGAGATGGGGATTCGCTTGTTTTGTTGAAGAAATTTGTGTTTTGAAGTCTGATTTTATCTATTATCTTTTGGGATTATTTGGGACTTGTGTGCCACCTGACACTGTCTGTCAGCACACGTGTATTTTTAATAATATTTGATATTACTGATATTGTTTTTCAAATTTAATGAAACTATCATAAGGATTGAAATGGATGTTTCCTTGCCATCATTGAGAGTTGCTTGTGGGTTTCATATCGAAATATGATTTTTGCTGAGGAATTTTTAAGTAGTACCAATAAAAAGTAAAAATAAGCGTGTTTTTTGCGGTTAAATAGATGGCCAGGTGAAATGGTTTACCACCGCGTCTACTCTTCAATTACTTTGAGTTATAAGTGAATCCCAACGAAGCAGGAGGCATGTCTGACGGAGATAGTATTTATATATTTTTTGGACAGACCGTAATGCGGTAGAAATTTATTTAGCCGAAGGTGAAAATTTTAATCATTATAGCAATAATGAGCAGCCAAAATATTAGTTTCAGCTACGTATATAAAATTTCTAGGTTTTCATTTTCAATTTCTGAGACCAAATCTTATTTTCCCTTAATTTTGCAATTCTATATTCTCGGTAGAATATTTCTGCTTATTACAGAAAAGTCTATGTAGCGCAAACATAAACATGGATCGAGTATGTTAGAATACTTCCATAATGTCGCCCAATCACTTTTATCTTCAGTTCCTATTTCCTATTCCAGAAACTACTCTCACTTTGCCCAGACATCCGTTTCCTTTTACGACTGGCAGAAAAATTTCGCTCTTTGTGATTTGAAATTGAACAAGACAGTGTTAAAAAAAAGTTTATACTCTTCTTTCAGCTTTCCTTCTGATGTTTCACTGCCACTTGGCATTTCATCAATATAATTTTTGACTACGGTTATAATTTTTTTAAAGCCACACTGAAACATGTTGCGAATTAACACGTATTCAGACCTAATTATTTAAAAACATTATCTAATGTTTTCCGATTCCCCGTAGACAATATTAAGGTAAATTGATGAACCCTTGAGTCAAGGACAAAAATTGGAAAATATCCCGTTTTAACATATTGCTGGTCTGACTTCACGTTGTTTGCAAATTGTCATCAAAACGATCGTAATGATGGCCGAAGGAAATGGCATGAGACGTTTTGGAAAATTTTCTACATGGGGAAGTATTGTCAACATATGTAAACTAACGTCATTGTTACTACGGTAATGTTCCTTAAATCAACAGAATTTTTCAAAAATCAAGCAAAATATCATAATATTCAGAACATGTCATATTCTTATTATCTAATTATTACAATTACATTAGCGCATATGTAATGGCTTATTTTAACGTAATAGTAAAATAAAATAGCCAAAGAATTCATTATCATAATAGGGAAAAGGTGTAGGTCCCTGTACTCATTGTTTATTACTCAATAGCTAACACAGGTTGATTAAGTGAAATATAATGAAAGCTAATAGTCGTTTATTGTCGTTTGCCTGCTGCCGTTTGACAAAAATTTTCAAGGGGGTGATCGTCCATGACTGGAATACTAAGACCTAAAGGAGATACACGTAGCTAAGAGTAATCTGGAGCGTAGATTTGGATGGTTCGGACAACTAGTCTTTGAGGCAAGAGGATAAACGTAGATTTTAGAGGGTTTTTTGGATTTGAAAATTGTGTAGAATGAAGACGATTAGTTGAAAAGCGATGAAGTTTTCGGTACGATGGGGGGAGATATAAGATTTTTTGATTTAATTAGAAAGTCGGAATATTTATAGAGGAGGTATTGTGAGGTAATGGGATAATGAAAGCGGCAGTCCGAGGGAGGATGCTCTCGGAGATGGGAAGAGAAAGGGTGGGTTGGAATGACCAAAATTCCCCTTTAATAAATAGATAATACATGACCAAGGAATGAGGATGAGTAATCTACATCCGTGTAACGCCCCGCGAGCCATCGCTAGGGTGTGTGGTGGGGTGTGTTAGGCTACTAGCCAAGTGTGCACCATCACGATCATGACACTTCTACACCAATGAAAGTTTAATCATGCACTGAAATAAATTAAATCACAAAAAATAAGGTACTTGCAAATATAATCATCGTCAGGACAATGTTATAAAGACGAGTTTTTTAACAATTCATGCATATCGACATAATACATGTATGTACACTACCAATGCTAATCATGCTAATGCTTCGTTCCTGCGCTCATATCAAATTAGTTCTCTAATGTACGAAGAAAGAAAGACATTTAAATATATCAGTTCTAATCGCTAGCTACCTGATTTTACGTGCGAGATCTAATATACAGTAGTCAGTCGGGACATGATAAATGCCGTTCGGTGCATCGTTAAATCGATTTTTTTTATAGGAAGAAGCTTTTTTCCAGCCTGTATGGGGTTATTGTTTGCTATCTTATGCGATAGCAAAGGCTTAACAATTTGCGTCTACTAGTCCTCATTGTTTTTACTGACTTTCGATTTTACGGAGAACATATTAGAAAAGTTTTGTCCGGAGAATGTGATAGGTGATGGTGATAGAATGGAGGAGTGAAAGTTTCTGAAAGTCCAGGAATGCCAATTTGTGTCTGTTATCCATCATTTTTTTACTCGCTTTCGGTGTTACGTAGAGCGTACAAGGAAAGTTTTGTTCCGGAGAATGTGATAGGTGTTGCTGGTAGAATGAAGACGTAGAATTTCCTGAAAGTCCTATCCAAGTGACATATAAGAAGGCAGTAGCAGTTAACGGCAAGGAAGCCAAGAAGATCGTATGCAACTTTTGCAGCAGAGAGAACGTATGCAAAAATGTCCCTTAAGGAAGGAAAGTATTTAATTAGTGTAAATAGAATATTACTGAATGGGTGTTCTCTGGATTTATTGGATTGGATATATCCCAAAAATCTTCCTCCACCAACTCCAGTGTTTATTCCTTGATTTTACTTACCGTCCATTTCACCTTTGTATTCCTTATCCAGTCACATATCTAGAAATACTTCAAATCCACGCCTATGATTCTGCCTAAATGACCCTGTTTCCACGCCACACAAAACTGCGCTTTTTTTGCTTATTTTTTTTAACACCATTAGCATCTGTATCATAATTTTCTTCTGACACCATGCATCTCTTCGTCTCAGGACACGACCGACAGTTGAGAAAATTTGCGTCACGTTGCGTGCGCGATTGGCGAATAATTTGGTAGTGCCAGAATTTTCAGGAAATGGGAGAAGGGCAGAGGGAAACCCGGCGTCCTAATTAACCCACCCTAGGTGAATGGTGCCAAGGTGTCCATAGTCTTTGATCGTCCCTTCTAACGGATAGTGAACTCCACTTTAATGTCTTTCTATATGGCACCAAGGAAGAACTGAGATACCTTGTAAAAATTTTGCCACCACTAGGATTAGACCCGTAGGGTAAGAAGCCCCCAGCCACCGTACCAAATGCCTCCTAAGATACGAGGGTCATCCGGAAAGTAGTACCCGTTCGTGAAATAAAGACACAAAAGTAAATATTAACAAACATAAAAAATTTTATTTGAAAGAGGATACTTTAAACTACTTCTCAACATAATCTCCAAGCAAATTAAGGCATTTGTCATAACGTGTGACAAGTTTCTGTATTCCTGCTGCATAGTCCTTCGCCGCCAGCTCATTGAGATACGCGAGGGACCCATCTTGCACAAATTTTTGCATAATGCAGATGGTGTTTAACAATTTCATGAACAATTGTTCGAGAAACATTGGGAAAATGCTCACAGATGTCATCAATTGTGACGCGCCGATCGTTCCTCACGAATTCAACTGAGCTCACCAGTTGGTCTGTAATGACAGACGGTCTCTCCGAACGCTCATCGTCGTGTGTGTTCCCCCTCCCCATGTTGAAGTTGCGACACCACCGCCGAACAGACGACTCGTCCATTACATTGTCTCCATACACCTCCTTTAATTGGCGATGAATATCACATGGGCGAACGTTTCTTGCATTGAGGAATTTAATCACTGCCCTCACTTCACAACTGGCGGCGTTCTCAATTTTTTTAAACATTGTAAACAATCACAGAAACAACACAGGCAATGCTAGCGTCACGCAACTTGGCTCAGAGAAGGCAGACAAGCCACTGAAGCTATCTGACCTCGTCCAGCGGCTACTCGCGTCGTCAGCACTTCATGCGGCACGAACGGGTACTACTTTCCGGATGACCCTCGTACAATTTCAGTAAGAATTTTTGCTCTCTTATTTGGAAAAATTTTAATCACGAAAATGTTATTTAAGATTTAATATCATCCGGTTTCTTCGAATGTCGTTGATGAATCGAGCTAATTATAGTCTTTGAAATATAATTAACATAAGTCCTACTGCAATCCATTTTGAAAATTAGTTTATTCTCTTTAATTTGCTTAGGCTCTTATTTTACAGATAAAAAGGCAGTGTAAAAAACTGTTATGATTTCCTCATTTATTTTCACTGTATTGACATTAGTATTTAGTTTCAAATTTTTGGTTGGAGATGGAATCAAACAGCCAGTGCAGTATTAGGGAGGACATTGGAAATGTTTTGCAGCGAGTTTACGATGTGATACTGCCGGAAAAAATATATAATATTATTCGGTATTGTAAGTATATGAATGTTGGGCAAAAGAGGAAAGGGAAGGAACAGGATAGGGATGTTGGACGGGATGAAGGGAGGAAGAAAATACTCAGAGATGAAGAGGGACCTGATATAGAGTAGGATGATGGATTTTGTGTTTTGTAGGAGTAATAAAATATTTGTTTGATAGTTGTGTCCATCCAAAAACCTACCTTAACCGGTAGATTAGATTTACCTTTATTTTAATTTCACCTTCACTTCCCGTGGGACTCATGGGGGCCCTATAATCCTCAAATATTTTTTTTTAAATCGAAACATGCCACAGATGCATCTTATCTAATGCCTTGACTGAATCCCGATTTGACCATCTAATTTAAGTCACTCCTCTTGTTTTTAATTGGAATAAGATACTCACGAATGCATTATTATTGTCCTCTTTCAAACGCTGAACTACTAGAGGGAGTTTTGATAAGGATAACTCAAAAATAGATTTCTTTCAGAAAATTAATACAAATATGGCTTTTTCATGGGGTTTTCATGCTTCAATTAATCAGTGGACAAACATAGTGTTCTGGATTCGGAACAGGCTGAAATTCCACTTGATTACACTGTAGTTTTATCCGTTTTATCTTGCCAATTATTTCCACATTGTTTTCTATCCTCTGATTTCGATTTGCATATAAGATTGAACTTAAACGCAAGGGAAATGACTCCAAAAATCGAGTAAAACGTGAAAAAAAGCATTGACCGGTTTTTGATCTGGCGGAAAATAACTGCTTTAATCAAGGCTGCAAAGGGATGATGCCGTTTTCATTACTCGGAACACGTTAGCTTCCCCTACCATTCTTACAATGTATTCTTGATTCGTAACTGTTTACACCGGTGAAGCATTTTTGGTTGCCGACAGTTACGTTCTTTGTGAGAAATAAAAAAATAATTCATCCTGGAAGTTTTTGTCGGAACTTAAATGAAATTAATCGATGGATTTTTCGATATGAAAACTTAATTTCCCCATTGCAAAAATAATTGGTTTTACGAAACGTTACATAGAATCACGCAAGTAAAATGTTCTCTTACGAGTTAACTCCATAACTAAATTTGTGTGGCCTTGGAAATGGCGGGAAGAACGGTATTATCTTTTTAATACGTCAACGAGGGACTCGATTGTTTGTATATTAAATGGTTTCAATAATTTCGATCTAAAATAGACGCCGCACCAATCAAATAAATTTGTTTACGTATGGAAATATGTGAGTCTAACTAATCCCTACGGTCTCTTCGCCCGGATCGGGAATGAAGTTCAATGCAGATGATTCCCGTTTATCATAGAAATATCTGGTGTCTGGAGGGAGTACATAAGGATAGGATGAGCATGAGGATGTCTCCTGAAATTCTTCTCCGACTTCGATAGACGAGGTGTATTCACACTTTTTGCGATTTGCAATTTTTTCTCGAGACTAAGAGTTGATGGAAAGATGTGGTTGAACTTAAAATACGATGACCTTTATTGTGAGTATAAAGTATTAACGGCTTCACAGAAACAGTTTTCAGTGTTTGTACGTCTTCCTCCATAGAAAGAAACGTTTTTAATATTAAGATAGCGTTGATCAGTGCACAAGAACAACCTGTAATCATTAATTTTCTCTACTTTTTTGGTTTATCAATACCCATCAAAATTCATCGTCAGCTGAATGAGGGATATGTGGTGATGGTGCAATGGTAGTAATACGAGTAAGTGCGAGTTCTAATAGCTTCGTAGTTCAAAGATGGGTCGATGTCTCGTGATAACGAACCGAAGAAGCCTCGGCCCCAAACTAACCAGTTTTTTAAGTGATTAAAATATGGACACTTACGGATGTATTATTGACGTCATGAAGCAGAAGTTGCAAAAATGTTTGTCTTGAGGGAGATTGTGTTGAGAAATAAGAGAAAGTTCTAATTTATTGTCTAAATGGTCGGCTAGAAAAACAATAAGAGATCTTAAAACCTTCAGGCGCATCGTACGAAAATTCAATATGAATAGTTATGCTGACGCGAACATGTCAAAATAACCACGAATTTTTCTTCAATGGGGCTTTTTTCAAGGTGCTCTACCACAGGTATATTGATGACTTTTTTGAGTGTGGATTGAAGAATTTTTAAATGCAGGTGTTGAAAATGATAGGTGAAATGAGTGGAGAGGAAAACAAATGAGGTAGTCAAGGATTGGCGGGGAAAAAAAGAAGATTATTAGGAGAAATCCAAAAGAGAGAGCATACGGGTAAATGAGCTCACAGCGTTTTGATTGGGTATAGAATGTTGAAGAATGATCGAGGGGAGAAAATTAGGCAAGCAAGGAAGGGTAAGGAATAGGATAGGGATGCGGGAATGAAGTGGATGTAAAGCGGGAATGAAGTGAGGGAATAAATATGCGGAATTGAAGAAAGTGTTTTGTTAAGAGAAACTGGGAAATTGTCGCTCTACCGTTTGCTTGTGTCTACCTTAAGCCTACCTTAACGGGGAGATAACAGATATTAATAATAATCTCTGCATTTCACTCATTTTCACTATATACTGTTATTCTTAGGAAGCCTGCAAACGTCAGAAACCATCCTATGATGGTTTCAGACGTTTGCAGGCCTCTTTGCAGACTCGTAAAGTAACCTCCGTTATGCCATAAAAAAGATTGGAATAGATACAGAAAATGTATTATTTTAAACTCAAAACTATATTTATTTACTATTCTAGGTATATTTGCTAAACAGATTTAAGCATTAGTCATCTCTCCGTTACTAGTTTTCGGATTCCTTCAGCATAAAATTCTGCCGCCTGAGATCGCAGCCAACCGATGACGGAATCTTGAAGTTCTTCGTCGAGACGTGCAGAAAATATGAATTAGCCTATTTTTGCAGCCATTTTCCATGCAACAATGTCATAGAAAACAAGAGAAAACTTTCTTAAGATTTCAGGTATCGTAAAACGCCAGTTTCTCCGAATTTTTCATCAATTATCAGGTGCAGTCCATTGTTCACCATAGACGGGCGGCCACCTCTGTCATCATCATGGGCATTTGTATTCACTCTTAAACGAATGGCCACATTGCGTTCAACTCTTGTCAATCATCACATATGGTTCGTACGGAGCATAAATTTTCAGATGAATATCAGTAGCTTTGAATTTTTTTATCAGTAGAAACCTTATCATTGAGCAAAATTCTCATTTGACGAGAATTGCAATTGCATGGCTCATTTTTACTCGCTATTTTTAAACAAACGACAAGCGGTACTAACCACTGCAGGTCGAGGCGTATTGGTCCACCCCTGTACGTGAATGCAACAGCTCCCTCCCTCAATTCTCACGCTACACAAAAACGGAGTTTACATCCTGGACACCATAAAGACGAATAATTTTGAAATATTATATTACCCGCACAAGTGAGTTTTGATAAACACCCTACTTTGAAAGGTGATTGTTTTTCGGACCTAATGAAAAAAACGCATCATTCAAGAATGTGTTAAGTTCCATACGTGATCATGGCCGTCGAAAAGGGCGAGATCAGAAAATAAAATGCGATCCAGATATGGGATAATATCTGTTTCCTTGTTAGTGCACAATTTAATTTTGTGTCATCCTCTCTGTGCCTACGGCACTTGGACTCACTATGGATTCTCTAGATAAGCGCCAGGGTCAACACTCTTTCTAGTCTTCAATCGTGGTGATCTATCGGCGCTCTCATCCTGTTAAAATTCACGGCATTCTCATCTCCGTTTTAATGCCATCGTAAATTTTGATGAAAACGGAAGGCCGCATGATGGCTATTAATAGAGAAGGGGCGGGGGTTTTTGATGGCTTAACTCTCCCCGAGACCGAAGGTTGACTTTTATCTCTACACGTTCATTTATCTCAATTAAAGGCCTCCTCATCCCCCCATTAAATACCGCCCTCTTTTACCTCCTCCCCGTCGCCTAGCAGGCCTCGGCCTCTCTCAACTATATTTAATAGAAATCATTCTCATGAAGGCTGAAATCATTTCTTGCTCTTGACTTAGCGCTGTTCGGCCGCAACTCGAGAAGTAAGTTTTCGTTCCACATCGCTTCGCTTTACACAACTACTCGTATAAGAGGTGCGACGAAATATTTTTAGCACCATAGGATATCAAGTGTAATAACCTAAATTGTTATAATTCGAATTTTCACATACGACTTGTATGTGTGCTCTTCTGTTTCACAATGGAAAAAAATCTATATTTTCAATTGACATGGGTTTAATGAAGGAATACAGGGATCGGGAGGGTGCGGTGGCGGTACAGGCTTCCCACTGAAAGAGTCCGGGTTCAAATCCTGTAGACAACAAATTTTTTTCTGTGGTATCCCGATCCCTACTTGAGGTGCTTTGTGGAGAGCACTTTGAGTGAGTACGCCGTCCGTCGGACGGGACGTTAAACTGCGGATCCCTTGAAGCCTTTCGACAAGAGTAGGCTGATTCCGACGCCAGTATTTCTCCACCCTTCCTTTCCATCCATCCCCAATGGCGCAAATGACCTTAGGTGCTGTTATAAATACTAAAAAATAAAATTATCTCATAAAAAATAAAAAAAATCAAGGAACAGAGAACCATGCATGTAGATCAATGCGTTTTTCACAATTTACGTTTAGATTCCCTGAATAGATTCCATTTCCATCTTTGAATTCCGTGAAAGATTTATTTAGAAGATTCATACGAGGAAATCACAGCTGACCTTTGACCTTCATGAGTTGTAAGTTAAGCTCCAATCAATCTGATGCATATATTCTAATCCGATAACTAAGAAATAAGCAATGGTTTTTAGCTCGGGAAAGATTCTTTCATTACACAAGGAATCAAAGGAATGCCAGGGCACCGAGGAAATGAAAGCACATCTTATCCCGTTAAAATTCGAAAAAAAAAGAAATGAAATATTTCGTGATTGCACTGGTGGCATGGAATGATAGCTTACTTGGGAGTGAATGCAGAGTCATACGAGTTATTTAAGCAGCAAATAACATAGAATTTCACTTGTATGACTATTTAAACGATTACAACAACGGAGAAAGTTCAACGATTGAGGATTTAGTTCAATCCTTCATGATTTTATTAGCTTACTACCTGACAATTAGATAACTTTTCCTTGTAAACGTACTGCTCCAGTAAAATATAAAGGAAAAAAGGAAGGCAGAAATACCTTTAAATAGGTCTTATCATATACCAGTAGTTAGTGTGAAAGGTACGCCTCGGTGCCAATATTTTAAAAAACGTTCTGATACACTTGGGCGTTTGAATGTTCAACGGAGGTTAATTGGAAATAAATTAAAGCTTGCTAGACATTGCAATGTTAAAATACCTGTGCCGATGTATGGAAAAATTAAATTTTTTGCATATATACCTGAACAATGGCCAAGAGAGCTCGTCAAAACGTTGATATGGCGACTAGTTGCGTAGAGGGAAGACTTTTGAATCGGTTGAATATGCGAATATTCGAAACGCCATTTTCTGCAAAAGTCAATCGGAGGAAATTTCATAATTACATTCTTACATTCTATGATAACATTTTTATTTTGTAAATAACACCATAAACTCCCAAGGTTTTCTAACTTGCGATTATAATTATGTGATATTTATTCATAAAACATTAATTAATTCGAAATGTAAATATATTGTTAAAAGTATCAACAATTGTGGTTCATAAAAGCAGTCGAAATCATTCTCTTTGAAGTAGAAAAATTAGTAAATTGGTGGTTTATAAACATTTGGAACAAGTATTCAATCAGATGAGACACAAATGACACATTGAAAAGAACGGTTAGTTATTTGTTATCAAATTTGTTCTAGTTACAAAGCTGAGCCTCCGTGCAATATCACAGCAATATCTTCATTTTGCTTTGCCTTTTCCTAACTTTTACACTTAACCACTTGTGAGCCAGCTGTGAAAATTTCCAAAGTTAAAGACTTTCCGCATCTTTCTAAATGGCAATCGCGTAGAACGCGTTAACAGTTGCATTATGCTGCCTTTGCAATGTGTTTGCATGGCCATTCAAAATAAAAATTCTAGTGGAATTTATAAAGTTTGTATACCCTCATTTAAGCCTAGTGGGTAGGAGGCTTTAGAAATGTGGGTCTAGAGGGCTGGAAAAGGTGAAGTGAAATGAAAGGAAAATAAGGAAGTGGTGTTGGGAATGGTGGGAGAGGAAAGGGAATCGTTGGGAGAAATCCAAAGGAGGCAGGAGAAATAAATGCAGAGCATTCATATTGGCATTGAGTTGTGGAATACTGTGGTAGAGGGGAGAACTGTAGGCAGGGGGGCAGGGGTAAGAGTAGGTTTGGCACTTTGAGCAGACGAGACAAGGCAGGAATGAAATATACGAGAGAGGGCTTATTTTAGTGTCAGGGTAATGTTAGGATAGTATAGTCTAGTGCTATGATATCAAGCTATATTTTGTGGGAGAGGTAAGGGAATTATTACTGTACCGTTTGCTGGTTTTTGTCAATTCAAAACTTGTCTAAATGTGCGAAGCCTCTCACCTAACTAATAGAGAAAAATATATTCAAGCTTTGAAGAGAAAATAATAGAATATTTTTAAATTAACTTAATACTGTATGTGGTATTAGTAAGTCATTAATTACATATTAAACTAGTTCAATGATATATTACATCAAGTACCGACAGAAATCGATGAATTTTGAGCTACAATTAATTATTGACGAAGATTTGAACTTTCTACCTAACAAACAATCAAATTAGCATATCAGCCTTATTTTGTCTACACTTCTCCTGGAGAATTTTCTGAATTCCTTTTCTTCCTGTTAGAAATTCCTCACATCATAATCGTTTTATATTCCATCAACGTTTCCCAATGGCTTTCTGAGGACATTCGAAGATACTGCGATGAGTGGGAATAAAAGTGACGGCTAAAGAATTTACAACTTCCCTTAGAGACGAATTTTTTCTCCTATTCAATAGCCCGAAATATTCTTTCACGAGCAGTCCAGGTTGCTCATGGACTTCTAATGTAAAAATTTAGTTTTCAAATAGCTAACCGTGTATGGCTGCATAATTTAAATAATTTAGATGGTTAACGTATTCTCATATGCCTTTTGCAATACCGCATTAAATAGATTATTCTCCTATGATGACTCAAATTCTTATACTCGGAAATCCTTGAGGCTGATGGTACGAGTCCGTTTTTATACATTTATATTTTTTAAACCTGTACAATTTACGCAATCGCCATTGAGAAAGTTTTAGCTCTGGGAACATTTCACAGCTTGCTCACAAAGGGAGAGGAAATTAACGATCACCTCCGCCATGTTCTTCTTGTGTTAAGTCTTTGTGGCAAAGATAGTTAATAAGGTTTATTACTTTTTGGTAAGGAATAGAGTAACATTCAATGTTCCATAATGTTATGCATATCAGTAAAGTACTCCTTGGACGCGATTCAAAACCTTTTTCATTTGCGGGGAAAAATGGTCTTGTGGTGAACACATTTCATTTCATAAGGATCAAATTATCAATAAAAAAACCAAAAACACAGTGCTCAACCCGAAGGTCGGTTTGGTAGGTGATGGTAGAGTTCATCCAGTACTAAGCCCGACGGCGTGTGAAATTCACACGTCAGGGTAGGTGGGCAAGTTCCTATCCCTGTGCCGGTTATGGTTTCCCAGGAAGATCTGGTACCCGAAAAATCCCATAGATTGGGTGACCTGCAGGTGCCTACAGACTTGCCCGGGAATAATCAGTGAGTGCTGAGAAATCAATGCCGATCTTTTGATTATATTTGCTTCCCGCTTATCGTTGTAGGGGTAAATGCAAGCGAAATTAAGCGTCTATGACATAGTTATCGTAATGTGAAGCCAGGAAGCAGAATGCTTCCCGTATTAATTCACATTGTAAGAGGATATTTCTCACATGCTTGAATTTAGCGGCCTCACAACCACCCAAGAAGAAGTATTACGTAATAATCACACTGCTTTGGTGTTACTGAATGTATCAATCAATATTGAACCGGAATCGCTATCCCGTAGCCAAACCCCTAACTTCTTTGCTTCAGATTCACCGACAATATTTAATGAGTTAGCCAAATGAATATTTCACACTTTCTGGTTTAATAATATTTCCTAACGAATGACGCATTGCTCCACTCGCTAACGGCTTCTTTAACAGGCAACCGATATTTCTATTATTTTCCTAACTCTAGTTTGCATTTCCGCATTCCCCCCTCTATTACCGATTTTTGCATGCCATTGCCTCTTAGTGTATCTTCGTCCGCTTGTCCTAACTTCTTCGAAATTCTCCCAATTTTGTGCCCAATTAGTTTGATCCATGGCTCATTAATAACCTACCCCATTCTGATATGCTATGTGTAGATAATAATTAAAAAGGGTAAAATATTAACCTCACATCAATTATTGGATGTATCTTCTCTGAATGCCTTCCCAATCATAGCAGGTATTCATAAGGAGAAAATGGGAATATTCTGAAAATAATTAATCATTCTAGTGATTAGATTTGCGTTTCCATATATAATGAGCTCATACCGGCAATATATAATTGCCCAACCGATTAATATTTAATGAAAGAGTTCAATCTTCATCAGAAAATTGATGACTAGAATAGCAGAACAAACGAGAAAGTTATCGCTATGAACGCGGTGACATAAAATATTTCTTTACCAAATGTTACGGTAAGAAGTCACACAAAGACTCTTGAGCATTATCGCCAGCATATAATTTACTTTTTTTCCATTTGTCGTTTAATTGCAGATTAATTCTAAAAATTCCAAATTTTTATGAACCACTAATTTTATAATTTATCTATTTCAAAGAAAATAATTTCGACTGTCTGCATAAAACCTTCTTCTTGATATTTTCAATAAATCCTTTAAATTTTAAATTAATCGACTGTTTTAAAAGAAAATGTTTATCATGCATTTGTAATTGAAAGTTAGAGAGCTGAGGGAGATATTTACGAAATAATTATAATAATAAGAAATGCAAGACACTAAGCCCATTACCAATTCCCTTATCTTCCCGCCCCCGAGAATAAAACATTCTTGCCGAAATCAAATGCTAGCGTATAGGACAATGCAACTACTATGGATATTAGAATCATCCTACTTCGTGATAAGCGTTCTTTACAAAGTATTTTCATTTTTTATTAAACCAACTTCATGATTTCTCCCTTACTCTTCGAAAGTAAATCGATAATTTTTTCCGTCCATGGCTTCTAGCGTTAAACGGCGGTAACTCAAAGAATTATGTAGTTTTTCATGGTTTGATGGTACCATTTATTCGGTGTTCTCGATGTCTATTACATGCTCCATTGTAGAGCTCAAATTTTTTTTGAGGCAAACGGCCGTCGAAGTTAAATGAATAATTCTGACTATCAAATCACTCCATTTGCTCGCCACGGTTAGCGTGAAAAACCTTTCTTCCACTCATTAAAGAAAGAATCCTGAGGTTGGTTGGCGGCACTGGTTGGGTCGGGGTCGAGAGATCGAACCCATTAACCGCATGAGCGAGACAGGAGCGTAAGCGTAGCTGGACCAGAAGTTCCCAGTCCGACCCCCCTTTTCATGAGACCTGCCCGACACCCTGTACCGTTCCATTCCATTTCCCTCCGTTTTTCACACGATTGCTCCCCAGGACTCCATTCCATTATGCACACCCCCGCGCTCGCCCCTGTGGCTTCCACCATTCATATTTTTTTTCTCTCTCGCGCGCATAACCACGCCCTCATAATCGTCTACTCCTCTTTCGTTATTTCACCGAGCCGCAATATTATTAAAAAGGTAGTAAGTGATTGAGGGAGGGAGTTAAAGAGACCTAGATCGCGGTAAAAGGAATAGCCGGAGGCGTCAACAACTCACCTCTTGCAATTATTGTTTCCGCCCCTTACGTTAACTTCTCCATGAACGAGGGAAGCTAAGGAGGAAGGGAGGAAGGTGGGGACGGGGCAATGATACTCCTCCAAATTCTCCGTGAAATCTTCGCTTCTCCACTTT
The DNA here is from genome assembly GCF_022747635.1 of Hetaerina americana. Lineage (NCBI taxonomy): Eukaryota > Metazoa > Arthropoda > Insecta > Odonata > Calopterygidae > Hetaerina > Hetaerina americana. The sequence continues at coordinate 29,457,033 of NW_027287205.1, forward strand.
TGCGGCCCCTGGAGATGACAGATAACCGGTGGAGTTATGGGGAGGGAACGGATGCTTGGTCGAACGGAATGTGAAAGGTCTTAAGTTATTATTCAGAGCGGCGGCACTTTCTTGACACCTCCAGCATTCAGCACATCACCCTATTCCATTCTATCTTGGCACTCGTGCTCTTTCAAAAAAAAAGATTCTGAAGATCGTCTGGCGGTGTCTGGGATAAATTTGTGGGATTCGGAAACGTAATTATAATAATTAAGATGAAAGACCCGGGTAATTTTTTTATGTGGAATTTATTATTGAAGCTTTCATTTGCATGATTAAAGCTTAGTATTTCAGGTGAAAAAACGCGGAAGAAGAAGACTGATTAATGTGGGGAAAGTAACACCTTTTTCGCAGGGTACAATTTTAGCCAAGGAATCCTGATTTTTAGAAAACCGAAACTTTAATTAGGGGAATGAGTCTTCGCCTTCTGATAGAAAAAGGGTTATGTGTATCGCGTCTTTCACTTTTTCTTTTTCACTTTTATAAACTATTAAATTAAAAAATATTGTGTTCGGTTGTGTGTGTATATATGTATGTATATTTTTTATGTATGTTTTTGTACGAGGGTCATCCGGAAAGTAGTACCCGTTCGTGAAATAAAGACACAAAAGTAAATATTAACAAACATAAAAAATTTTATTTGAAAGAGGATACTTTAAACTACTTCTCAACATAATCTCCAAGCAAATTAAGGCATTTGTCATAACGTGTGACAAGTTTCTGTATTCCTGCTGCATAGTCCTTCGCCGCCAGCTCATTGAGATACGCGAGGGACCCATCTTGCACAAATTTTTGCATAATGCAGATGGTGTTTAACAATTTCATGAACAATTGTTCGAGAAACATTGGGAAAATGCTCACAGATGTCATCAATTGTGACGCGCCGATCGTTCCTCACGAATTCGTCAACTGAGCTCACCAGTTGGTCTGTAATGACAGACGGTCTCCTCGAACGCTCATCGTCGTGTGTGTTCCCCCTCCCCATGTTGAAGTTGCGACACCACCGCCGAACAGACGACTCGTCCATTACATTGTCTCCATACACCTCCTTTAATTGGCGATGAATATCTCATGGGCGAACGTTTCTTGCATTGAGGAATTTAATCACTGCCCTCACTTCACAACTGGCGGCGTTCTCAATTTTTTTAAACATTGTAAACAATCACAGAAACAACACAGGCAATGCTAGCGTCACGCAACTTGGCTCAGAGAAGGCAGACAAGATCCTCTTTCAAATAAAATTTTTTATGTTTGTTAATATTTACTTTTGTCTTTTTATTTCACGAACGGGTACTACTTTCCGGATGACCCTCGTATGTATGTATATATATATATATATATATATATATGTGTGTGTGTGTGTGTATATATATACGAGTATATATGTATGTATGCAGTGTGTATTAATATATATACATATATATAAATATAAACATATATATTTATTTCTTCCGCTCATTAAAGAAAGAATCTTGAGGCTGGTTTGCGGCCCTGGTTGGGTCGGGGACTAGAGATCGAAGCCATTAACCGCTTGAGCGAGACAGGAGCGTAAGCGTAGTTGGTACCATCATACCATGAAAAACTACACAATTCTTTTAGTTGCTGTTTAATGCAAGGAGCCATGGACGGAAAAAATAATCGAATTCCTTTTAAAGAGTAACGGAGAAACCATGAAGGTTGTTTCAATAAAAAATGAAAATTCTTCGTGAAGAACAAAGATCACGAAGTAGGATGACTTTAATGTCCATAGTAGTTGAATTCTCCTATACGCTAGGATTTGATGTGGGCAAGAATGTTTTATTTACGTGGGGGGAAGATGAGGGAATTGGTAATGGAATTAGTTTCTTGCATTTTATATTATTGTAGTTATTTCGTAAATATTACTCTCAACTCTAACTTTCAATTACAAATGCATGATGGACATTTTCTTTTAAACAGTTGATTAATTTAAAATTTACGATAGGGTTAAGGCAGCTGTTGAGTCCTGGATACTAGAAAAGTCCAAAGAGTTTCTCCAGGACGGAATGAAAAACTTGTTTGACGCCGGGAGAAATGTGTTAGCCTTAACGGTGACTACGTTTAAAAATAAATATATGACTTTGAACCTTAAGAATTGTGCTTAAATGCAATTTTCGCCCGATCTTGCTATTTGTTTTTGTTCGCACTCTACAAGCTTGTGTGCAATAGTTTTCGGCCTAGCCTCGTATATATAAATTTACGTATTAATTAGTCACTAAATTCAATGAAAGTTTTTCAGGACAAGAATGAAATGAATTAATAAATCAAATTAAATAAGTAGGTAAAGGATAAAATCATAGAGTCCGCGTCATAGATTCACAAGAGATCAGAGGGCTAGGTTACATAATACAGATATAACAGACTAAATGGACAAAGAAATTTTTATGAATGGATAACAGACGTAAATTTTGAAAAGACATAAAAACAAAATGATTCCCTATCTTACCTCTCTTACTTCCATCTCGATTCTCCATTAGCCACTCCACCTGCCAAGTTTCAGACATGCACAGGTTGCAGATAAGTCTCCTATCACTTCGATCAACTCCAATTCTCTGCAACGTATTAATTAATTTTACCCAGTGCACTTGATCTAAAGCCTTCTCCAAATTTACCTGAAAAACAAATACTCCCTGATTTTGGGTGCTGTTTGTACGATTAGTGTCCTCTTCACTACCCTGGCATAATACACGCCTCTCGCCTTTCTAAAACCTAACTGATCATCCCTTGAGTAATCATTTCACATCCAAACCATTCTGTCATTGATGATCTTAGGTACTATTTTAGCTTCGGGCGAAGGCAATATCATTTTCCTGTAATTCTCACGCACGGCTTTCCCATTTCCGAGATGATTATTAACACTGACTTTAGGAAAACATCCAGCCAAATTGCACCATCATAACTGCTACCTATTAGTCCATAATAAAACTTCCTCGTTTTCATTACCTTTAAGTAGTTTTAAGGTGAATTTAGCTATACCTAGTGCCATATTCGATTTCAATTCCCGTAATATCCTTTCTATTTCACCATCTAGTATGTCCCCCTTTCGTTATGCCCATATACGACATATTATCTTTCTGTATCCAAGCTTGTTGACCTATTATCCTTCACATATATGCATTCTTTTCATCCACTTGAATCTTTTCTAGTTCAATTTATAATTTTCCTTCCATAACTTTAATAGTGTGCCCCGATTTTACTTTCTTACTTCCTCATGACCCTGACCTACGAAGTGCGTCTTCTACCTTTATTTTACCTATTGGTTTGATGCCTCAGTTTATTATTATTTTATTGTTTATATCTTTCTACTTCCTTCAATCTAATTATCTGTTTATATCCCGCAATTACCATCTCTCGCCTACGCACCTAATGAATTCGCCTGTAAGCCATCGTTCTCTTCTCGCTTTCCTGTATACTGCTCCTATATTTCGTTAGCTTTCGTCCAATTCGATGTTCTACCTTTGAAAAGTTCCCTTTTTCCTTATCTTTCTCATCAACAAAGTATCCTTTTCAATTTGACTTTGCACTTCATTATCCATAAATTATGTTCAAAAACCGTAAGCCATGTGAACTAATTTAACTGCTTCTCATATCAAAAACATATCTCTGAATCATTGGGTATTTTCCTAGCATATAATAAGGATAATTATTGTTTTTAAACGAATTTTCGTTATTATATGGGCATTTCTCCTACAGTACTCTTTTGCCTTCTCTCCATGGTCATTTCTCATTTCCACACCGCAGTCCCCCGCCACACGACAATCTCCCCCTTTCGCCGACCGACCAATGTTTCGACCTCATCACAATCAAATGCTTTCTTTCGTGAACATCCACAGTTATTTGCTGTAATTGAACATTTACCCGGTCAATTTTTCCCTCTCGATTGCTTGTTGTCATATAGACCTAAAATACGGCCAAGTTTGTTGGTTATGCTTCTGTATAGCCGGATGAAAAAATAAAATATCAAAGAAATGACCTACATCTCTCCATGAAAGGATTTCCTGGCCCAATCATAAGTCAGCCAAACTTTCGTAACTCCAACTCATCCAAGTCAAATTTTCGACATATAGAGATAAATTTGAATTTACTTTTCTTTCTATTTGCTATTTTTGCGTTTAAATTTTTTGATAACTCGATATCGATAACCCAATTTACACCATATTCGAGAAATGTCTATTTCTTCGATGAGAAAATACCTACGCGAAATGAAATCAAAATGTATTCCCATGGTATATCAAAACATATAAGGAAAATGCAATACTGACGGACCATCCAAAACTTAAATTTCTATGAACAGAGTTCACTTAAACTCAGTGAAACCATCGTAAATTTTCGTTTGAAATGAAATTTTGAAAAAATATTGTTTATCATTATTTTCATCATTTACTGTGTGCACATATACCACAGCGTGTTAAATTTTTATATTCATTTGATTGTAGTTCAAAGAAAACATAAATAGTGATCATTGCCGAAGAATATATTGAGTATATATAGAACCAATAAACTTCAATGCAAAGTTTGCAGTGAAAATGACTCGTGACTTAAAGGGATGTTAGAAGAGAGGTTTGGTCCTCCTAAGTTTGGCCAGTGGACCACACCTCTCAACATCCGCATCAACCACCACCACACCTAATTCAAATCTTCGTCTGCATTAGCCTCTCCACCAGTTCCTTTACATGCCTCCATCCACAATGTTTCCTTTAACGATTGCTTTAATGTGCCAACTATTACCTTTCTTCCTCTTCATAAATACCGTTAAAACTCAAAACCCTCGAGGCACCATGCATCTGGTACCTGGGATTCTGCTCGGGAGCCAGTGTGAACCTTACCTACTAAGAGGTGAATCCTTCTCTTTCCCATAGACTCCCACCTCTGCCGTTCGTTCCCATAAACCTCCCTCTCCCACCTCCTCTCCTGTGCCCGTCTACTCTATGCCCCACACGTCCTTTCTATCACCAGTATCCTGTTTTCCACCATCTGTGAAGAAATGTAGTTCTGCTGACGAAATATTCAAAGGCCAAAACAGTTTTCATTTTGTGTTTGTGTGGTCTTAACAAAGTATTGTCGAACGAATGGCCATGCGTTTTATGCCTTTTATTTACTTAGTTAATTTATGTATATATGTATATATATATATATATATATATATATATATATATATATATATATATATATATATATATATATATAATTAGGTAATCTACCGGTTAAGTTAGGTTTTGGAAGTACCCAAATAACAAATAAATATTTTGTGACTCCAAACAAAACACAATCCAGCAAACTACTCTACATCAAGTCCCTCTTCATCTCAAATAATGATTTGTGGTCTATAAATGTGTGCATTATCCCAAAGAAACTGCGGGAGATGCTACAGCAGTAACTTTTAACAGAGTCATCCACTAATGTGCATTGCAATGCTGCAATTTCAGAGTGTAGAAATAATTCGCCTTGACCGGTATTCAAACCCGGATCCCTCAATATCCGGTCGAGTGCTTTAGCCAGTTAAGCTATCGAGACGTCCTCCTAAATTCTGAAATTTTGGGGGCTTAAATGGAAAAAAATGTTGTGACGACATACCGAGAGTTTTAGAGGACGCCTGAATAACCTAACTGGCTAAAGGACTCGACATTGAGGGATCCGGGTTCGAATCCCGGTCAAGGTGAATGATTTTTACACTCTGAAATTGCTGCGTTGATGTGTGCATTAGTTTTCAGCCTAAGCCTCGTACATGTAAAACATAGCGATTAAGTTAATTGTGGCAGGATTTATGTTTGTTCAAAATTGAAACTAGACTGATAAGTGGTAAGGAACCTTGAATGAGTAACAAAAAAATGGACACGAGAATGTAAACGTTTCGAAATCATTCATATAATGAACTATATATTGTGTGGGAGAATTAATTCGATAATTGTTCTCTCGTACTTACTTATTCATACTTCATTACGTAACTTCTCTTTCCTCTTCTTGGTGTTGCGTTTAAATAATTATTATTTTGCTTTATGATTTCGGAATACTATTCTTTGTGACTTTCTTCTTTCCATACCACTCATATCATTCTTCTCTCTCATATCACAGTCATTCATTGTTTAGATAAGCTTACGTTGCTTACCATATCATTGCTTACTCATGCTCTTTTGTTCCTCAGAATTTCATTTTCTCTTTGTTTTTCTTTTCTTCCACCATGTTTACCTATGGCTTTTTCCTTCCATTCATTATTCTCCAAATGTTTGCTTTTCTCTTATGTACCTGTTTGATGATTCTCCTCTCATCTGTTCTCTCAATATGACCGAACGTACTGAGTGCCCATCTTTTCTACTTGTTAGAACGTTCTTATTTTGCATTATTTAACGCTACATTTTCATTATCAATAAAATCATTTCATATCCATCTTAAAATTTACAAGAGAGTTTAAGAAGCGCAATGAAGTTGTTTATTAATTATTTACGTACTTTAAGAATATGATTTCCATGAAATTGGATGAATTTTCATGAATAATAGTAAATGACACCGGTTTCATATTTGCATCAATGGCGAAAATCATATCAAAAAGAAAGCAAAGGTGAATGCCAAAATTAGTTGGCATGAATTAGTATCAGGTGGTCGTCATAAGCAAACTTGGTATACATATATACCTTCTGATCGGGGGAGAGGGGTTGGTCAGAGAGGGATGGTGAGGGAGGGTGGAGGGGTAAAAAGGTATAGCTGGGAGGAAAAGAGAATTACATCTTCCGGTGTCAATCGTTGACTTAGAAGAGTGTTAGGTCTAGGAGTGGAAAGTGGGAAATTTCGTTGGCAGGTTCATTCTTGGCTATGGACGAATTCCAAAATTTCCAACAACTCCACAGCATCGAGCGTTTGACCATTATTTTAAAAATGAAGAAATTTAGCTATAAAGTCACTTTTGTGGTCATTCTCGATGAGGTACTTCGAAAAGAGGGATGTATTGTTCTCATTTTTTGCTCATGTTTGGTCTACTTTTATCCTTTCTTTAAATTTTCGTCCTGTTTCCCCAATATACTTCGTATTACATTCCGAGCACTTTAATTCATACACTCCACTCCTCTCGTCTTTGGGAACTTTGTGTTTCGGGTGAGAGATCAGGTTCTTAAGCCATGAACCAATGTAAAAGGCACTTTTAATTTTTTCTTTAGGTAACATTTTGATTGCTTTTTGGGAAATATTCCCTTGATCAAGTATTCGTCACCATTTGGCATTGGGATCGTTTAAATTATCGGGGTTGTACATGTGGCTTTATATTCTCGCAAGTTTCTTTCGGAAAAAATTATTCCGGTGTTGGATTGAAGGCTTTTTGAATGGTTAGTGGTTAGCTTAAATGCAGTGGAAGTTACATCAGGTGTCTCCAAGGGAAGGGTTCTCGGACCTCATTTATTCCTATACTTACTCCATGTTAACTACATTGACTCCGTAGTAACTAGTAACTTACGTTTATTTGCCACTGATGCAGTGGTTTACCATGATAACCGTGATCCTGAAGACACAACAGCCTTATCAGATGACCTCAATGCTATACAACGCTGGTGCGACACTTGAAATTATAACGAAAATTAAAAAAGTGCATAGTCATAAATTTTTGGAAAAAGAACAATTCCCACCCGAACGCCTACTGCATCGGGAACACCGAAGTGGAATGTGTAGACTCAATTAAATACCTAGGCGTTACCCTCACTCACGATCTCTCCTAGGTTAAACACATGTGTGGACAAGCTAACAAAAAATTAGGATTCGTTAAAAGAGTGCTTGGTGAATGTAATGAAAAGGCCAAAGAGAAATGTTATCTGCCATTGGTTAGGCCTAATTTGGAATATGCTGCAAGTTTATGGGATCCTCGCAAAAAGTGATTGATTGCCGAATTGGATCACGTGTAGTGTAGAGGAGCTAGATTTTTAAATTTCAAGCAAGAATAATACTGTAGGACATCCAGCTTCTTATCTCCAGACATCCAGAGTCTTGAAAATATCCTTCTAATTTTACCAAGATACCATGAGAATCAATGCAAACAAAACAAAGTTATGGCTTTTTTGGAATATAAAATGGCTTAAATAATCGCTAAAATATTAGGACAGAATTAGAACAGATAAAACAGTTTATCTATCTCAGAGCTCTTGTGGACAAAAAAGGTCAAAGTAGTGGGGAAATAAGAAGAAGAATTGCATTAGACAAGTAAGCTTTCAGATGGAGGTTATTGATGGCAATTTTTTAAATTGATTGTTTGAAAACTGTAGAAATTGAACTATAACTTTCATCTGTGCAGAAAACATAAGGAGTAACTAATTCTACCTTGCAATTTAAAACCTTGATTGCAACGACACGTTACCCAGTTAGCTTATTTGGTCAAAATTTGGCATAAACTCATTGTTTGTTGCCGTAAAATTTAGACTAATTGATCCCCATTGAAAATATTCTATCTTCATTTTTTTACAAAAAATAAATAAAGATATAGCCATATCTACAACTGTGTTGCATTTTCTTATGAAGAGAGAATTGAAGATTTCGTGATTGCCAAATGAATGAGTTGTAATTTGTGAATCAAATTCAAGATACGCGGAAGGCTTAGCGGGAGTTGGAATTCCGATTATGCGGAAATGGTTCTAGTGTCCAAATGAAAAATGAATTTTTATTAAAGTCACGCTATAAATCTAAATAGGCTTCTCATAATGAAATATCCTTTGACGGCTCCATCGTTTATAATGCTTGAGAATAGTGATACTGTAAATGAAATGCCTTCATCGTACTCTGCCGGGCGTGTGCTTTGGCCATTATCAGCAAGGGGAAATATGTTTAGAAAATTCGATCACGGACGATTTCAAAGGAATCGAGTGTCTTTTTTCTTTTTCTTTTTTTTTGCTGTTTTTCATACCTAAACCCTCAATGGCAACTCTTGTATCGCGTTTCGCTCCGCAATGTTTTTTTTCCCAGTCCCTCCCATCCCTCCCGCTAGCATTGCAGGGTGACGGGGCTCTGAATATCCCCGCCCCTGTCCTTTTCTACTTTCAGCTAGACAAAAGTGCCTCCGGACTTTCCCTTCCAGCCAAGCTTTTGTCGGCGTTTCAAACAATTTCCTCACTCCACCTCCTCTCATGACTGTCGCGGTCTCTTTAACGCCTCCCTTAAATGGAAATTTTTGTTTCACCGGAAAATAGGATTTGGTTGGAATTATGGGACGCTTTCTAGCTATAACCTCTCTTTTCTTCTCCAGCCGTCCCGAATTAATTCTTTTGTACTTTTTATATTTTGGCTTAGTTTGCATGAAACTCGGCAATGATACTGTTCGCCGTTAACTTTTTTACGTGTCCCCAAAGCAAAGAAATACATAGTAAAGAAATATTAAGCTGCGTTTTTTTCAGCGACTGTCTTATAAATTGGTGCAGAAATGGTTTTTTCGCATGTTTGTGAATGTTAATAGTATATTTTTTTAACCAAATAATTCTCACACTATCACATTATCCTTGTCTCTCTCTTTACAATCACTGCTGTCAAGGACTTTTAACTATATGTTGAGTATCTTTAAAATAGAAGATACTCAACATATAGTTAAAAGTCCTTGACAGCAGTGATTGTAAAGAGAGAGAGACAAGGATAATGTGATAGTGTGAGAATTATTTGGTTAAAAAAAATAATTCTCATCTTCATCTTCCCTATCGAGGCTGTGCGAGTTCAATACGCTCTCCTTAAATCTATGCCTAACAATAAGATAAGCTAATTGGGAAGTGCCAATTTTCCAAGGGTTGCCCATATGTAACCACGTTTGTTTCGAAGTTTAAGCCATGTGTTAGTGCTTATCAAATCATTTCCCCATCATTAGGTGATTGATGTTTCTCCGAGATATGACCAAATTATTAATACGAATCCTCCAACCTCCTTCCAAAATCTCTCTCCCTCAACAAGTGCCTATAGTTACTGAACGGTGAATTTTGAAACTGTTAACTTAACCGAAATACTTATTAGGTCTGTCCCAAAGTTAGTATGACTTCCAAGAAACTGCGGGAGATGCCGCAACAGTAGCTTTTAACGGAGCCATCCGCTAAGTGTGCATTGCAATGCAAGAATATCAGAGTGTTAAAATCATTCCTCTTGACCGGGATGACTTTAGTATGACTTATTTTTTCTCGGATATATTGACGGACGTACGGTGGTTTCTCTGGCTAGTTTCGAGCGAACGGAGTCTCGGGAATGGCTGGAGGCCAATTGCAGTTGGCTCCCAGCCTCTCCTAGGTGTGGATCGTTTGTTTGCAAAACCTCTGTAACGTGACATCGTTACGCTCCGTCATGAACCGGTTTTTGATACAGCACTACACCATTAGATTTTGCGTGAAACTGAGAAAACCGGGAGAGAGACTCAAGGAATTCTCAAGATGGCTTATGGTGATAACGCCATGAGTAGATTGGATGTTTTTGAGTGGCATAAGTTCGAGAAGATGTTGAAGACCCCGAACGTTCTGGATGCCCTACGACCTCAAATTGTGGCGAAAAACTTGTAAGAATGAATTGTTTTACAGGGATCACAGATTAAGTGTACGCATTGATTCTGAAGAACTTGCATCCTTAAAAGAGATGTGCATCGACGTCTGATGGAAAAAATGACATGTAAAAGGTGTGTGCGAAGTAAGTGCCACGAGTGCCCTCGGACGAGCAAAAGGAAACTCGCTCGCGGATCTGCATAGAGCTGAGGGAAGATTCAATGTTTTTCTCTGCATAGAGCTAGATATGAGTGAGGATCCAATTTGTTTAGACAATGCCCCACCAGACTTCTTCCTCGTCCCCTGTCTCAAATCCGTCCTGAAAGGACGTCACTACGGCTCGGTGGAGGCGTGATGTGCCGAAAGGGCTTAGCAGGATTCTGGATTCCACCTTCCAGAAGGCGCACGAGGAGTGGAAAACCCGCTGGCAGCGGTGTGAGGACGCACGACGGTGATACTTCCAAGACCTTCGAGTGAATGCATCATTTCTGGCAGTAATTTTTTTTAATCAACACAATCCTACTAATTTTAGGACTTATCTTGAAAATTTTACCCAAGCTTAGAACATATTCTAAATCCCACTTATTTTTTTCCGTTCATTTCAAACTTAAAAGAACAATTCTATTTCGATTACTGTGCAATACAAACGAAAATGAAAATCTGCAGAAGCCAAATTTTTAATCGCTTTCCTCGCACTGAAATTTTACATGGCATAATATTTGTATTTTGTGATAAAGTAACTTTCATCAGACTAGTGTTCATTTACACGAGATTGATACGAATTTTGGATTAGGCTGATAACAGTGACGCACCACTATGGGTTTTCGTTGGAATGTTAAGGAAATTCATTATTTTCTACATGGCCGAATTGATGTTCAAAGAAACCAGCAGAATGCCAAGAAGCTGAGCACTGAATCACGTTCAGTTTCATCCGGCTGGCATGACGCTGGTTACGCATAGATGCGGTGATTTTTGAAAGATTCCACCATTTCGCCTAGCAAAGTGAAGGCTTTTGCTTAACGGTAATTGCCCTTTGATTGGAAGGAGAATATTCCAAGATGGTGTTTATCGATCGAGATAATTTTTGAGGAACGGCTAGGCTCGGAAAGATGAGAGAGAAAGATATTTTTGCCAAATTTTGACTTAGATTAATGATCTTAAAGGTCTGAAGGGCGATAATTTCATGTTTAAAGGCCCTTCTGGAAAATGAGTCATCGAAGCAATGGAGTATGTGAAGATGTGGCAACTTTTTGAAAAGAGGTAACCCCTAAAATGTTGTCGTGATGTAAAGTTAACTACGAAAAAATAAAAAAATAAACCTCACAATGTATATTTGTGCCTAACGTGGTAGCAGGTACCGTTGGGGGTAGCGTAATATCCACATAGCTTATTGCAAGTAATATGATGAAATTGTCTCCACATACTAGTCATCTAAATGTTTATTTTATTTATTATTGGAAAAATAAAGTGTAGTGCGTGATTCAGACAATGATTTGGCTAAAATTTAGATAAGTTGCGACAGGAAATTATATTTTTATTTTTATCAGTCTGGTATTTTGTATTACTTTATCTATACTTTATTTTATTGCTATTCTAGCTATTAGCAGCTTGTTATGTATGCTTAAAATAGTATTTTAAGCTTAAATGCATTAATGCATTTATTCATATTTAATATTGACTCCCTTTTTTAAATTATTAGTATTGTTATTCGTAACTTATATTTAAGCAAAACTTAATGTGGATGTTGCATGTCTAGTTGAGAACAACCCCCTACCACACATCGTACCATTGACTTTCAGGGTGATATGTGTGCATAGAAATAAAGTCAGCCTTTCGTGCACCTAATCATGGAAAGATAAATAATTATGTTGCAAATATGAAAAATCTTTTAGTTTTATACCCAGAGTTTTTATAAACTTATCGTTGTTGATTTATTTCTAATATTTCTATAATATCGGCTAAATATTTTGAGGGTAACATTATCACCATCATCTTGGGATAAGAAAATCGTGTGGACATCTTAGGGCTTTAATCACATTCTCTTTGTTGAAAACAATTCAAATTCCAAGAAAGCTGCCTTCTATTATTTCTCCAGAACCCTTTGATAATATTAAGAATAAGGTAGAAACATGCTGTCTGCATTTGAAAAGGATCTCTGGACATCTAAATGAGAATGGTTTTATGAATAAATATTTTCTCCTGTTAGCACATGAGTTAGACCCATGCATTAGTACCAAGTATGCAATTGGTGTGAATAATGCCTCTTAGGCTTGTTACCTGGAAAGGTTCCAGAGTATATTACTATATTTCGTGAAAAATATGACCCAAAAATCAATTTCAGAGCTAATTTTCAACCTCATTTAAGAGTTATTAGGAAAATTTGACGAAAAATCAGGGTTTAAATTATTTAAAATATGTACATATTTGCGGGTGAACTCAGATCTTAAGCCTTTTCCAGTATGGTATCCCCGAGTCTAATATTCTTTTTTTGACATTTAATGGATGAAAATTTAGTGTGATTTTCATTAGAAATGATATTTTTATGGGATACGTCTTCAAAATATTTATGGAAAAATATTTATGGAGTTGGTGGAAAGCATGTTTTCTTGTTGAGACGGGTTTGTAAACAATTAAATCTTTGCATTCTCACTAACTGGTACTCTCTTAGTGTTATTGTGCCATTAATTTCCTTTCCCTCTCACGTTTCTTCACCAATATTCCTTACACATTTTAACTTTCAAGAGTCCCACCGGGATATGGATGTAGATACTGTCGTCAAAGTGGAGATGAGTAAGAGTATTCCCATTCTTAAAATTGGATATCGGTTTTTGCGGGAGCTACTTCGCAGAGATATCATCTCGTTTCACCATCGGGAGGAGAAAGGGTCTATATTTCGCGAATTTAATTTAACTTAGCGACGTAGGAAATGTGTTACTGTCTAGATCCACCCCCTCTCTATTTTCATTGGCTCCATTTTTCTGGAACCCGTTATTGTTTCACGCTGCCCGCTTCCCTTCTTCCGCCTCAAGCTTCAGCCCTCTTATCCTCACGTACAAGGTGTGTTCAATAAATAATCGTCTATATCAATGTTATCACCTTCAAAGTAGTCCCTATCAGACGTTAGATACCAGCGCTTTTTCTAATCCTCGAAACAATTCCAGAACTAGTCCTTAGGTGTAGCTTTAAGCTTTCTCAGCGAGGCGTTTTTAATCTCATCTATTCTTGTAAAACGAAGGCCCTTTAAGGTTTTATTTATTTCTGAGAAGAGAAAGAAGCCACCCGGGGCCATGTCTGACAAATATGGAGGCTGGGATATCATCAGAGTTCTGTTTTTGGCCAAAAATTTAGGAATAAACAGTGAAAATTGTGATCAGGTGCATTATTGTGGAGGTGGAAAAGCCATGAATTGTTTAGTTACAAATATGAGCGCTTTTTCCATATTGCTCTCCAAGCAAAAAGCGTTGAATCTGTAGGTAATACTCTTTATTGATCGTTTTACATTGGGAAAATAACTCATGGTGTACTATGCTATTGAAATTGAAGAAATATAAATTGCAATATTCCCGTTAATATTTTAACACACCTCGTACACGTCACTCAAATATATCAAGGGAACCCTGGCCTTCTTCCGAATTTAGGGAGTGTCGGATTCTGGTTATTATCTAATTTATGGAAATTTCAAAGATGTTAGATGTTTCTTTACCGCACATACTCACGGTCTCTTTACAACCTCGAAAGTCGCAACCACCTCTTCTCTTTTCGAAGTAGGTGTAGGAAGCTACGGAAGGCACAGGCTTTTATAATATTTTCCCAAAAATATTCAATAAAGCATTAATTATAAAGCCGTTAAAAAACTATCAACGTGATAGTACCCCGATCATTTGTTTGTCTAATCATGAAAAGCCTGTTCATTATCAAAAAAACTATCAAAATCATGAGAAAAGTAATGGGAGAATCGACTGCATAAATATTTAGTCTTAGTGGTAATTTCAAATTAAAAATAATCAAGGCGATGGCTGATTGAATCGTTTGGCCAATCATATCGAGTCTATTTCCCAAGAGTTTAGAATAAGGAGAATCTGCATGGTGTCACCCGATGTGTTAAAAAAATAGTTAATGAGGTGTACCACTTTCACGTGATTTACGAAACTACAAAGTCTAGGCATTGCGAACTTCGTTCAATATTTAGGATTTAATACTGTATTGACACGTTCCTCGGAAACCTTGAAGTTACAAATTTGCACAGAAGTTATTACTAACGAAAAATGTTTGAATGATGTACATTATTTAATATCTTTCAAATATAACCGACACTATTGCCAAATTGATTGATTTCCTTGCAATATCTTCCGCAGTTTCTTTGGAATTATTAATGAAAAATAAGATAAATGCTGAGCAAAATGTAAGAGTTATTTTACTTAAGAAATTCAAATTAGAAAAGCCGACTTTACTTTGATGATTCGTCGATGGGAAAAATAAATAATTATCTTCGCGACGATTGAATTTAGTGATAATTTTGATATCAGCGTTCAATCACTTTGATGCGCAATATATTTGTTTACTGTCGCGGAAAATATGGCAGCGTCACGTGATCACATTGGTATCGTTTTTATTCTTTGGAGATAGATGTGAAGTCTAAATTTTTACTCACTACTTTTCCAACACTCGAATGAAATAATTTGAGTTTTGAATTACTATTGTCTTCAGTTTGGCAGTGGCATACAAGATCTTTAATGAGAATATATTATTAGTGCAAGTTCGTTTTTGCTCTCCAAATTTTTATTTATTTTCTGATTTTTAATTGGCATATGCCCCATGAGCTATAATGATTATTCATAGTTATCGTCAGGTTTTGTCATTAGGATAAGAAACAATTCGATGTATTGAAATATTCGATTTTCGGGCTTCCATTTACGGAATATCTTTGGCTCGCAAAATATATGCAATACAAGTGACTATATAATTCAATCTGGAGATTAAGATGGAATTTCTACTAAACTTCTTCAAAGATCATCTTAGTTCAAACTGAGTTACGGACATCGGTAATTCTCTGCCTCTGCTGAATTTAGTCATTAAAGGAGTTGTCAGATTTAAGCTGGTCGTGTATTTAAATTATGCAGCACTGTTGAACCAAGCCATTTCATATGTATTAATGCGTTCTTTCCCGACTCCCTTGTCCGAATTCCAAAGTGACATTTATTCCTTTTCGGCTTCATGTTCCGCATTAGGGCGTAGGTCGTTTATATGAATGTGTTCAATATTCACATTTCAAGGGCAAAAGTTGGTCGAGTCAAGGGATTACCTCGCTGTCAAACAAAAGCAGTCTTTCACTACTCGAATTTCTCCTGCTCCATTTTTTCTCTCCGTTTTTCTTTCTGCTATTTTAACCCGTATGCTTCCTACTCATACATCCGCATACTTTTTGGTCTCGACCGTTATATCCATGTCCTCGCTACATCTCTTCTTACTACCGATCCGCTGAATAAAAATTGCAATATAAAAGCTGGTTACTGGAAGGGATGAGCAGAACCACATGGAGAGGCCAGAACAATGGGTGGTGGTGAACGGAGCAGAACGACCTCTTATTCAAAGTGTTCGCGAGAAAAACGCGCCCTTCACATTCTTTCCCCTTTTGCAATTCGCCCTGAGACAGAGAGAGAGATGAAGATGTCATCTTCCTCCCCTCGGCAAAGAGAGACGGATCTCTCCACAGTCCAGAAATTTTCACCGAGAGGGGTAAAATCCGAGGAAGGTTTTGGGATTTATTTTCCGTACGGAAGGACCCGCAAAACTTAAAAAAACCCTACGGCGGACTGGGAATACATGTAGGTACTTAAAAAATGCCAGTTGACATCTTTTTACAATGGTGTGCTTGGATATAAAATAGAATATTTAATCCATACTATATGTATATCAAAAAGTGGGGAAATGATATAATCGTTTGAATTTTGAAGTTTTGTGTTTTAATTATTGAATTAAAACATTTGCAAATACGTAATCATTTTTTAATGTTCTCAGGCATATGCATCACCCATTTCAAAGTTAGCTTTCTGTACCCAAGCAAGTTTTTCATATTACAATTTTAAGTACATCCTCTCCTAGAGTTCCCCTAAATGACTGATCCCTCTTTTACGGAGGCCACGGTGAAGACCGAATGTACGAGGATTGTCCAGCAAGTAACTTATGTTTCGGCTTAGCGTGACGGTAAGTAGAATTAGAGCCACCTTATTGGTTTCTTAACGTCCCTAGACTTACAATGCATAATGCTTTGCAGACTGTGGTTTTTCTAATTTGCACATTGAGAACTGTTAAAATGTGCGCTGCTATTGAAAATCTCACGAGTTTTGATGAAGCCAATGACAAAGATGGCAACCTCAAAAAGATTTAACCTGACTCAACATTTAACTCAGGTACGAGTAGATATTGCAATACATTCTCACTTATTTAGTCAATATTCGACACATTTGAAAAATAAACTTCATTTAAATTATTGTCATCGGTATTATTTATTTATTTATTATGTATTTACCTTATTTTAGACTTATCAATATCAATTATAAAATCAATGAATTTTAAATATCCCAGTAATCTTCGATCCATAGGGATATGTGATTGCTATGATTCTTAGGGGGTTATTTAGATAATTTTATAAAATTATTATCCTTTTTTTATTCATTTTTCAAATACTTACTCCTGGAACGATTAAGTTTTTTTCGGCATTTATTTTGGCACATTTTACGGTAAAAACATGTATATTGATTGAAATGGATCACAACTAATCTGAGAGATAGCTCATATAGCACACATTTGAATCCGAAGTGTGAAGATAAGTGGATAAAGGTAATCTAAAGCTGTCACGAAATCGCAACGCCAAAGTTGAAACGCATATTTAAGCTATGAATCATTTAAAAGCAACCAATTTCTGCCGATACGTTTCATAAATGCAAAAATACTGTTTGACAGTGTATAAATTTGGCGTCGATATTTATCACTAACTTTCACAAGATTCAATTCCCGAATGAATTATTGAAACCTTTCAGCAATATACTTTTTCAAAGTCAATATTTTACGGGAACAGGGAAAAAATGAGCCGTCATCAATAAAATGCAGCGATCTTATGAATTCAAATCGGGCTTTCACAATACATGGCCTTTTGGCTGGATATCATGCGTAAAAGCTTTGATATGGGACTGAATTTAAACGGCTGAAGATCATGAGTAAATATTCAGCTTAAGTATTGACATTTGATGATCACTAGGAGTGCAATAGAGAGAAATGGCTGTTGAGAAGATGGTTAATTCCCGCAGGCAGAAAAAGGTCTTCAATGTTCCCTCTCTAGTGGTTCAAAGACCTTATCAGGTGTGAATGGTTCTTCATAACGCCACGGCACTAATTATTCCACTCGTCATCACCATGTAAAATGTTCTGCTAAGCCTGGGCTGTGATAATCAATTTATAAGTTGTTAATACTGAAACAAATAAAACATGATAAATATTGCAAGTGAATTGAATATGAAATCATAGTGTTGTAAAATAATTTATATCAAGTGACAGTTTTCATTTATTTATTATTCAATTTACTTTTAAAATTTTCAATATTAAACATAATGTATTTTCTATATTTAAAACCGAAAATTTACTGAAAGCTAATTTTATTCCTATTTTTTCCAGGTAAGAGAATCAACTTATCAACATTTTAGAGTTGGCAGAAGGTAAGAAGGGAATACTTCATTTACTTCTTACTACTATTCAACAAGTTAGCTTCAAGTGTCCTAATTTGGGTGTCCTAATTTTTAAAAATTTAAATAAAATTCTTTTCAAAATCGAGGATAAGGATTATAAAATATTAAGCATTATCAATTGTACTTTCAGGTAGTCATTTAATATAAAAGTACCACTTAAGACACTTTGTATACTGCCCATACCTCGTTCCTCCAATGTTAATGAAGTAAAAAGAAATGAAGAGGAGAGATAGCTTTCCTGGAGCGCTTTCGTAAGGGTCCCGGTGCTTATTTCTCCCTAGATATCCCATCATCCAATTGTCTTAGGCGAAAATAACTTTGCTGGGACCTTTTCACGGAATTGGAATGGTGTCCTAACCACTTTAGCTCCATCAACTAAGGAGCCTTAGCCGTAAGTGATATCAAAAGTGGTTTCCATTAAATTTGGAAAGGTGAAATTGAAAATTTTAATATTTCATTTCGTGAAATTGAGATTTTAAATTGTAAATTGAACATCCTAATCCCTGCGTAATACAAAAAAGAATATGTCTAAAGTCCACTATGGTAACTCATAAAATATCCAACTCAGACATGGTTTTGCATGAAATTTATAATTTTATATTCTAAGCTTTTTTCAAAATGGATATAAGCCATACCCTAGATGAACGTCTAAGCATAGATATAAATTATGCGCTACGGGAATTAAAACAAATCGAGGATATTGACTATGGTAGGAATGGTTTCTAAAATTCATTTGAAATACCATTTTTGCATGCATGAGTTAGTATGCTGGTATTTGTTTATTGATTATCAAGAATTTTATCGATTTAAATACTCCCGTTAGTCGATTAAAATAAATATAAATATCACATTGTCAATATGACTGACAATTTCCACTTCAATCCTTGTAGAATAAAAATGAGTTAAGGGAACGAAAAATACTATGGATGGGAATATTCTTTCAGTTTAAATAAGGCGTTGGAGTTAATTTATAAGAGCAAATTCAAGTAAAGATTAGATATTAGTGTGCCTTGAGACTGCAGAAATCAGATACCGAAGTAAAATATTTAGATAACCGTCAATGCAATACGAGATATTTTGAGAGATAGTGATAGTGTTTTTAAGATTTAAACGAAGTTTACTGAAAATAATACACCGATAGACACAGAACCCTACGAGCAGAATAGGGGATAGTCAGGCACAGCAGGTAAAACCCCGAATGTGCAATATAAAGGTTTCTCAAGCGCTTGTATATAATTGATGTAAAACTGTTCTCTGTTAACGAACGACTGTAATCACTGATCACATCAAATGGTTAAGTCAAAATTAAAGTTACTTTCATATTCCAAAATGGCGCCTTTTTTTAAACTGGTAGTAGGTAGAAAAATTCAAAATCAAGCATAAACTTAGTTTTATATGTGGTTTAATTCTATTTTAGGTGTGGTGACCCAATATCCCCCACCACACTTTCGCGGCGGCTTGCGGGGTAGATGTAGCTGACCACGGACAGGCACTCTTTAGGACTGCAAGACAGATGGCTGCATCCTACAGTGCATAGTATTCGTGTAGTCACCGCTGGAGTTAATGACTGAGTTTTTAAAATAAAATAGCTACGTTGAAGTTGGGTAATCATCCTTTTTATCCACTTGTATAGTTAAGCACCAATCCTACGTAAATTTATCGTCAATTGAGAAAGACGTGGTTGAGGCCTTATGAATTTGAAAAATATTATTATTGTAATAGAAAAGCGAATATATTAGCATATTATTAATTTAAGAGGAAGATAATGTCTCTTGAAGCGATACTTAGTACTTTGAAAGAATATACTTCATACTCAATGCTATGTTGATGCTATGCAAGTGAATACTTGCGTATAATAACAGGTATGATATATTTTAACAGTTAACATATTGGGAAACGATAGATATTTTGCTAAAAATTGTTTTGGTTATTTTTATTTGAAATCAATCCTTTCCCTTTGAAAGTAATATTCGGCTTATTCCAATCGAATTACCAAACGATGCTGGGAATCGCGAAGCTCCATTAAGCGCACTCGAGAAATAATTGTTTTCCTTGAACTCATCGAAAAGATTCAGGTATTATTTCGAGGAGGCATTAGCTACCCGCGGTAATAGTCAAGTGGTAATTTCCTACAATAGTGTTCGACGGCGGCACTTTCATTTTACTGCCATTTAACAATTTTCACGTTGGAGTTCACCCACATTATGTATAACTGTATTAAGATACGGGTACATGACAAAGGCAAATGAGATCCTCTGGGACAATTAAGGATTTCTGAACCCTTGGAAAGGGACTGTAAAGTTAATAATAACGGGAAAATTTCCAGAAATTTCAAAACGACGGTTAAAAGTAAACTCCCACATTTTTTAATTACTATTCGGAAAACCAAGATCAAGTAAATATCTCGCAAGGTGCGATAACTGGAGTGATATCCTGTCATTAAACAAGGGACCATTCTTAAAATTACATAGGGCCATTTTCGACTTTTTTAACTTTGTTAGGTTGAATACGATATAAAATCTCCTTATTCCTATCTCACGCAATGATTGATTCTATCATTATCATGGGCATAGAAAAAAATACCTCTAGCTTTCATGAAAACAGTGTTTACTAAAGTTACCTGCATGATCACTCCGGTAACGTTTAATACCGAAAGAAATGTGCTACCATGACAGATCAACTGTTTTATATGTTACTGTAATGAGAATACTTATGGAAAAATAAATCAAACATTTTGAAACTATTTTTAAAGGTTAATTAATGCTTTGATAACTCCGAGGGTAGACTTTCATGAGTGAAAATTTGCGTATTGGGTGAGAAAATGTAATTAACATTCGTTTTCTTAAATGATGAATGATATGATGCAATCATAAACCTTACGAAAAATTTCTTATCGTATAAACTTAATAGGAGCAGGCGTGAATTAATGGAACTTTGAGATTTTTAACAGGGTATGAAATCGTTTTATTGAAACACTACGGTAATTTTACCAATAGATATCTTGTCCCAACCCATTACGTCTTTCCAAAAAATCAATGCGTTTATGTCCCCAGTCAGCTAATATTTTACTGTAGTATTCACTCCAGTAAAGGCAGTGGCTAGAGCGCCGGATTCCTAAAGCTACAGATCCCCGGAGCTGCATTTCTTTGAAATTCATTTTGTATCACCTTTAATAATTTTAAAGCATCTTGTGTCTGCCTAGTAGAAGCAAAACGGAAAATTTTAGAGCTTCTGGAGGATAAATAGACCTCGGAGGTCTTATCTGATCTGGTGAATTCCGAATTTCAACGTAGCGTCGCGTGTTACTCTCGCCGTAGTAGTACGCCTACGGAACATTTATCTCATGGAAACCTGGAGGAAAGAGTATATTCAAGCAAACAAAACTTGCACCGCATATGCGTGACACATGATGCCAACAGAATATCATAAAACTAGATTTTTCCACATTGAATTGTGCCCAGAGAAACTGTTATCACTCTCAATTGAACAGTTCTCGCTTGATGCTATTAAGCTTCTAATTATTAACTCGTGGGTAGATATTTTTCTTCCAATTTTTTTCCTTCCCCCATTTTAAAAATGTCCATAATTGTTGAAAAGTCTTTCTTCTCGTAAATTAACTTCGTTTTTTGACTCATCAGAGTGGGAAACTTAAGGAGAGGCCAATATTCCTGGCGTCGGATTTCAACTAAAGGGTGGGAGTTGGTGTGGTTTTCTTTCTCTCTCCATGCGAATAAAATTCACCCTGGCTTAACTCGGAGTGAAACTTTCATCGCCCAACTCGCCCATGCAGTGAGGGTGCAAAGAAGGAAACTCCAAGGACGATGTGCGGAACCGAAGGTATTCATCTAGTGACATGATCTCCCTCAAATATATTCTTTCCACCCACGGCTGAATCTCCCAGCCGGACCATATGCAGTCACCACTTGTCTTTTTTGCTTTTGAATCCCGATATTTGGTCGCTGATTTCAACAACCCCTTCGTCATTATTATGACCCGCTTTTATTTAAAAAAAAATTTTGGATCCAGGTTTCCTCAGGGTCGAGAAGAGACTCGCTCCCGAAGTAGATGGATCCGTTTAAAAATTCGATTTTTTTCGTTTCCGTAAAGCCTCTTAATTTTTTCCTGGTCAGCGGTGCTGTTGTTAGCGGAGCCTCTGGGGATTTATCCTGGCCTCGTAATGGATGGTAGAAAGGAAAAAAAGAACGATCATCACTGGATGAATTTACGCACAAACTCTTGATTCGACTCGGAAACACGCCTTTGAGCGATTTAATAAAATGTTTTTCTCTCAGTTTGAAGAGCCAGCTGATATTTTTTTTCGACCCCGCGACTTTCCACCATAGTTCGGCTCACGGACTTTTTTCAGTCTTTATTCCGTTTTTATAGCCTATTCTTTTGATATAACCAATTCGTATAGGTGTACTATTTTTTGTTCGCCCATATTATAATCCGGCACGTTAATACTACATGGGACGTTAAGAAGGGCGATCATACTTTTTTACTTTGCATAATTTATTGTGCGAAATTTGATTTAGTAAAATAATGGCTTAATTTTAGATGTATATACATATATATATATATATATATATATATATATATATATATATATATATATATATATATATATACAGACACAAGTGTCATTAATTTTACTACTTGATTGCATAAATGTTAAACGTTTCAATTTGAAATATGTTCCGCTGGTCTACGGCAGCGATAGATGTATAACGCGACATTGCATTGAAATTTTGCTTTAAATTGGAAAAATCGTTTTCGCAGACATGTGTAATAAAAAAAAGCTTAACGAGAGTCAACTTTATCCTTGTGGCCCAAAATTATTATTATCATTATTGGTTTTCTACTTTTTAAAGTAGGTTTTTCATGGATCGATCCTTTAAATTTTTGCAACAATACATTTACCTGCCTTTCCTGACAAAACACAACCCGAAGCCGGACACTAGTGTTGGTCTCTCTTATAGCCCACGTTTCTTTTCTTCTTTTATCCCGTACAATTTTCCTGTCCTAATTTGGTTGTCTAGGTATAAATTTATGAAATTGACTGTTGGTTGGAACAGGCTTTTTGCAAATATTTTTGAAATTTTCGTTTAGCCTTTTTCGAATTCAAATGCTATTGGTTCACAAGTACAAAGCAGGCTAAGTAAAATGGACTCGGTTCATGTTTCACGAATTTTTTCCTTAATAGACTTAATGGATTTACGTCTTAGATAGATGCCATTTTGGATAGGTTTCAATGTATTTCATAGTTTTCAAATTTTGTGTATCAATGAAAACTGGAATTATTTTTGTAATAAGTGTAAATAATTCTCAGTTTGTCCTCCAATGTTTCGTAAATGGTACGTCTTATTTTATTATATGTGCATTACACATTTTGGACTCACCTTACGGTTTATATTACAAGTATGTTTCTCTTCTTTTTTATACCAGAGTTCTTTTTAGGAATAATTTCGCCCGAAATAATGTTCGTTTACATTTTCACTTTTTAATGATATTTTCCGTCGTCGCGTGCTCACTCTTTTCACGGTTTTTTAAGCTGTCCATCGATCAGATAACATGAAATAAAATACAAAAAGATTATGTGCAAATCATCATTCACAGCCAATACTCAGCAATATTTTCAGTATTGAGAAATTAGTTAATTTTTAACGCATTATTCTTTATTCTGTTGACTTACGCTTCAAATCAGGAGATAATTAATTTTGTAATCAATAGAAACTTTTGTGGATTTTGCTATCCTTAAACGTTATGCTAATACTTTCGTACTTATATACCCTTTTCATAGCCAAATTGTTAGGTGTGCTATTTAATTGAACATTAATGATAATTAATAATAAATAATAATAGAAGTTAATCATGGCATATAAATGGAGCATCCTCCAGAATTCTAGAATTTTCATTTGATTAATTAATAGGCTGCGGTTTTAAATGTATAATCATATTATGAAGTAAAGCTGGTATAAAAGAGACGCGCTGTATGACAAATATACCGGAAGTGAACAAAGACACTTATATGTTACTCTTAAGAACAACTTCAAGTTGTGTGCAATACAAGTAAAGTCGCGTAAACATTTTATAAATGTAAAGATAAATAACATATCAGTTAGAAGAATCTTATCTCGCAATTTACATTTATTCCCCGGAAATATCAAAAAGATTTCCCACTTTCCTCTACATCCGAGCTTTTGATTGAATTGCGTGCAGTGCCTGGGAAAAAAACTACTCCCTTCATTAATTTGTTATCATCCGACGCTCGCCCTACTTCCACATCCATTCCAACGACCAGTCTCTTCCCGCCATATCTCTCCGAGATCATTTATGGCTCACCGGTCCTTTTTCTTTTGTTTTTTTATTCCTTTTGTGAGCAACCGAATTTGATCCTCGACCCGATATAAATTTTTAATGCACACAGACCGGGTCACGTTATGGATCCTTCTTCATTTTTTTGGTTGGTCACCTGAATTGCTTTCGCTTTAGTTTCTCAGAGGTATTGTGTCGCTAATTTTTTATTTCATTATCCTACCAGCTGTCGTCTCCATACCAACCCACTCTTTGTTAAACGTTCACTCTTTAAGTATTCTCTTGCTCTCTGCTGCCAGGTATTGCCAAATCTCTGCTATGATAACGTATTAGAACGCTATTATTATTTCCTCCACCCTGAGTTGTCACTAAATCCTGCTTCAATGCAGATAGCTGTGATTGATTAACCTTAGTTAGTGGATGGAAACTTTCCATAAACATATGCTTCCTTTTGAAGTATTTGTCAAATTATTATTCCCACCTATTCATGTGTATTTATGGTAAGTCTCACTAAATCCATATATATTTCAATATTGATACATCAATGCAAGAATTGTATGGATGTAAAGATAAATAATGTCGAATTTTTTTAGTTAAAAAATTTGTTGAATTTTAAATTTGATAATTTATTTAATTTTTTAATTTTGGGGTGGTTACAAGATGTAGGTTTTTTAGCTACTTGGTGGAAACATGACTTGAAAGGAAACTAGCGTAAATCCAAAAAAATAGAACTGTCGAATACCGGTATTCCATTCAATCTGTTATTTTCTCAAATTCACCTTTAGCTGTAATCACTGCTCATTATCTAACTCATTTTCACGTAGGATGGTAATGTCTGCGATGTTAATTCCATTTTTTATCGAATTCTTTAGCGTAGTTTTTATGGAAAATAAATTCATAAGTGCAAATGACTTGGAATAGTATGCAAGAAAATATTTATTATACTCGTGCATGTAAAAATCCTAGCTGTAGAGTATAGCGTTTTATTCCATCGATAAGTCAGCATTAAAATCTTAAAATTATTTTTCAAAGGCTATCAATGTGATGAAAAAAATGAGGAAGGGACTCTTGGAAGGCTCATAAGGTTACATTGGAGAAAATCCACCTCTATTGATGAAATACGTCTTTGAAAATTGTAACTCCTTAGACTGGTTTCAACTTGTGGTGCATAGAAACAGAATCGTGCATATTCGAAGGAATATCTGTAGAAGTATGGCTCAATTATATTCGAAAACGGATTAAAATATAAGCATTTTCATTATTATCGAGATTACCGAATGTATTACATCTATTATCTCACGCATGGCTAAACAGTTGAGAATACCAGGAGTATAGATTTCGTTAATCTTTTAATGATTTTATAGAGACATAGGTAAAACACTCATGGTCGTTTGTTAAAAGCGTTGTTAGGTTATGATTATCATATATTTAAAAGAAGAAATAGTGTTTTCTGAGAGAATAGGAAGGATTAGATTAATGTATATACTATGCGATTTGTTCAACTTTACCGGTATTGTTATCAGAAAAATAATCGAAGGAAGATTAAGAGAATAGGTAAGGAAAGGATCGTTGGTCATAGAATATCATAAAAAAGAAAATGGTCAAAATCATATCGGTCGTCAGTCACGTTTCGATTAATACCCTTACGGCAACACAGTATTTATAAAGCACTATGGTACACATTTTGGAGTGCTTGTATAAATATAAACACGTCCGCTTAACTCGTAGGCAAGCTAGTTGGCGTTAGAGAGCTTTTCTTAAAACAACACGGATAAATTATTACGAAATGGAGTTGAATCCAAGCAACACGCGAAACCATGGGAGAATTGTTGATTCAACGTGACCATTATTCATTGAAACTAAATGTAACGTAAGTGTATTGAAAAGAAAGTACGACGAACCAAATGAGACGGTTTACCTCGCTTTAGTTTAAATTTCTTTTCTCCAAACGATTTCTGCTGTGTGAGTTCCAGAATGCAATTTTGCCCGAATTGAAAAAATCTTTAGCTTATCGATGGAAGAGTCATTTGTCATAAAAGTTGCCTTTTAAGAACAATTTCAAGCTTGGGATTGATGAAAGACATTTGCAACAGATTTGGCAAAATATAAAGGCTACCGGAAGCCATTAAGCCAGCCAGGCTACGTTAGGTCGAAGGAAAAATTGAGGGGTCTTACGTATTGGTATAAACTTTGGAAAAAACCTTTAATATTGAATGTAAGATTTATATCATTTTTGAGCATGAATTAAAAATGGACCTTTCGCCGGAATGGAATCATTTTATTCACTATGTTATTCAAATATTAAAGACATAGAATTGATCACAGTGATCAATACCGACTTCATTGTCAATTCCCCATACATGATAGTTCTTCGTCACTCTTTTCCATAAACCTGAGGTAAGATTCTACACCGGTCCTTATTATGTATGACGATATCAAGCATTTTGAACATTCATCGATGTGGAGAGCCATGCTTTGATGGACATCAGCACTGTGTATACTTGCATCAAAAGTATGCACTGGTTGTACGTGGGAGGACGTAATAAAACCAGTACCGACTGCACATCGGAGAGAACCTAAGTTGTCATTTTTCCAACCTATAAAAAATTCAATCGGGGATCACACAGAGAACATCTGAAACTTCATTACCGAAAGAAAATAATAATTAGAGTTGCCAATGTTATTTAACCCATCACTAAAATAGAGAGCAAAAACTAATGTTCACTGGAAAAATCCAGTATACCCTATTATTGTTTAAGAATAGTGTTACTTATTATTAGCGATTAATTCGGAGGGCCTAGGAAAGAAACTTCAGGATAAGATTCATTCTGTTTCATCACCTTCACATGTGTTTTGTGTAGATGAAAATGATTCAATACGATCGGATCAATACTGTATTACAGATACGCGTATTACAAAGGCGGCAAAGCAATGCATAAACAAAGTGCTGCTAAGTGAAAATGATACATTGTTCACGCGATTGCGCTGGTGGGATATTTATTTTAGGGAAAATATCGATCAAAAAGTCCCTTCCTCACTGCATCCTTAGGGGTTTATTTATCTCAACTGTGGTGTTTATATTACGGTGGATTATGAGGAAGCTTTTGAGCAAAAGAGGATGATCCTCTTCCTATCGTAAATGTTGAAACAACACCGACGACGAACGTGCAACGTATGAAAGCAAACGGACGTGGAACTTTTCAAATGGAGAGAGAGGACCTAGTGGTGTTGACTGAATAGTGGCCTTCCATTGTCTATTTACAAAACATTCTACCTTTGACAAGTTCTCACCAATTTCAATTGTAACCATATCGAGTGTGATCAATTTTTTTATATAATTCGGTCATATCACATAGGGAGATAAATAAATGAACTCTGTGTCGCGCTGGCAACGATAATGCAATTTTTTATACTAGAGTTTTAGTACTTCTGCAGGAAGAGACATGTTTTTGGAAAATAATGGCATCAAACGAAGTGCTGATGTACATATATACTACTCGTAAAAATGTTCACCCGTCATTGCAACATAAATTCCTACTTAATTTTCTAATTGAAAGACATTATTTTCCTATGTTATATCTTACTGCCAATTCCAGAGGGATTGTTTATTGATCCTTTACAATTGATAAAATTGAGATGAAAATAGAAAATTATGAATTTGGAATTACACAAATAAATGATCGGCATAGTTTTAAATTAAGCTTACATTATCAAAATGTGATATTTATAAATGAAGTGGGGAACTATCACTCATTCTAAGAATAAAGTTGTAGTTCTAACAAATAAACCATATAATAAGCATTTGAAGGAGGAGAAAAATATTCACGAACCAGGATGATTTGCAGTTGTCATACTGAAATATTTTTGTTCAGGTTGGCAATTAAGTTGTTTCTGATTAGTAATACGTTTGGTCTCGACAGAATGTAACTTAAATTCCGGATCTATTGGGAATGGGTATTTACTGTATCCTTATACACATGCAACGAGTGGAGCTTTGGTGTAAACACATACGTCTAACGCTCTCTTTCGCTGCCAAAGTAGAGTGGTGCATGGGGGAGGATGGAAAGGATAAAGTGGATCAAGACTAAGATTAATTTCTTGGCCTGGTGAGAAAAAGAGAGGTAGGAAACATGTATAGCCAAGGAGTGAGTTTTTTCAAGCATAGGATTTTAGGATATTTTATGTAATGATACTTAGGTCTTAGAAAAAATGGAGTATGTGGTGTATGGGTCCTTCAAAAACCTACCCTGATCTAGTAGACTGCTCCTAAAAATATAATCCATTGTGTAACATTATAAGTAGCTCTTTGCCTAAAAGTAGATCAGATATCCCCTGTGTATCTGATGAAAACATATTCAAGTGAAACTTTTAAATACCATATCAATAAAGTTTTTGTTCGACTATTTTGTCTTCTTTATCTCCTCGTACGTACGACAACATTTCATGTGCATAGCCTATTCATTTCTAATTCATATTTGATTTCATCCTCCTTCACACGTGACTTGACATATCCCTTCACTTTCAGTCCCTAGTTTCATATTATTATAATGCTAAAACTACCCTCATTTTCTGTTTACTTATAAATTGCCTCCTGCCATGGGCGAATATCCTTTGAATTGCACCCTATAGGCCTTTATTATATAATATTTGTCGATAATTATCATTCAATATTTTCGGCAATAAATCAGATTTAGGTAGAGTTTTCGTTACTCTGGCACAACTCACTACTGTACGATCTAGCATTGTACTCAATATTCTTAGTCTCCATTTATCATGTTACTGTAACACATTCTTTAGCTTGGCATGACTGCTATCTCCCTTAAGGTCAGGTAAAATTTCAATTTAATTTCCTCCCTGTTCCTTACATTCTCAGCATCCCCTCCTTTATTTCTATTTTAATAATCCCATTCAAGGCAGTAGGGAAAAGGAGATGAGTACAATAGAAGAAAAATTGAATTTATACCAGAAAAGAGATATCGAAAGCTGCAAAAGAAACTATAGGATCCATTAATGGTATAAGGACAAGGAATCCATGGATTACAGGTGAGATTAATACAAATATGGATGCAAAAATAAAATGGAAGAATGTTAACACAGAGTTGACCGCGAACCGCGAAGTGAGAAGTAAAATTAGGATGTTCGAGGATGACACGGTGATCTATCGGGAGATATCTGGGGATGAGGATCGTTTTATTCTAGTGCAGGATTTAGATTGCATTATTGAATGGTGTTCTAACTGGGGATTGAAATTAAATTATAATAAATGATCGGTGGTGAATTTCTTTAAAAAATCAACGGGATTTCCTTACAAATTAGCGGGAGTTGACCTAGAAGTAGTTGATACGGTAAAATACCTAAGTGTTACATTCACAAAAGACTTAACTTGGTGGACTCACATACGTAAAATCTGCGGTCAAGCTTATAAAAAAATGGGATTTATTAGACGCATTGTCGGCAAAAGTGACTCGAAGGTCAAGGAATGTTGTTACCACGCTCTTGTAATGCCTCATTTAGAATAGGCATGCAGCGTGTGGGATCCGAGTGACAAAGGTCTCATTCGGGAAATTGAGAAGGCTCAACGCCGGGCAGCCTGCAGGGTGATAGATAGCAAAAATTCCACTTGCCACCCTCGGCGTCTAGAGAATAATTAGTTCTTCTTAAATGCATGCTCTTCCACTAACCTCGTGTGTTTTGCTATCATAACCCATTCTTTCCGAATGACCTCATTAGTGTTCTTTTCATCTGTTTTTTAGTTTCCCTTTCAATCCCTCGTCCCTCTCCGCGGGGGGAAATTCCTGCTACCTGCAATGTTGGGTGGCATTTTCAGTCTTTTACAGTCTCGGGGGGGGGGGGGGTAGAGTGTTTTGTGGTGCATGTTCATGTGGTAGTGGTGTTTCACATTTTTGCTTGTTGTGTCCTGGCTTGCGTGTTGTTGGGTGGCTTTCGTGCTGCATCCTGGGGTGCAGTATTTTGTTGGTTTGCGGTATATATGTTTGCATGAGTGTTGGATGAAGGGATTTTTGCATGAGTGTGTGCGCTGCTGTGGGTGTAATATTCCACGTTGTTGTTTTGCATGTGGTATTGTTCGTTTTTACGGTTGATGACCTAACACCCCCCGCCACACGCCCTTGCGGCAGCTGGTGGGGTAATATGTAGAGGTAGATGTAGAGTTAGGCAGAAGGAAGTACAAAACGTTAAATAATAATTTGAGACGAGTAACAATGAGGCAAAAATAGCATGTTGAATGACGAAGTGTGAGGATATGGAAAGTTTGCAGAGGAGTTGTGAAATTGGTGCACTATACAAGAAGGTTTAAACTCTCTCGGGAAGTAAGAAGGGAAGATCTATGCTAACAGTTAGAGATAGAGAGAAGGTGGGTAAGGGGATAGTTGACAAAGAGAAGGATAGAGAGAAGGTGGGTGAGGGGATAGTTGACAAAGAAAAGTAAAGAACTTAGGCCAACAAGGTCAGACATAGAAAACGAGCATTAGGCAGACGAATATAGCTTAGGCCCAGACATTCTGGACGATGAGATTTACATACCGTTGAGGGGGATGAAACTAAATAAGGCCTTGGGAGTAGACAATATTCCTGCGGAACTCCTAAAAGATTTAGAAAAAGTGGGAGGAAGAGTCTACATGGACTGATTCGTAGCATGAATTAGGAAGGGATGTGGCCGGAAGACTTTGTGAGATCAGTGTTAGTTCCTATTCCGAAAAAGGTAAATGCTACATCATGTGAGTACTACAGGACGATAAGTTTGATATCCCGCGCAGCTATAGTGGTTCTCAGGATCATCAACTAAAGGATAAGCAGTAGGGCAAATGATTATTTAGGGGATGATCAGTTAGAATTTAGGAAGGGGAGAGGTGATGCCATTGCAGTAATGAGATAATTTTCGACATGAATATAGAACACAACCAGGAGGTATTTGCCTGTTTCGTAGATTTCGAAAAAGCGTTTGATAGAGTGAATTGGGGAAAACTAATGACTGTATTGCAGAAAATAGGAATAGATCGTAGGGTAGGGAGGCTAATCCGCAACCTGTACATGTCTCAGACTGCTCAGGTGCGAGTGGGGAACGGGGAGTCCGGATGGGCAGTGTTAGGAAGAGGTTTAAGGAAGGGTTGCCCATTATCACCGTTGCTGTTCAACTTGTATGTAGAGGAAATGATTAAAGAGGCATGGGAAGAACTGGAGGTAGGAATGAAAGTGGGCGTGGAATTCGTTAAATCAGTTAGGTTCGCTGATGACCAAGCTTTAGTTGGTCAGTCAGCTAAGGGGTTGTAAGCAAAGCTGAGTGAATTTGATATTCAGTACGACAGGTATAGAATGAGGATCAATATTAATAAAACAAAGGATATTCGATTTACTAGGAAGAAAAAGGCTAAGCTAAACATTAAAATAGGAGAGCAAAAACTAGAGCAGGTAGAACATTTTACGTATCTCGGATATAAACACCGATGCAGATTTTTAAAACATAGAAACACAAAGAAAGAACACTCACGTATGTTGTTATGGCGTCGTCATCAAAATGACGTTCTCGGAAAAGAGGGAATAGGACATATCAGGGGACCCAAAAATAACATGAATTTTGTTATAGATTCTTCAGTTCTCAATATATTTACATATATATATATATATATATATATACATATATATATATATATATATATATATATATATATATATATATATATATATATATATATCTAACAATCTTTGAGAGCGACAAGCAATATAAGAACACATATAAAGATCACGCTTACGTTATTTCTTGATCATTTCGACGGAATTCACCTCCGTCTTCATCGGAAGAAATAGAAGTAATGACTACTGGAATAGGATAGGTGAGGGGTGCGAGAGAAAGGGAAGGGTGCCCAAGGGAAGGGGAGAAAGGGACGCGGAGGAGGGGTGAGAGGAATGGTTGAGGGAGAGGAAAGGAAGAGGAATGGCTAGAGGGGAGCGGAGATAGGGAAGTAGTGAGAGGGAGGATGTGGAATTGACACGAAATCGGAAAAGGAAGCAATCGGCTCACCACAACTATTGTAGCATCCGAGACCCAGGTATCAACTTACGAAGTCGTGATCAACATCCTACAAGTCGAAACAAAGGCCACGCACACCAAAACTCATGCGGAAGAGCAAAGTTTTCACCTCTTCGATATGCATCGCTTCCACAAAGTGACAATTCAGACCATTATCATCGGTGAGGGACATTGAGGCCCGGATGTTGTTTGGCCATACAAAGCCAAATTTTTCGTAAATACAGGTATTCGAGTAGATTGGCAGAGTTGTTACTATATATCTCTCCGCCACTTTTTTCGATTTTATGGTATTTATGGAATTGAAACCTCTGCAGTGGTTCATATCTACTCCTTAATTCTCCTACTAAACTTATATTTGAGAATTATGTATCGACAACCTTAAATTTATATTTGAGTGGAAAAATTTTCCATTAAAATTAATTTGTAATAGCTTGTTAATCGGCCGCACGCATATATTTTGTTAGTAATAACTTGCGAGAAGTTTGATTAGCACTTTTTTAAGAGCATCGAAAAAACTTGCTCACATCAAGTTAATTTTTCTCCGAACGGTTTTGCAATTTTTTTAATTTTAGGTCGCAAATTTGTCCTCGTACTATATTTGTATTGTAAAAGAGGCATACTTGTATTAAAATTAAGAAAATGAGTTTCCCTTTGCCGCGAATCGATGTGTTTCTCTAGTGTATGTCCGTCAGGGTTACAGTGCTGAAAGTCTCTGCTTTTGACGCTCAAGGAACGTACGTTAATACAATGTTTCAAAGATTTATTATTCACAATGATATGTTTTGACAGACTAGAAAATGCCATCTCGGAGAAAAGATAATGGATCGGGTACCGTAGGAGGCGCATGCGGTGACTGGAATTCTTCCTGGGGTATAAATTCAAATTTGCGAGGACTTATTTTTACTTTTTTATTCTTTGTATGAATGTATTGAGCTTTTTTCCCCACATTAATTCGTCAGCGGATACGTTTGTTGCATGTTGTCAGTGTATGTGGTAATGTTTCTAGAAACGGAGTGAGGCTTTTGAGATGTAGTGTTAGGAGGAAAAGGTTGAAGACTGGATGGATGGAAAAGATGATGGATGAGGAAGTTGTGACAAAAGCCGGAGGGAAGAGGAAACTTGAAAACAAAACTGATACAAAGTTACAAATGGATTGGACACCATTTGAAAGGAGCCAGTACATTTTATTTTAGGAGGAAGTTAGGAAAAACGAAACTCTTGAGGCAAAACAAGACATTTAGCTTTGTAGTGTTACCAGAGTCACAAGGAAATGAAGACGCTAGCAAAAACAGTGTACGGAGAATAGCTGCTATAAACGAATCAACTAATTGAAGACCCGAAGCAGAAATCTTCTGTTTATTATATACGAGGTCTGTTCAAAAAGTATAACGACTTTTGTGTTTTTTCAAAAATTATTTATTTATTTATGAATATCTATTTTGTCCCCTACAAAGTAATCACCATTAGATATTGTACACTTATGCAATCGTTTTTTCCTATCCTCGAAGCACTTTAATGAAACATTTTTTGTGATCTTGTTCAGCTCCTCCTTCGATGCAGTCTTTATCTCGTCAATCGTAGCGTAGCGACGTCCTTTAATTGGCCTCTTCAGTTTCAGGAATATAGTAAGTTAAGGTCTCTGGGGACAAGATGTGTCGAATACGGTTGCTGCGGCATCATAAGTGTTGTTTTTGGGCAAAAATTCGCGCACAAGTAACGATGTGTGAGCAGGGGTGTTTTCATGGTGCAAAAGCTAATTTTTGTTCTTTCACAAATTCGAGCGTTTGTGGTGGATTGCTTAACGCAAAATTCCCATAACATGCAGGTAAAATTCCTTATTTCCCGTTCTACCTTGGGGCTAGAACTCATGATGCACCACGCCCCTGCAATCGAAGAAATCTCCGAGCAAAACTTTCACATTCGACCAAACTTTGCGCGCTTTTTTCAATCTTGGCTCGTGCTGCAGCTTCCATTGGAGTGATTGAGCACATCATAACCATAAACCCATGATTCGTCACCAGTTATGACCCCCTGGAGCAAATTTATGTCGTCGCGGACCTCATTAGCAATGTTAATGCGTTGCTGTTTTTGGTCGACATTGAGTGATTTTTGTACGAATTTTGCGGCGACCCGTGTCATGCCCAAATCATTGGTAGAATTTGAATGGCACGAGCCAATAGATATATCTAGGCCCTCAGAAACTTCTCTAACCGTGATTCGACGATTAGCCAAAACTATGTTCTTCACTTCATCAATGTTTTGCCTGTTGTCGACGTGCTCGGGTGTCCGGCACGCCCTTCGTCATTCACATCTTCTCGGACCCCTGAGAAAATTTAATACCATCGATAAACGTTGCTTCGGTCCAAGGTAGCATCTCCATATGCCATCCAATTTCGTTATTCACACAACATTTGATACTGATCCTTTGATCCATTTTTTGGGACAGGCAAAAATCGAAGGCAAGCCAAAACACGTACAAGCAAAGCAGCTGTCAACAATTAACTGAACATTCAAAATGCCTGAGCTTTTCGGCATAAGGGAGAGACATAATTGCCAACATAACTCCACAAAAAAATCAAATACTAAATATGCGTAACCTGCGGAAATTCAAAATTCATGATGCTGTTTGAACAGACCTCGTATACCCTACCATCTTTTGCGAGCATCCGATTTGACGGTAAAATTGTCTACGCATTATTATTCCGCCAGTTACATTAACTTTGCAATTTTTCCCCATTTGTAAACATATCTACGTACAGATTTTGTAATGATTATTGCTAATGTAAGTATCCATATAATAGACGAGGGGGTTAAATAGTCATTATCATAATTTGAATGAATTTATTGTTTCTTTCTATCTGTAATCTTACTGGAAATATTAAAGTTCTTGCGACTCTACTTGGCTCTCAGCAATACGGTTTATCGGGGTGGACAGGGGGAATTAAATCTTAAAAATTAAATATGCAGTTATATCCTTAAAAGTATTGATAATATTACGCCTTTCTGTTCACGTATCATATTGTTTTTTGTCGAAGCCGTCATAATATTTACTCTGTATTCTCACCATTTTGCGCATCACATTTTTAAAATTCAATAATTGCATTATTCAGTACATTTGTTATGATTGGTATCCACTGCTGAAGGTAGGTTCTGGATGGGCATATGTGCACTATAAAACGTTGCATTTTCCTGTCTCTTCTCTTTAATTTTGTAGAATATCAAAGTAACTAATTTAATTTCAAAATGCTTAA
This sequence comes from Hetaerina americana, assembly GCF_022747635.1. Taxonomy (NCBI): domain Eukaryota; kingdom Metazoa; phylum Arthropoda; class Insecta; order Odonata; family Calopterygidae; genus Hetaerina; species Hetaerina americana. Next base: position 29,492,920 of record NW_027287205.1, read on the forward strand.
CCTATTCCTACCCTACCCCTTACTCGCTTGCCTTATATTCTCCTCTCTATCACAATCTTCAACCTACCATTGCCAATCAAAGTCCATCCATCTTTTTAGCCACCTTTGAATTTCTCTCAACAGTTCCATCTTTTCCCCCACCGTTCTTAGCGTTATTCCGCTTAATATCAAGTTTTTAACAAGTCTCTTCTGGTCAGAAATTTTTATTTATGGAGATCAAGATGGTGCGGTGGCTAGCGGACTGGCTTCCTACCAAGATGGCCTAGGTTTGATTTCTTGTGACGGCAGATCTTTTTCGGTGGCTCCCCGATCGCTACTTGTAGTGCTTTGTGGAGAGCACTTTGAAGGAGTAAGCTGTCCGTTGGATCGGACTCAAAACTGCCGTCCTCGTGGCGTTTATCAATGAGAGTAGACTAATCCCGACGCCGGGGTTTTCTCCACGCGTCCTCTTTCCCCGTCCATCATTAATAATGGCACAAATGACCTTAACTGTCGGTCGGCACCCATAAATCTACTACTCCCACCCAATTTTTATTTATTATCGCCCAATGTTCTTTGAAGTGTAAAGAGATGATCTGCTCACTCCCTAGTTTCTCCGCTTAATGCTTCCAAATTTCTGCCTAATTTTTACATGCACATTCCGTAATCTTTCAAATTTTACCTTACAATCTTCCTTATCTACTTGAATGATTAAATGCATTATAGTTCTCACATCACATTCTACTCCCCTTCCATTTATCCAAGTGTACAAATATTTTGTTATTTGAAGTACATAAATTAACCACCGTTTAAAATAAGCCATTCTTAAATTTGTCACTTGGTTAGGGCAATCAGGATATTAAAATATCGCCATACGGTTAAAGATGCTCTGCTTTATTGGTTTCCGAACTTTTGAACTAGAATTTGACTTTCGGCAACCCATATCCAGAAAGTGTGTTATCAGTAACAAACCGCCATCAATATTGAGTTAATATGATTTTTAAACAAGTTGGCTTATTGATAAACTAACAATCAAAGCATTTGCATGGCTAGAATTTGATTTATAAAATGTTATGACTCAAGTAAACACTCAAAGATATTGAATTTTAAATTATTTTCCACCTGGAACCTTATGATTTGTTGAACTTTGAGTGCCTTGAATGAAAGCCTACCATAGGTTGAGAACCTCTGCTCGGTTATCTGGACCACATTAGCTTTTTCATGTTTAGAGCCAGAAGCTGAAGTATTCGGTTCTCCAAGATCCAGCAGAAGCTTCTTAAGGGCTATTAATAGTCGAAGCCAACATTTTGTATGAGATCCCTTTCCATTAATAGGTCTCCTATGGTTCAAGAACTTGTGTATAAGGATTGAGGGTGTGCATTGGAGGCTTTCGAGACGAGAGAAGGCAGAAGGATAGAGAAAATGAAGCCGGCTAGAGAGAAGGGCAAATGAATGGGAGTCAGACAGGCTTGATGAAGGTGGAGAGGGAGATTTTCTGGAGATCTTAAGTTAGAACAAAAATTAGGGGGAAGCTAATGAGAGGTTGTCTCGTGTTGAAGGTAGGAATAGAAAGGGATCTGTTCGGTAAGCGAGAAAGAGGGGATAAACGGGAATTTGTAGACGGTGTGAAGGAATATTGAAAGTTATGAAGGACTTTACAAGAGGTGTTTGTATATAATAATGCAATAATAATATTTTTTGGCCTATTGTCGTTCCCATGTTCAAGATAATAATAATGAACCAAAAATGTTATTGCATCATTCTCAGTACAAACAATTAAAGAGCACAGATAAGCGTGGAAGAGGAAGGTAGGATGTACCATGATTTGCAGTGTAGGGAGCTAAGTTTTTCTGTTATCACCATTAATTTTCAAGATCATGCTGAGGAAATTTTAATATCAGCATAGGAAGGGCACTGAGCTGGAAATAGAATGTGGACGGTAAGGTGATTAACTCAGCTACGTTCGCAGATGATAGAGAAATATTGAATGAGACAGCCAAGGGTTTGTAGTTACCTCTGAGCGCCTTATTGGAGTAATAAATTAAGGCATGGAGTGAGTATTAACTACAAGAAAACGAAGGTATTGAGTTGATAAAGATGCAGGAAAGCTAAGTTAATTGGAGTAGGAAGGAGAAAAATAAAATAAGCGGCGTTTTGAAATGTTTTTTTGGGAAGTAATTCAGTGGAAAAGTGACATTGGAGTGGGGAGCAGAAGAATTGTATCTGTAAAAGAGGCATTCGCTAGAAGAGAATAATTACGATACACCGCTTGAAGACGTGATAAAATATTATTAACGAATTTACTATGGTGCGGAGTGTTTAATGTGTGTGAGACCTGGCGTTTGAGGTGAGAGGACGAGTAAATATAATAGGGTTTTGAGAAGTAGATTTGGGGGAAATAAAGAAATTAAGTTGGAGTGGGAAGAAGTCAAATGTTTAGTTTTAATGAGGGTAGGTGATGAGAGGAGGTTTCCAGGGTAAATTAAGAAAGGGTAGAGGGATTAGATGGAGAAAATATTGAAAGGTAGTGGTAGTGGCGTGTTTGAAAGCCGTGATAGAAGGGAGATATTTGGGTAAGTTGAGTAGAAGAAGGAAGAGAGAAGGCAGCATGAAGGCAGACAGAAGTTACGAAGATATAAAGAAAGAAATAATGCAAAGCAAAGGAAAATGTTTTCTCATCACTCAGAAGTAATTAGTCTGTAGATACTGCGAAATCTACCTTTAAACGGGTAGAATAGCTTGAATGAATGGTATTTTCCGTGAGTATTGCAAAGGTCCACAAAAATATTTAAGACGTTTCGTAAACCGATTCAAATTGCCGGATAAATTCTGGGTGTTTCAATTGTTTAATAATCTAAAGCAAAAAGTAAAAGGGCTCCTGTAAGACAAATGTCCTTACTCTTGTTATTTTTTATGCGTTAAATATCACTGAGCCTAGCCTTGGATAGGTCAGCCCTATAAGTTTAACTTATTTGTTGAGAAATTTGTAGTGATGTCCATTTAAATAAAACAGTTTCTGGCGTCACTTGGTGGAAATTCTTCATATTGAACTTAAAATGAAACCTCTTTGCTTTTCCACGTAAAAAACTTTCATTTACGATCTAGGTTTCGTTATGGTATAACATCATCAGGTTATGATGTCGAAACGAAACCTAGGTCGTAAATAAAAGTTTTTTTATGTGGAAAAGCTAAGTGGTTTAATTTTAAGTTCTATGTCCATTTTACAAATATTTTCCCGGAGAGTGAATTGCATTAATTTTTAAATTTTCCATTATAAACTGGTTTTTCACGGTTGTTTTAGTTTAAAAAATCTGTGAAAAAATTCTCTCTGCTACACTATCATAATATTTGTACGTCTGTTACTCCACATACCGCTACTCTCATATTGGATTTCAATCAAAATATTATTACCATAGTTATCTTTAGATTTTCAAAATGTTTTATATTTCTGTAAATTTCCCGTTCCAAGCCGGTGTAATTATTGTATGCACGTTATTGCGTGATTATATTGTTTGAATTCCTAGCTCAGTTTAGGACAACTCACAGCTTATTACTCAAGGTTCTCTCAAGTGAACAGATTATTACGGTGTCATGAAAAACCGTTTCCATCCATCTTCTCACCATGGCCTTAGGAACCTGCCGAAAGGTTACCCCGGAATAGTCCATTCAAAGTTTGTCTTGAGAGCATTATATCTACGAATCCCACGGCGGTAATTTACGTCGACGTCATTAAAAATAGTCCGGGACAGATATATTTGGGTAATAGACGTTGATTTGGGTCCCTCTCATCCGTTCGCCGTGCCCCTTTAAGGGTCCGTCTTCTCGCTCTCACGTGAAAGTCACTCTCTCCGGCTTCACTTCGGTCGGGAATGGGGCTCTTTTTGTAGCATTATCTAAGCGAGCGATAGAAAGTCGACTCACAACACTTCTGCGGCAGCTCATCAAGGACCCGTCCCCCCGGTGCGAGAATTGGTTAATTGGAATTCAGTGAATCCGGCGATTAATCTGAGGGCTAAGACTCCTTCGCGCTCTCGCCTCTCTCCACCTCCCCTTTTCGCCCTCAAAATGTTCCCTCCCATCCATCAACCCCCACACAAGTCCTCTATACCTTTCAGGTCTCTCAATCATCCAACTCCGTGTGCCCCATTCATTCAAATGATTTCCTACCCCTCCATCTCTTTCGTAGGAAAATTCTCGAATTGAAATCTTACCCAGATGACGCGTGTTCGGATGAGGAAGTAGTTAGCTGTGCATAGAGGATGTTGATATGTCCCGCCATCCGTATTTCAGGTGGAATCCGAAATTGCTATCATTTTGACGTTAGCACAGTTTCACCGTCGACGTATTCGGTGGATGAAGCACATTTTTGTCGTATCAGCACCTTATGATAAAATATTATGCTAGCTAATCATTCAAAATACTAAATGATAAACGATATTCGTGTCTGTAAAACAATTGAGAGTGAATGAATGTCACCGTTGCCGCTGGATTGATGCAGTGAACTATGCGTCCAAATGCGATATTTCTCGTGGTGCTTTGCGTTTGGAAAATGGCAAACGAAGCTCACCCCAAGCTCGTAAACACAGATGATCAATTGGCATACAGCCGACAAAATAATCTTTTCTCGCTATATTTGATCGTCAGCACTTTTTCCATGCTTCAATGACTGCTTTCCTTCTCTTGTGTCCTCTTTTGATGGATCGTGATTCTAAAACGTTATCATCTATTTTTTCCTGTAATAGACATTTTAATTTAATATCGTTGCCATCTCCTTAGCATAATCGTTTCCTAAACTGAAATAGTACTCCTCATAATGTTTGCTGAATCCACCTCTCATTATGCTATTGCAGAGTCAATTCATTAGTTCCAATTCACTTAATTTCCCTCTCCATAACACAACGTCTAATAGCATCTTCCTTTTTAATTGAAAATCGCTGTACTAAATATGGTAACCAGTGAGCATTATGCTTGCAAGCAAAGGCTCATTCCCATGAAACCCTGATAACAATCAGCAAAAAACTACATAGTATCTTATATATCAGCATTTTCTCTCTATTTTACTTCAGGTTTTATCTATGTTCATCTCTTTTTAGATATTTCAAGCAACTCTAGATTCCATTAATTATTTCTCATTTAAGTTATGTCAGCAACACGGGCCTCAAAGATCGATCATTATCTGTTACATGGAACGTTCTCCCTTTGAGGAGGACCTTCCGAATTCCAAAGGTCTTGTGATAAGGGTTGCCAAACAGTATGTATGTATCTATCAGAAGTCAATTATACAGTAATACATTGTTCAGGTGCCAAACCCAATGAGAAAGCCGACAAAACAGCAAAGGAAGCCCTAGGAAAGCTGGAGAGCGACTCCACGTTGGTACCTGTGGAGGACCTATTGGCCGCTTCGTGGAACATAGTGTGAAAGTCGTGGAAGGAAGCTTTGCGGTCCGTGGATAACATTAAACTGAGAACATTAATTCGATCGTTTGGGCGTGACCCTCATCCGTTCAGAAAAATCGAAGGGAGGAGGTCGTCATCACGAGCTTGAGGATTGGGCATTGCACCCTCACGCACTTACTATATACCTCTTCATGGAGGAAAAAGCGTAACCTTGTTGCGAAGAATGTGACCTTCTTATAACGGTGAACCATATTTTTGGCACAGCAGAAAAAATACCATAGTTCTGGTGACAGTTTCAAAATGAGGGATGCTTTGGGTAATACTTTAGGGAATAATCCCAATTCTTTGGATTGGGTTTTAACATGTTTAATGGGAAACTGGTCCAATGGAACACATATAGATTTGGTATCCTTTTTTTATACCTTTTGGTTTCAAATATTTAAGTATTTATTTATATGTTTATTAAAAAGGTATTGAGGTTTTAAACCTTTTGAGAGTGGTTAAAATTGAACATAACTGTCAACGCACCGTAAAACCTTAACTACTACTACTGAGTACCAAACGGGAAATATAGTCGATGAAACGTCTCATTGCTCTCTCAATTTATTTGCGTAGGACTTACTCACCGAACTAAAAGACTACCAGGTATCATGTTCAGTAGAAGTCATTATTGATTGACCTATGGATGGCTTAGGATAAATTATTTACTGAAACCTCTCTTCCTACTTTACACGACAGTGGATAAAATTTGGTATCGGTCAGTATCATTGTTAAGAAACAGCCTTATCCTAAAACATGTGATTAGATAAAATCTATTAAATTGCGTTTATTATTACTTTGTTCTTGGTAGAATCAGCATAATAGGTTTTGGATTAGTTTTAATTATAAGAACACTAGGGTAATTATATTCTCAAGATAAACATCAAAGTTGAGGAATTTAAATAGCACAGGTGTCATAGTTCACTTATCTAGGAAGCGTTCTGTAGGAAGGCGTGCAGAATAGAAGAGAGATCAAAGGAAAAAATTTGTGTGTAAAAAGGCGTTGATTACAGGCATCTTAAGTAAAAATGCAAAGAAAAGAGAAGTGAAAACTTGAATGTGGAGGGTTAGTTTGTATGACTTGGGAACTTGGTCGTTGAGATAAGAGGATAAGCGTTGATTGAAGCCCTTTAAACTTTGGGTGTGGAGAAGAATGAAAAAAGTAAAATGCATGGAAAGAAAAACAAATGAGTAAGTTTTAGGCGTGTAAGAGGAGGAGCGAAAGTTGTTGGGTGAAATTCGTGTTCAGGTACCGTGCTATAATGGAAGGTAATTGGATGCTCAAAGCGGTAATAGAGGTCAGAATGCTAGCAAGATAAGGTAAAACGAGGAAAATAACAGGCTTTATGAGTTGGATTAAGGGAGGGAGAAAGTATGATTAGCTAAAGAATGAGTTGTTGAAATATGAGGTTGAAGTAGTACAATACAAGTATTCAGCGATAAAGAATGAGTTGATGTAATATTTTTATCGGGTTTCAGGATATATTTTGTCGTGCTAGTAAGGGTTTAGGATTACGGTAGTGTTCTAAACGAGGGTCACCTTAAACCGGTAATAAAATTAAGAGTAATCTCAGCAGAGTTGATCATGTATTAAAATATATTATTATATATAATATTTATTAGTAAAATTAAGCAGCCGCGTTGAAAATCTATGAGATGAAAGTTTGCATTACTGACATCACTGCAGTAAAGCTCCGTGAGTTATTGAAAGCACAAGGATAATAATTAGATTCAGTCTCATAGAAAATTATCACAAATAACTGAAAAGTTTATACTACGCCGTATGATAGTAGACTGCACATCAGACCTTTATGGTTTCAATATAATTGATAAAGATTTGTTTAGTAAAATATTTTGTTACGTATTCGTACTTACTAAGAAACCGAGAGGGAACAAACTTCGAGGGTTCACTTAATTTTACTTCACTAAGTTTTGCTGAGCACGTGGAAGATTATTTGAAACCATCTATTAAGGGAGTACTCTGCCAATCGATCTTAATCAAAGGATTACTCTATGAGTTTCCGATTATAATTTCGCATTTTTTCCGTTATTCGGTAAGAATAATAAAGTATGAAAACGTCGTGGTTTTTAAAATAATACTGCCATAATAGTGAATGCAGTTTGGTCACAGTGAGACGCAGCTCTCTTTATCTATTGCATCCGTGGCGGCCAAAACTTACCTCCGTTTGCGCCACCGTTCATTCCTATTCCTTGAATTGAGATGGCCGCAGGTGTGACCTATTCCCGTAATCTCCTAGTATTCCGTTACAACGCCGTATATTCTTACCGCATTTATTCATCGCCTCTCCTCGCTCCTCGTCTTCCTCGTCACAAAGCTCGACGAGCAAGTGTTTTCGCGAACCAGCCACGTCGCATCTGCGAGTTGTTCCCCCAAGCCCCCGTACCCTCCCTCACCCTCTCTCTTTCTCTCCCTCCCTCGTTGGCACATTATCGCCGGAGTGATGGATGTAGCGAGAAGGGAGAGTTGGGATCCAGTGAGTGGAAAGATGAGAAGGGGCGCAAAGGGAGCGTAATCAAGGGGGGTAGAATACACACACACATACCCTAATTTCTCCTAAAGTCGCACGAAGGAAAATTTATGCATAACTAACAAAATTACGCACATAGAGTCGGCGCAATTCATTGGAAAGGCTAGTGGTGCTAAGCTCTTAGGTTTCGTGTCAAATAAAGTGCCAAACATTATAAATTGTTTTGCAGAAATATATAATGCCTGGTCCGATTGAAATATATCCCTTTTCCTCTTTTTTGCATTTGCTAGTGCATTAAAAAGCTATGGAGTCTAATATCAGTATGGTTTGATGATAGTAATGTATAGTCATATCAGCTCAATGGCAGATCAAATTTACACATTCTGCGAAGAGCGGAAACATCTGTTTCTGTGCCACGTATGGGTCTTCAAATGTTATAAGGATACCTCACGACGTTTCGGGTATTTCAAGACATATTATTGGTATCTAAACATTGTATTTGTATTTATTGGTCAAATGGCTTAGTCTCTAAAGTAAAAGTAGTCTTTTGTAATAATCCTTGCGTATAAAGAACGTTGAACCATAGCGCGCGACTCAGTATGACTCATTCCTCGGTAATTTCAATGAAATTAATATTTTACGAATTCGGCGTCGATAAAGGTTTTTTGCAGTTACATTCTATCCTATATCAGTTATTTATCCAGGGTTCTGTGTTCTTTCTCATTGTACCTCGTTCCTATTTATAATGATGATGGTTGCGGTGTTTAATTTTTGATCTTTGTTTTCACTATATTCATAATCGCAATCGTATTCCATAATTTCGATTTAGATGAATCTTAACATTTTCATCTAATACTGACAACCTGTGTTTAGCATCTACTTTCAACCGACGAGTGTTTAAACATATGTGTCTTTTCTGATGATTGCATTATTGACTTAAATGTTGCACGTTTTGGCCATTCATCGTTTAACAGCACTTCTCCTTTAAAAATTTAAGTCGCCTTTTCCAGTCCAGTGCCCTGTTAGATTTCACACCCTAATGGCTGTGGCGTGAATAATAACTGGTTGATTGAGAGGAAGAGAATGAAATGGATGGCTAAAAATAAGAAATGAGAGAGGTCCCTCGTGTAAAAATAACCTTAATTATGGAACCCTACCCGCGAATTCCGGACCTGAGTTGGAGATTTTTAGGGAGAAATTTCTGAAATGAAATATGTTCCAAGAACTGAGTGACAAACTTAGCTCTCCCTCAGACTACCATTTCTACGGTGCTATTTTGCGTGGGATATTAAAGACAGAAAACGCCAGAAATGGTGCCTAAGTAAAGTTAGTTACATTTTGGTCTCCAAAGGTAATTTTTTAGATAAATTTTCAATAGTCGTAAAACACATGATATGTGACTGTTAGAGATATTTAAGTACCCGATGAGGCTGGCTTGCATAGTGGTCGCTGTCAATACGGAATCATTCTGAAGAAATTCAATACTATCTCCATCCAAATAAAAGACCATTTAAATGACAAAGAGAAATGTAGTTAAGCATAAAATGTTTTGAATATTAACTATATTAAAATAAATACTATATTAAAATGTTTTAATATTATTTTGAATGTTATATTTTATCCTTTTTATTATTTAATTTTAGAAACTCATACCTTGTGAACATAATTGTTTGAAGCTACTCAAGAACAATATGCAGAATTATATGGGTACAATTTAGAGCTGCAGCAGCGAAAAACAGCGAAAACAGCGAAAACTTTCTTCGAAGTTTTGTTAGAGAAAATAAAAATATTCGATCTACCAATTCCCACTCTGCTAGAAATCGAAAATGAAAAGATATATGGGAGTTCACAGCCCTTTGACAACCTTCCCCTTTGTGCCCACCACATAAATTTACTGCTCAACGATGACTAAGACTCAAATGTGACTGAAATGTTAGTCTAACAGCAGTTACCGCGGCTCCGAGCGGATGGACGCAAAACCCTACAATTGCGATAGAGCTGCCATGGCGACCTCAGGCAGTAGCCTTTGAATTTCGGGGAAGGTAAAAATTTGGGCTTTTTTAAAAATATTTTCTTTGTGACGCTAGGGTAGATGCGCCAACTTGATACTCGCGTTCTTATTAATTCTCCTTCACACTTACATGTGGCTGTACATAAGGTATGAGGAGCAATTTCTTGACTTTGGTAACGTACCATTTGTCCGACCGTTGAAATATTTCATGTGCAACATCATGTTAGGTTTAACAATTAGAATTTGCGTTTCAATCTACAGAGAATTTATTATTATTTCTCGTGGACTAACTCAGTCGAAATTTTTGTTTCACTGTATTTTTTTTATTCAACAGCTGTGAATGTCTATCGCGTTCATCCCATTTAAAAGGCATATATTATTTCTTCTTCTGCTTCACTTCCTAATGATAATTATGGACGTTGCCCTAACTCCTTCCTTCATGAAAAAAATAGTAAGCTAAAAACATATCTTCCTTGATTTTCCGTTGATATTATGACCTACTCCTTTTTGCGCTCTTTTCTTTCCGTATTCACTGTCTTGTCGTATTCATCTCCCAGATTAACCAAAATTTTCAAATTCGTTTAAATTGTTTCCTCGGCGTTTATTCAACATTCTTTGATATCTACTATGTGTGCATGCATAACTTTCTTTTCTTTCTAACATTCTTTTCCACTATGTGTGCATGCATAACTAATAATTTATCCTTTTAGAATATGTTTTCGATAATATATTCGTTGATTATACGAATATAGAACAGTTTACGTATCTCGGTAGTGTTTTGGACCAACACGGTCAAAGCAGTGGGGACGTAAGGAGAAGAAGTGCGCCAGGCAAAGAGGCTTTCACAAGGAGGAGAGAGTTGATGACGGGGACGTTGAGTAAGGATGTTAAGAAAAGACTCGTAAGAACTTTGACATGGAGCGTAGCTATGTACGGCGCGGAAACTTGGTCATTGAAGCAGGAGGATAGACGTAGACTGGAGGCTTTTGAAATGTGGGTGTGGAGAAGAATGGAGAAGATGAAATGGACAGAGAAGAAAACAAACGAGGAAGTACTTGGTATGGTGGGCGAAGAGAGGGGTTTGTTGGGAGCGATCCTATGGAGGCAGGAAAAGTGGATGAAGGGAGTATTGACCGGCAGCGGGATGTTGAAGACTGTTGTTGAGGGGAGAATATTAGGCAAACGAGGAAAGGGAAGGAGCAGGATAGGGATGTTGGACGGGATGAAGGGAGGAAGAAAGTACTCAGAGATGAAGAGGGACCTGATATAGAGTAGGATGCTGGATTTTTTGTTTTGTTAGGAGTCACAAAATATTTATTTAGTAGCTGTGTCCATCGAAAAACCTACCTTAACCGATAGATTACCTAATAATAATAATTACTAGAATCACTTCCTTCCGACTCCTACGGTTCCCTCTCGGTGGTGCTTACACCGGTGCTAAGATACGGCTGGGAGAAACATTTGAGCTATTTTCTGACAGCACATAGAGTAAAATATAGGTAGCAATTAGCAGTATGTATTGATGTTTTACCCATAGGGACACGCCGCACTAATTATACAGGGTTGCACCCAAAAGTGGTAGGACTGAATTTCTCTGGCGCGAACCGAGCGGTGGAGGGGAGTCTGTCTGGCAGGGTAAGGTGGAGGGGGCTCTTAGCAACAGACCGACACCAGCCTCAGTTGCCTGCGGGCTGTCGTTGAGTGAGCACACCGTTTTTAGTGAAGCAAGTTTTTTGTCCGCGTCGAAAAACAAAATGAATCTGAATTTAGAGCAACGTTATTCCGTGAAGTTTCGTGCGAAACTCGGGAAGACGCCAACTGAGACCCTCGATATGATCAAGCAGGCTTATGGGGACATTGCCTTAAGCCGTTCCACAGTATTTGAGTGGCACAAGTTGTTTAAAGAGGGTAGGGAGCTCGTTGAAGACGACCATCGCTCCGGACGGCCGTGGACGGCCGTGGACGGCAAGAACCGACACGAATGTGGACAGAGTGAGGACACTGCTGAACACAGACCGACGCTTAACCAGTGAAGAAATTGCAGACCAGTTGGGTCTGTCTGCATCCAACGTCCAACGCATTATTTCACAGGATTTGGCCATGCGCAAGGTGTGCGCCTAGATGGTGCCGAAAATTCTGCCATGGCCCGCTCGTCGTCAGACAGCTCCTGGCCAAATACGGCGTTGCCACGTTGCCGCACCCGCCCTATTCTCCCGATCTGGCACCACCGGACTTCTTCTTCTTCCCCCTGATGAAAAGACAGCTCAAGGGACGACGTTTTGACTCGATAAAGGCCATTCAAGAGGCTTCGACGAGGGTCATCAACGGCATCCCCAAAGAAAATGTCCAGCGGGCGTACGGGGAATGGGAGCAACGTTATACTAAGTGTGTAGCAGCTCAAGGAGCATACTTTGAAGATTATTATGTCGATGTAAGTATATCGTCAATAAAATTCCTGTAAAAAAATCAGTCCTACCACTTTTGGGTGCAACCCTGTATGCATGCAAGCACGTTTATGTTTATTACTAAAATATATTGAATGTGGCCTATAATTGAGTGAAAATATAAAAATTTAACTTTTGCCATTACGTTTTTTATATTTTCCCCGTTGTATATTTACAAACTTAATGGAATTAATTTTTCGTTTTGATGGAATTTACTTCGCGCCAGCTTCTCTGATACCACCTCACTCAGGTTGACAAGGAGTGTCATCATGAAGCGCAAGCCCTACTTAGCCTTATCCGCCGTAATGACTGGTTGTCGTACTATTTGGTAGTCTATTTCCAATCAATACCGCCCATCTTGTGGAAAAATATGGAATGTCCCACATGCACTCATCTTTGCGACTGACAAGCTGAGAACCTCAGTATGCTTGGAACTAATAACTATGCTAAGTATTTTTTGCGTTCAAGTGATTCCTTAATTGATTCCCTCGCTGTTGTTCTTTGACCGGCGTATGGAGCAGGCATCAATGCAGAGGGCACCTGCAGTAACTCGCTCTTTGGAGGATTCGTTTGAATTAGGGAAAGGTTGGAATAAAGATCAGAGGCCTGAGTGGTTATGTTCTCTGGAGATTTAAAGATTTACAAATTACAATGTTTTCAATGATATGGACACTGAAAAATTTTTTCAGCGGAGCTTACTTAAGAGTCTTCGTTCGTCGCATATATGCATACGTTTTCCCCCAAGCATTGCTGAATTAGCTTTTCAACATTTACCTATGTATCCTCTTACGAGTATTATTCCAAACCTTTGTGAAAAATCCTCACCCCCAATTCAACGTATACATATACAGTATGTATACTCAAACTCAGACTCTTACCTGAGGATACCGTGCAACTCGTCACACCATTAAATGGGTGGTTTAAAAAAACTGTAATATCTATGTTTTAATTTGAATACAAGGTTTGTATAAAAAGTAACAGGGACAAATATTTCCTGACGTGTGCGTGAAGTTCTGAATTCATACCACCGGTTAAGTGGGCGCATGATCGCAAATCGGATTGGCATTGATAAGATGACAGTGCCCACATCATAATCACTGAAAATTTGACGATGCGAAAGATCTGCGCTAAATGCGTCCCGAAGGTCTTGACGGACAACCAAGGGAAGAGTCAAAGGGTCTGCTTGCGAATACCTAATGTAACGGCATCGCAGCGATTTCCCAACCTCCTACAGTCTCGAATTGTCACCAGCAGACTATATCCTATTCCCAAAAGTGAAATCCTTGCTCAAAGGACACTGCCATGGGATCCTTAATTCCGGCAAAGAAGCTTGCGCGCGTACCCTTAAGGAGCATCCGGAATCCACCAACCAGGTAGCCTTCGGGTCGTGGAAAAACCGCTGGCAAAAGTGTGTTGGCACTAAAGCGATGTACTGTCAAGAATTTTGAGTTTTTGTGACAGTATCTGAAATTGTTACATTGAAATGCATAGTAACAGATGATTCCATTTAAAGTTACCATTTCGACATCTCCCGCAGTTACTTGGTATCTGAAATAATTCTTTTTTCCCCTAAATATTCCCGTTACTTTTTATACACGCTATGTATTGTCCTCATGTCATCATGGTATGAGTTTAGGGCATGTATAGGAAAGGAATATAGTTTAACTCCATTTTTCAAATCTTCATCACGTAGGCTGACATTGTTCACAACAGTTTCACTGATGCTTCAACCAGCGTCTTCTGATCGAAGGTGTATTGAAGTTTTATATGGGGTGAACCGCCTTCCATCGATTGTATCATGATGGCTTCCTGTATCATAGCGTGATAGTAGCAATGATTTTATTTTCGTCAAAAATCCGGCTTCTTCGACTTGGAGACGCAGGTCACTTCTTTCCAGTATTTTCTGTTTAATCACTCGTTCTGGGAAAATTTTCAGATAAATTATTATTGCAATCTGTTGAAATTACTTCGTATCGATATAAAGAAAATATTTACGTACACTATACGGTAAGTGCTGAAGGAATGATATTGGAATTGAATGGGTCATTTGCCATTTTGCGTGTTTTCACATCCGAGGAATGACATTCAGTTCCTATTGGTTTTCGTCGATTGAGGCCCACTCTTCCTAAATGTCTGGTGTCTCATCTATTTGCTCTGTCAAGAATACTTTTAGTGCGAAGCAAGGAGCTTTTGAGCTGCTTCTACCACTTTAAAAGGGCTGAAAGAGACACATTGAAATTTTAAGCCACGTCTCTTTTCCACTTGCAAGCTAGCGTCTGTGTTATCTCTAATGTACTCCTTTCATTACCAATTTATCAACGCCATTCCAAGTGTTCTGCTACGCTAATTAATGCGTTTAGCTGTTAATACATCTTGTACTTAGTGTTGATGAAATCTTTCTTCTTATCGCCTCTTTGAAATTTTTAGTTTCTTCAATTTAACGAGCTGAGTAATGTGTTGTAAATGTTTACCTAAATATTTTCATGGAATACTAATGAATTAACATATTTTTTTAATTAACCCCACCATTGTTTAAGTTTGATGTGCTTATGGTCGGATATTGTGCTATGACCCAAAGATTGAAAATGAGAAATTTCGCTAACTGATCATAGCTTTCTACACCATATGGGCGATATAATTGTAGGGTATCGTTTATAACACTATTCCTGGGGTAAAAAATAAAAAAAATGCCTTGCTTTTTTCTGAAAATTTGTTTCTAGCCTGCTGTCTAGGAGAAAATACATGAGCTCCTCATTAATTTTTAATAATGCTTCTAGTTTTAAAAATATTAACTATCGAAGAATTTTATTTTAATCTGTCGTTACTATTACAATTTTATATACTACTTTAATGCATGATTGTATATCAGGCTGCTGACATCATAACCTCCCATGGTCTTGCACTGAACTGTTACTCGTTCCGGCAACGTGAAATAGCATATTTACTTTACGTACATGTTCATCAAATTAGGCTACTTGTCACTGCTGAGATTTAAATACTGCATTCGTAATGCTCTGTTAGCAACTGTTTACCAGGCTCTCCCTCATTGATATTATCTTCCACTAGCCAATATGATACATCCATCAATAGTACATGAAGTTTTGCATGTAAGCATTCGACAATGTTTGAGTTACCAACGTTATAAGCTGAATTTACCTTCTCTTTGAGAAAATCACTTTTAAAATAACTCAGTCTAAATAAGAAGTTAAATACATAAAATTGTTGAAGAACATTTAAAATTATATACGGCAAGCTCCCAGACAGGTATAACACCAAAACTCTGTATTAGTGGTATAATTATACTCGAAAAAATAAATTTTTTAAAAATTCCTGACGTAGAAATATCTCATTATGTTTTCTAAAAAATAAACAAATTGCTCCATAGAGCTCAAGAAAGAACTTAGCATCCAAAACTCTGGGGGAAGAAGTACGGGGGAAAAAACTATGCCAGGGACGTCTGCCACCTCATGGTGAGCAGTGATTCGGAATCAAAGCCTTCGGAAGTGTCTTACAAATACCCCCCTCCCTCCCACCCGCCACACCCAGTCCTCCGTCTGCCTCGGCCCACGCCCTCCCATCCCCAATCACTCTCCCGTCACCAACGTCAAACACTCTCGCAGATACCCTCTCTCTCGCCCAAACCTTAGTTTACGGAGATACGGGTGTGCCCACACGATCGCCTCTTCTCTCGCTCTCCTATTCTACGACTTCAATCAGCGGAAGAACACCGCGTCTCTGATGGAAAAAAATAATGCCCGCCGCCTGATGCAGTCCTTTCGCGTTTTCTCACCCTTGTTGTGCTCTGGAGCATATTCTATTTATTTTTTTCCCTCAGTTCCTCCCCAGCTCGGGGTGCGTGGGTTGGAGAGAAGGGCCAAGAGACAAGGGAAGAGAAATTGGGTGAGGCTCGTGTTCGTTTTTCAAGCCTCGAGAGCAGTCATCGACATTAGGGAGAGAAAAAGAAAGGAAGAATGACAGCGGGAGTGGGTCGTTCCGCGGCAGAAATGACGTATACTCCACCGCCCCCCCCCCCCAAAAAATCCTTCCTCTCACCCTCTGGGGCAGGATCAAATTCTGAACTCGTGTCATTTCGAGGGCAGTCAACGCAATGGCTTTCCGTTTACCTCTTCTGCGAAGCATAATGTACAGAGTATGCTTCTTTCCGCTAGCTATTCTTAATGCTAGAAGTCTTCCTAAGATAGAGGGAGGGGTTTGGTGGGGAAAGGAGGCACCCTGTGGCACTGCAGAATTCTCATCGCGGCACATTTAGCCCACAGGGGGTTCGCGTTTGAATTCAACCCTTTTAATTGTTTCTCCATACGAAGATAGTGAGCGAGCGTCCTCATTAGTATCCTTTAATTGCTTACAAAGCCGGGAACGGTTACAGTTGGGATGAAAACAAATTAATAAAAAATGGTCTCTATGATAGATTATTAAAATATGCAGGATACATGTTTGCATTTTAATTCACGACGCACGGTTCACGAGTATGCATCTAAACATCAATTTCATATTCAGGTACTGAATACTCTATAAATATATTTATTGATTTAGTTCCTGGTTTACGCTGTATTCGCTTACTATTACCGTATACTATATGAGAACGAAGTTTGTTTTAGAATGTTTGCTGACAATGCATATTATTTCACTGTAGAAGTAGCTCTTTTTTACTTTCATTAGAGAGATCTGACACGACACAAATTTTTTATGAAATAGTATTAGTGATATAAATGTACTTGTATTCGTGTAAGGCTTTAGTTGAAGTATAGTACTGGATTGAAGGGAACATAGTGCATATATTTATTTGACTTATATAAAGCTTAAAAGAAGCCATAAAATGTTCTTTCGCGATTTATATGAACTTCCTGGAGATTTATTCTTCCTTATTGGCTCAATGAAGTTTGCAATTCGCGTTTCCAATGTTATTCCAATTCCTCATCAATTGCACTCTGTATGAGGGGATTGAGTTCTGTATGCATTGAACGGGAGATTTTCTAATATTTTCCCTTTTTTTTATTTAATATTCTTATGGGCTCCAACAATACATTGAAGTTTTTTTCTATTTTCTGCCGAAATTTTTGGGTGAGTAGGTTCTCTATTATTTTGTATTTTCTCTAAATCCTTTTCTCTTTTTCTTATCTCTTTTTTCTCTGCGATCTATTGTTTAATTTTTTCCACAGTGTTTTTCACGATCCTAGTTTTCTTTTCCCTAAAGTATATTGTCCCGATGCTGTGATACATTTTTTTATATTTTCCCAACCGTCTTTCTCCTGAACCTTTCCCTATTCGTTGAGACAGTGCATAGAATTGCCAAGGAGATTTTTTCATTATGTTATGAAGGGAAAAGAGAATTGGGAACTCTTAGGATAAAATCGTTACACGCAGAGATAAAATTGGGATTACTTTGAGGTTTTCTCGAAATTGCCGCTAAAGAAGCACTAGTCTGCGGGTGTATATATGGCTTGTTTTCTTGGTATCCATGCATCATTATTTATTCTAAGAATTCATGAAATTTTTTCAATAGAATTTAAAAAATTACCTCCCTATGTGAAATAACGCCATATACAATCACCTCTGGCGGTTTTAGAGTCAACTAACTTCGCGGACTAATATTTTCTCCAATTATGTGTAGTTCGGGTTTCGCTCGCTGGGAAACAAGACAGTTTATGTGACATTTAACTAGATATTTATTATTTTGTTCGCTCTCCTGTCTGAAAAAAAATTTCAAGCCGAGTTCTTGATCTCTTCCCTCACTCCTTTTCTCACGTTTTACATAAAAAATGCGCTATGGCTATCCCATGCAGCACTCATTCAAATACAACTTGCAGTTTTTAGGTTTTGTAGGCACTCAATTCTTAGTCTTGTCAGATTCGGAATGAGGATTTAGAAAACTAAAGTGTGTGTTATTTATTGCTTATTGTTTTAAAATTGTGTGACAATATATAATAGCTAAGCGGCACATTTTATTGCGTATTATTTTAAGTTGGTGTGGTGAAATTTCAATCAAGAGTGTCGCAGCAGAATCTCTTCAGTTATTCATATCCGCCAGCGCGACTTCTCTCAGAAGGTAATCATCTCAATACTCGTCTGCGCGAAGGAGAGAGATGATGAGAACGTTGCTGAAGCGGGGGGCTTCGGATGAGTTAGGAATTAGCAGTGGTTTGTAACGGTTATGGTTGTACGTTATTTCCGTTGGGGGGACGAAACGAGAGAGGAGATGAGGGAAAGCGGCGTTACGAGAACAAATGACAAGGCAGGAGGTTGTTATGCTGATCTAAATTTCATTCTGCGTGGTTTGAAGTCATGCGAGGAGCACACAAACACAGCAATCGATTTTGTATCACCTTAATTAAAATAGGACGCAGTACGCATAAGAAACCTCTCTGCGTATGAAACACCTTCAAATGGCTTCTGTCTTCGATTTCCTGCTTTAATATACAAAACTATCGGAAGTGGAAACATCTTCCGACGCGTAAAAAAAGATATTGGAGTAGTTTTGTCCAAAGTAATGGTGTGCAATTTTTATCTAGATTTTCCTGGATTCTTCTTATAAAACATAATGCATTTTCCCTACAGAAGTTCTAAGCTTTTTGCAAGGAAATAGGTTTTTAGCTTTTCTCTCCGTGATGTAATGAAACTTACTTGAAAAGTACGTTTTTGTGTGAAGAAAGGTAATATTTGCAAACAAAACGAAACTCAAGCATCGATTTAACATTGTTAGATGGTTAAACAATTCTTCCGAAGTTAACATGATGGAAAAATAAAGATATGCATGAGTAAACAGGGCATCTTGCAATCTTTTGTTCTTTACATTGCAGTAGCATAGCTTAGGATCTTAAAAGCACATAGTGCTGAAATCGTTAGTAAAATTCTAGTTAGCAAGTAATGTACATCTTTCTATTTTCTCATTATTATTATTCTTTTTATTTCCTAATAAATTATTTATTCATTTATTTAAAAGTTTTTTTGGGCAATTAATAGTAGGAAAATGACACTCACTTATTTACAGGGTCATAGGTGAAGGTTATCATCATTTTAAAAAACTAGCCATATAACATTGGTAAATTAATAGTTGAGTTTCCCCCTGCTTTAAAATATTACGTAAAAATTAATATTATCCCATAACCATTATGCATCGTCATAATATTAGAAAATTAAGTTGCGAGGAAAATTTACTCATAGTTTTGCTTGAAAAATGTTTTCTCTCATTGAAATATTATGGAAAATGCTATTTTTTAATGTGGTTAAAATCTCTCTTCCTAATAGCTAATTGAATTCAGTAATCTTGTACATTTTTTATGGGACGGGTTTTCTACGCTACATACTGCGACGTACTGATCTAGATGCTGGATTGGTCTAAAAGGGGATCAATATTGCAGGATACTGTCATAGGAATGCATATTTGATTCTTTTTTGAGGACCTGTGCAAAGCATCTTGTGATAAGAACGTTGGAGATTGCGAAGTGAAAGTGAAGTTTTGGTGGATAATTCTTTTAAAGTCAATAGAAAATAATAATGAAAACTGTATTTTTTTCGTTGTTCTTAATACTCAAAACTAATCGGTATACTAGTACATCTCCAATGTAATTTTTCTTTGCAAATATTGATCATGGAGAAACCCTTGCGGAAAATAAAAGTTACGTTTTTTCTTGCTTTCAATAACTAAAGCGGAAACGAAATGTGTGCTCGGTAAATATTTTATTGCGCCACTTCCTGGTTGGAGGCAGATATGGTATCAATGTTAAACAAGGCAGGTCGATTTCACTTCGTATGGTTTGGGGAGAAATGAGGTGACGGCGAGGAGTTTGATTCAAGAGAGTCAGCAGGGGTGCGCAGCAGGAAGAAGAGGGGGTTGGGTGGGAAAATGAAGGGTTCAGGCGATGAGAGAGGCGTTACAGAGGGAGGGAGTGACGTAGGAGGTAGGAAAGAGCGCTGGGAGCGAAAGAATTGATTATTGGCAGATCGATTACAGACTTCATTTAGGGGGATGAGATCGGGATCATAAATGATCCTCGGGAAACCTGAAGCCTTTCATGCCCAAAGAGTGATTTGAAATGATATATCATTTCGAAGGGGAAAATATTTCACTCAGGCAAAAAAAATAATATATCAGTTCCTCCAGCCTTAGTCAACCGGCTTATGGGAGCTATTTGAGATCCTAACACTGCACACTACTCTAATCCTAAGTTACAATCAAAATAATGCAAAAAATCATAAAAGTTCCATGCTGAACATTACGATAACTTATTCTTTGACATTGATTACTCTAAACCTCGCTTAGTTACTACAAAAATATTTATTTTTTTCCTCCATCTAAGTCGACATCCCAGAACTCTCGCCTCTATCACTATCTTTTGTATCCAATATACTCTTCTCTCCACTTATCCACTTGCTCTGTTTTCCTCGACTTTCTTTCAACAGGCCTTCATGTTGCCCTACCTTGCGTAGAAATTTGTTCGTTTTTCTTTTCCTCCGTTAAGTTTTTCGCTACAATATCTTCCTCCAAATTCTTTTCTTATCCTCCTACCTATGCGGCCAAGTTTCCGTGCCATGCAATAGTAGTCTTCATAGGAAAGGTTTCACTGTTCTTCTTTACGTATTTTTTGAATTTACCGTCATCAACTCCTTCCTATTCATAAACGCTTCCTTACCTGACGCCATTTTTCTTTCCATGCCCACCTTCCTCTAAAAACATTACAAAAAACTCAACCTCTGTTTAATGTTCCATAAATTTCATGTTATTCTAAACGACCTACTTCTTAGAAATCTAATTAAATTCGTTTTCTTACGATTAATTTTCGTCTCATGCCATTCACGCGGCTAGTTAGCCTACAAAAAGATAGGTTATATCGGGTTGGACGAGTTGAACGGTATATTAATAGCTCCGCGTCATTGTGAATCAGAGGCTGTTATTGAAAAAAATCAAAAGTAAATTATTTTAATTATGAATTGTGGTTGGGAAAGTTTATTTTGTACGAGGGTCATCCGGAAAGTAGTACCCGTTCGTGCCGCATGAAGTGCTGACGACGCGAGTAGCCGCTGGACGAGGTCAGATAGCTTCAGTGGCTTGTCTGCCTTCTCTGAGCCAAGTTGCGTGACGCTAGCATTGCCTGTGTTGTTTCTGTGATTGTTTACAATGTTTAAAAAAATTGAGAACGCCGCCAGTTGTGAAGTGAGGGCAGTGATTAAATTCCTCAATGCAAGAAACGTTCGCCCATGTGATATTCATCGCCAATTAAAGGAGGTGTATGGAGACAATGTAATGGACGAGTCGTCTGTTCGGCGGTGGTGTCGCAACTTCAACATGGGGAGGGGGAACACACACGACGATGAGCGTTCGGGGAGACCGTCTGTCATTACAGACCAACTGGTGAGCTCAGTTGACGAATTCGTGAGGAACGATCGGCGCGTCACAATTGATGACATCTGTGAGCATTTTCCCAATGTTTCTCGAACAATTGTTCATGAAATTGTTAAACACCATCTGCATTATGCAAAAATTTGTGCAAGATGGGTCCCTCGCAAGCTTACAGATGAGCACAAAACCAAGCGTATGGCTGCAGCACTGACGTTTTTGGGACGTTATTCTGATGAAGGAGACTCTTTCTTGACTCGCATAATTACTGGTGACGAAACATGGGTTTGTTATGCATCACCTGAGAGTAAACGACAGTCAATGGAGTGGCATCATGCTCTTTCACCAAACACACCAAAAAAATTCAAGACAGTTCTGTCCACCAGGAAACTCATGGCAACCATTTTCTGGGATCGACGAGGTGTATTGCTTATTGATTTTATGGCCCGTGGAGACACTATTAATGCCAATGCGTATTGTGAAACATTAAAGAAATTACGGCGGGCAATACAAAATCGGCGGCGAGGTCTATTGTCTACTGGTGTCATTCTCGTTCATGACAATGCCAGGCCTCATGCAGCTGGGATAACACAAAAACTTTTGCAGCAATTCAAATGGGAAACTTTCGACCATCCACCGTATAGCCCGGACTTGGCCCCTTCAGATTTTCATCTCTTTACAAAGCTTAAAGACTTTTTGGCAGGAAAAAGATTTGACAGCGATGAAGAACTTAAAGAAGGAGTGACCCTGTATCTCAATGAGCTGGCGGCGAAGGACTATGCAGCAGGAATACAGAAACTTGTCACACGTTATGACAAATGCCTTAATTTGCTTGGAGATTATGTTGAGAAGTAGTTTAAAGTATCCTCTTTCAAATAAAATTTTTTATGTTTGTTAATATTTACTTTTGTGTCTTTATTTCACGAACGGGTACTACTTTCCGGATGACCCTCGTATATTCCGACCTACCTTGAGTTATATTTGCATGTAGGATTTAATAATCTAAAAGCGAAATGAATCAATTTGAGAACTTAGGGTGTTGTTAGGTAAATATTATAGGTTAAATATATCATCATAAAACTATGATAATGTTCACATTGTTTATTCCAACATTTCACTCTTCGTGCCAACTGGAGAGTTCTCTAGATTTTCTTTGAAAAATGTTTTTTTGGTTCAGAGAAAATGTTGATAAAATCGGTTGCGTCAGACAGTACTATTGAATCAATTGACTCAGCACTTAGAAGAAAGGTTCGCTTTTTCTTCGGACAGTTTCAGTCGATATGTAAAACATTTTTCAGTAGATTATTCTTGGTTTACTGTTCAAGGTTTTTTAGTTGATGAAGAACTTGAAAACCCAAAGAAAACTGGCAATGCTTGTTTTGTTTGAGAGATTATTAATAGTTTAGTTCTGGAACTAGACCGTTCAGAGAATAATGCATGAAGGATGAAGAAAAAAAGACTTAGCGCTGCCACAGGAAACAATAAATTACTGTCAACTAGTTTCACTTAACTGTAGCATCTGGAGAAATTTATTTCCATAAAGTATCGGCCTCAACTATATCTCAAAAAAATATTCATATAATATTATGAATTCTTCTACATTAATGCCAAAAAATCAATAAAAGTCAGAGATAAATTCTGGATGAACATGACCGAGAAACAAGGAAATGGAGGAAATCTTTCATGTAGTGTAGGAAATACAGATGGTGGGATGAAAATGGAGTGGCAAATTCAAGGAGAGGATCCGAAGAAATGCGTGCGAGAGAAGGGAAATTGCCGACTTCTGAGTCTCTATATTTGATAAAGCTATCTTACCAAGTTCGTTCCCTTTCAAATCTATATGTTTCTTTTATTCTCCGCCGAGCAATGAGCCAATCAGCCGAGTGATGTTGGTTATATGTTAGCGCGAGACGATAACGCATTACGGGGGCACACGTGTGGATCAAACGCATGTGCGCTCTCACGCCGAAGCATAAGGCAGGCACGAAGGGTCCCGAAATAGGAGGCAAGAGGGAGAAAGTACATTCCCTATAACTTTCATCCTTCTCCGGAATTCGCTTAAGGGTACGTAAGGGTGAGCTCACTCGGGAGCTCTATCGTTAAAGCTTGCTGGCAGTGCCTTACGCGATCTCCTTACGAGCGGATTCTTAGCTGCCAACGGCCCCTTGGTAACGATCTCGATATGTTAAATCATCCTCCCCACAGTTTTGTTAATATTTTCATTTTGAATAATGGAATATGGGTGAGAATTTCATTCCAATTTCAGCGATTCGATTAAGGATAACCATTTACGAGGTTTTTCCGGAAAATATCCAGTCATGCAATATCTCAAGAAAAATAGCCTACCTGGAGCAATGATGCCTTAGTCCCCTTGGAACTTTACACACTTATCCCAGCGTCTCTAGCACATTTCAAAATAATCGTTCAATAATTCTCCTTTATCTCTTCGACCGACCTTTGGGAAGACTGGGTTTTTATTTCAGGGTCATAGTCGTACACCCATAACTCACCTCATCTGATGACCATTTTTAGAAAAAACCTGGGTCATTGCATGCGGTTTGGAGCAAGCCCCCTGAAATTACAGTCAGAAATTCTTGACGTTGACGATACATACAATACGATACACACGCGGCCCCCTGTATACAGGGGGCCGCGACGATGCAGCTAATGGCCATTCCAGGAGAGGACTTTGCTAATTGTTTTAAAAAGTGGAATAGACGCTGGGATAATTGTCTGAGGTTCCATTGGGAGTACTTCGAAGAGGACGAAGGCTTCATTGTTCTGGGTAGGCTATTTTGATCTAACTATTGCATGGCTGGAAGCCGTCTGAAATGACCTTGGATTGAACTCCAATGTCGGCGATTCAATTGATAAAAACCATTTATATTGGTACTCCAGCAAGAACTAACATTAATGTTTTTATACTGGCTGACCACTCACGGGATTTTGTATTGCAGCTTAAAATTTTAACAGTTAGTTGTGAGAAAAGTAGAAAAACCACAGTCTGCACACTAACACAGCAGGATGCGCACTGAGTGTAGAAACGTTTAGGTACCAAGAAGGTAGCTCTAGACCTATCCACCGCCACAATAGGCCGAAATGTAAGTTACTTTATTGATAGCCCTCATAATTAATATGACATTATACCTAAAGTCATTGTAGAGGGAAGAGAAATGCAGTAAAAAACTTAAGAGTACGATTGATAGGACAATAAGCTGAATAGAACATAAGGATCCAATCACAAACAGGTGTAGCAAACTTTTGCGCAAGTGATACAGTTCACTTGATTGGTCTAAAAAGTTAATACATTTTTTAAATACAACGAATGTATTTTACTTATTGATTGCGCGTTTAGAGCAGTTCCAAAAGGTCTATGATCTTATATGGGTCGCGAGATCTTCCACTTGTTTTCGCTCCATTATTCCTTCCTCCAGTTTTTGCGGCATCAGCTTTCGCTCTCCTTTCCTTTGCCGCGATTACTCACATCCGCCACGCTTCCCTTCCATCACAGTATTCAACATTCCACTATCTTTTAATATTTTCTCCTCCCGTGCCTTCTGGCTTTTTCGGATTTTCCGTGGCAATTTATTCTCTTCTCTTACCATATCCAATACTTCATCGTTTGTCTTCCTGTCTTTTCAGCTTATTTTCTGAATTCTTCGCAACACCCTCATTTCGAATACCTTCAAATTACGCTCATCCTCTTGTCTAGAAAGACCAGGTCTCATATCCACAAGGCGCTACGCTCCATATTTAAGTCTAAAGTAATCTTGTCTTTACATCTTTAATTAGTGTATTCGTCATTCATTCTCTAGTTATTTCGCTATTGCAATTTCTATCCCAATGTCCCCATTGCAATGCCCATTTTTCTATGGAAAGTGCTGCCCAAAGACAGAAACGGCTGCATCTGATTTAGTTCAAATAGATTTACTTTGACGTTTAACAAACCGGTAATACTCGAAAAACTTCTTAATTTGTTTGTAGTTAATAATACTAATTTAGTAACTTAAAATAATCATGTAACTCGGATTTCGAACAAATTTTACCCAATTTTGGCAACACTGTATTAGCATTTGAAGCCTCTTGAATCCCGTAAAACGATGGCCACTTTTGTCTTCATCCAAGTAGGTATTCATCTACATCTACATAATACCCCGCAAGCCGCTGCAAGGTCATGTGGCGGGGGTGTTAGGTCACCAACCAAAAAAAGTTACAATACCACATGCAAAACAGTAACATGGCAGCGCACACACGCTTGCAAAAATCCCTTCATCCAACGCTCATGCAAACACGTATACCATAAACCAACGAACAACTACACCCCAGGATGCAGCACGAAAGCTTTCCAACCCACGCAAGCCAGGAAACAACCAGCAATAATGCGAAACTCCACCACCACATGAACATTCAACACAAAACACTCTACCCCCCGAGGAGACTGTGAATTCAGATTAGAACACTCTACCCCCCGAGGATAGTGTGTATTCCTTTTCCCTCATCATGTCCAATTTAACTGATTAAATGTATCCAAATTGTTGAAAAAATTTTAAATGAGACATTTGCTTAATGTGAGTATTTATGAACACATTGCACCGAACCACATGCACCTAAAAGGGTTAAAACTTAATTATTGGATTTATTTACAACTTTCCGTTTTTGTGATTTTTTTATTTTTGTGAATAAATTATTATCTTGTAAAATGCCTGTATAAATATGCATGAAAGAGTGTTTGTTTTGATTAATTTATTTATTTACGGATTTACATTGCAATTTGAAAATAGCTGGGTGGAAAAGACGTCCACATCTGCAGATAATTGACCAAAAAACATTGACCGACTTGCACTAAATGAAATTGAAATAAATTGAAATTCGTTTATGAGTGTCAATTAAAATGTTGATCTTGAATAAATGTACCAAGTGTGCTAAATATTTTCTTTTAAATGATTTTAGGGTTTCAGAAAAGAGCCGAAACGTTTGTAATGTTGGTTCCAATATTTGATGACTTTGTTTAAAAATGAAAATTTGACTGCCTTGGTCTTTTTTGACATTAATTTTGCATTAGAGAGTTAATAATAGCCTACCACATAACCCAACTACATAACTTGTTTTCCCCACAATTTCATTCAATAACTACAAGCCTTTGTTCCCTTTGGTGATTCTGAATACAACGCAAGCTGGGTAAACTTCATTTTTTCTTCCATTACATTCCATTTTATTTTCCTAACACTATCGGTAATCTTGTGATGAATTAACAAGAGCATAAAGAATAATTAACTGTCATTTTGTGCTTATTACACTGGCATTTGCAATGATTCCAGAAATGATAGTAATCCTTTGACTGACTAACTGATACATTGTCGTATGAAATATAATTGATTTGATGAGCACCCCATTTACTTTCACTCCAGCCCGCCCTTTCTCAAAATATCATTTTCTTCGGATACATATTGAAAGGAACTGGTGACTTTCATGTGGTACTGCTGTCAAATTCCCTTGGAATCTCCGTGAAAATTGTTGTTATATTTTCTTTATTACCTTTAAACTTCTCAATTGAGAAGATAAGCGGAAACTAAAATCAAAAAGACGAACCTGTCTTATTTCATATGATTACCTCAGAACCAAATAACTAACTAAATAGAAACAAAATCAACAATGAAAGTGATGTTGATTAAATTATTAACATGGTTATCAAGGGTAACTGAATATTTCAATAAAAGAAATTTAAGGTTAATATTAGCAATAATTAAGAAGAAGAAATTAAATTAAATGGCACTTGGTTGCGGGGTTGCGATAGCTTTACTTCGTCGCTCAGAGAGGCCAGAGAGCCTTCCAGCTATTTAATGTGAAAAACAATGTATCTTTCTCGCTGTAAATCTCGTGCTGCCCATTGGCACCTAGTCCTTTCGAAATTACAGTATATGATCTGAAAATAATATTTTGCTTATGCGTTAGAACGTTCATTTGCCTAGTCAAAAGGACTGAATGCATTCGAATACTATCAAAACTGTTAAACTTTCTAACATCAACCTCAGGCCTATTCAGGAAGGAAAAATTTGCAGACTTCGTTGTGTAAGAATTAAACTTAAAATCTTCAGTTCTGGCTTGATAGTAATGCAAAATAAGTTTCGATCAATATAGAATATGGACATGATAAAAAAGGTCGAATACGCGAGGTGGTAATTTAAACTTTTAATTCTTGCTAAAATAATCAAAAGGGAGATTTGTTTTGTTTGCTAATGCTAAGACTTATCTTTATAGTCTCCATCTAGAGTTAAACATTTCTTTCAGGGCCTCTTGACCTTTCGAAGACCGCCATTGTAAAACTCGGTAGATGGTATCGAAAGTAATTGTTCCACCTCTTGAATTGACGTCATTTATGTTGTTAAATCTAGAACCCCGTCATAAGGCTTTGAAATCTGGGATTAAGGGTGAATTGCTGAAGGCAAGCTCAAGCAAATAAGGTGAAATTTGCAAAATTTCAAAGCCACATCGCTTTGATTCCTCTAGTGCACCTCGAGATGAGTGAGTGTTTATTTCTGAAAATGAGTCAAGTGTCGTGGAACTCCCAGTGCTGACACCTTTGAAGTGTGCTGTTCTTTGTGAATAATTTTCCACACTCTCTTGTAACCAAGAGCAGTATCATTCATGATTATTTGGATAGTTGTTTCGGTCTAATATGATTAAGTCCTACACTTTCTTCACTGTGTGAGCATCGTCCGTGAATGAAAGCCTTCCACTTCTTGGATCGCCTGAGGAACATGTGGGCAGTTTGAATATTCCCTTTCGACTACACAACCGTATCATACGACGGACTATCATTTTCATAATCAGTCATCATTTTATCGTGGATTTGCCAGGCACAGTAACATTTAATATGAAAGAGATTAATCGTACTGCGAGCCTCTAACATCTCCATCATGCTAGTCACTTTAATCTACGGCTTCCTGAAACATAGCAAATCATTGTTAACAGCTGTAATTAACAAAATTATGTACATACTTGTAAGGATCAATCAATATGTAGAGTAAATTTGATCCAAATATCTCAGTCATATCTTAATAATAATTACTTTAAAAATTTCACCAAGTACAGATGTAAATGAGAAAATTATCATTTCCATTAGTTAAGTGTAGGAAGTCATAATCACAAAACGACTGCAATTAAGCCAAATACTAGTTTGATAGCTTAGTGTTGAGCTCACCTCTTGCTGAGGTATATACGGCGTGTGAAATGCGCGCATTAACACAGTGAGTGAAAGTTCCTTTTGTATAGCCGCCTGTTATTTCTGAAGATCTAGTAGCCGAAAAATCACACGGATTTTTTGAAACTTAGTGTCCCTAGAGGTGTCACTCCGAAACAAAGTCGGGCCCTCCGGGAACTAGCCCAGAGTTTTAGCGACTGGAAAACCACACATCTGCTTGTTTGCTCGGTGTAAGCGTGAAAAAAATATTCTGTAAATTAGTCGTGCACTCATTTCCAGCGGTAGATTCACCAATGAGGTAAAAATCCGAAGAAAACACGTTAATGTGACGATATGATGACTGGAAAATATGGTAGAGAGTTCAGCTAGGGGATATTGGAGGTAAGAGAATGGTAAGATGATTTGCAAATTACAGTCGTAGAATGCCAAAGGAAGGGAGGCATTAAATGATTAAGGGATGGTGAAGATCCACCCCGAAATTCCCTTGAAGGGCATGCGAAATGGTTCTTGCCCTTGCGCTTTGGGGTTCGAATGAAATGTCTGAATGCAACCCCAGGGTGGCGAGGGAGAAAGGGATTGAGGTTTACGGGGTAAAAACATTATTCCGCTCTCAGATGATTGTGAAAGTGGAATAAAGGATAGGCGGGTGATATTAAGGAAGAATAGTGGTGGAGTGGGTGCGATAAATAGAGAGAGAGACGGAGAGGGACATAAAAACGCATTGGCGTACTTACAGGCCATCCAAGAGCTAGTTTTGGGGGTAAACCAAAACAAATTAGTGCCTCGATTCTACTGGGACTCATGAAAATTTATTTTTCCTTCTTCATAACTCCAACTGGGAGTTTATGACAAGAAAGGTTTAAGATGACGTCAATTATTCATGGAGGAACTTTTATTTTTCACGTGAAATATTGTCCATGAAAAACATTTAAAAAAAGCAGCATATTGAGATTTTTCTTACAATGAGCAAAAACATCTTCAAGAAGGGAAAAACAGTGTTTATGGAGGGGGATAAAGACCGAAATGGCATACTATTTCCTACGATGGGACACAGCAGTAACAATGCGATAAAAACGGAAATTTTACTGTGCCAGATTTTCTGCCTCATTTCATTCGCATAAAATTTGTTGAACTACGTGTATTTATATGATTTTTTAATTTTGTTTACACACATCCGCACTTCAAATTAGGCATTTACTCTGAGAAAATTACGTCTTCCGCCTTAAATTACTAATATGTTTTCACTTTTCTCTTTCCCAAAGACTTTGCCTCATCTTTCTAATAGCCAACTGTCTCTATCTTTCCTTCTTAATATTTAAAT
Organism: Hetaerina americana; assembly: GCF_022747635.1. Classification (NCBI taxonomy): domain Eukaryota; kingdom Metazoa; phylum Arthropoda; class Insecta; order Odonata; family Calopterygidae; genus Hetaerina; species Hetaerina americana. The sequence goes on from NW_027287205.1 coordinate 29,523,156, forward strand.
TACCTACTTTACCTTTCGTCGTAAATATCTCTGGTTATTCAAGTGTTCTATTTCATATTTCTATTTCATCTTTCTATTTCCACACAAAATTGAAAGACCTCTGAGAGCCTGAAACCTTAACACGGACATCCATCCTCAAAGTTCATTCTTTAATAAGAAGGATTAATATTATCAGAAAGGGTCCACCATTTGGGCTAGTTTTGGTAGGCCTTGGTAACAGTCATTATTTTTCTTCCAAATGACAGCATGATTCGCCTTAGAGAAATATCCTTAAACCTCTTGTTAATTTGAAAAGGAACTAATTCTTTAGCTAAGCGTGTTTTCTACCTTCCTTAGTTACATTAGAAATGTCTATATCTTTCCTCGTTCTACCTCGATTTCTCAGTATTCTCCCTCCTATTATCTTGTTCAGAATGTCGTTTCCTCTCAGGTTGTCCTGCGTCCACTTGTCCTACCTTCTTCGAATTTCTCCCCACAGCTGTCTTTCACCTTTGTTTTCCTTTCCGTTCATTTTATTTTCTTCATTTTTCTCCACGCCAAAATCTCGAAAGCGAACAATATTAGCTTTTTCTCTTACCTCAATGATCAAATTCTTGGCATAATGTTAATTTCCCTACGGCATATCCAAGTTTTCATTAGTCTTTTCTCTACATATTTCCCTTAGGTCGGAGTCATCTTACTGCCTTACTGTCTAGACTGGTGTCATCTTTATGGAGTCTGTTATCAACACCCCTCTCTTGATAGAAGTCTTTACCTCTCACAATACTTATTGTAATGTCATTTCTATTCCTCTAAAACACTCCAAACGGGAGAACTGTTATATTTTTCTAATTACTGTCCTCAAAATTTAACGCATACCTCATTCTTTCATTTTCTTGAGAATCTTAAAGCCTTCCGACTGTCTTCATCATAATCCTTTAAATCTATCTAGTCAAGTACGATGGTTAGAGTTTCTATTTTAATGCTAGAAATTTGCGAAGTCTTAACCTGGGCATGCCTTAAGTTGACGAAAGAAAATTTTACATATTTTGTCACATTCGATTTCAGTCAGGCCTTCGACTATGCAAATGACTATATTCTAACGAATATTCTCAACAAGTAATATTTTTATGACCTGCGCTATCGTTTCAAAGTCTGTAGGGGGTTATCGGCAGACCAATAAATGGGGGATGGCAAAACATCGCTAATGTTGGCATTAAATGGCTTAAGGCTCCGCGGCCTTTCTGAGCTACGTGCAGCTCTCGCGACCTAGCAGCGAAGTGCTTACAAGCCAAGGAATGCCAACAAATTCACCAACTTCAGCATTCACCACCGGTGGATATTTACAAACATTTGGAAATTATCAGACCTGTTCATTTATTTATCCATTCTGAGAAACCTATTGAAATCCAAAAATCATGGCAATATACTTTATGCCTATTAAATGAAGAATACATTGTATCATTCCACTGTACTTTATTCAAGTACAACTCTTCACGTATTCAGGCATTCTTCATTTAATAAACATGAATTTCCACAAAGTTGAGCCGGGAATAATTGAATATACTTTTTCCCTTTACTTTATTGGACATTTAAAACAAGTGTAATAAAACAAAGTGTAAAAAAGTGTAATACCTACCACACTTTTCGGCTCTTTCCCTTTTATTCTCTTCTCCTATAATGCAACTTTTTACGTGTAGTCCACTTGTTCAAAGCCTCCTCTCTAATTATTTTAAATTTTTCACTGCATTTCATTCATTGAATAATTCAGTTGCCATTGTTCTTTTCTGTATTAATAATTCAATCACCATAATTGATTTTGCTTGCATTTATTAAATCACAGCTATTTGTCTTCAGATTTTCAGATCAGACTAAAATAGGCCCATAAAATTAAATAGAGCATCTGCAGCAGTTGATTCTTGCAATTTGGCTGTATTTTAGAGGAAAAGTCATTTAGTTGTGGGGTGATTAGGCAGAGGAATTCCGTTAAGAAAAGAAACATTTTCAAGAAGAGGGAAATTGGTAACAGGCATAAATAAATAAATTTATCGTATAGTACGAAATAATGAAAGCATTCCAGACGTAGTATTTTAAGCAAGAGAGTGGGCGTAGATTGGGGGTTTTTGTGATTTGGGACAGCGGAGAATGGAGCAAATAATTTGAGCAGAGAGGAAGACATAAGCCGAGTTTGTGAATAGGGTAGAAAATGGTAGAAAGTAGTAGGGAGACATCCGATAGGGGCCGAGGAAGTGGACGGACGTAATGTTGGAAATACGAGTATTTTAAAGGCCGTAATTGAAGAAAGAACGTTAGGAAGGCAAATTAGAGGAAATAAGGGAATAGGATTTTTAGACCACAGGAAGGAATACATAAAATAAGAGAAATTGAGGTAAAAACAATGCAGAGCAAAGAAGGGCAAGTTTTAGGGATATTTAGTAGATTGTTGACCTTGAAAACTTAGCAAAACCCGAATTTATATGCTAGATTGTCTTGAATGTAAAATGAATGTAGTCCATATTATATTCCTATATACCCTGAATGAGGAGTAATTAGAATGATTGATTAATTAATCCCCGTTGCCGGTGGAGTTCCGCAAAGGTCAATTTTTGTCTTGAAAGTAACTGAAGAACTTCCATATCATTTTACCAATTAACCATATTCGTTTGAATAATCGTAAAAAATTTTAAATTAAAATTTGAATTTATCAATGGCAATACGATTTTTTTTAAGGGCAGTGAACTAATTTATGAATGGTCAACCTAAAATTGCCTGAATCTAAAGCCCTGAGTAACTGTTAATTTTATTTACTGATCAGCCAGTATTAATTTCTACGAGTTCATGTATGATTCCAAAAATCAACACTTAAAATATGTATTGGTTACTCTCTCTCTCTCTACTTTGCCTTGACTTCACGAGTAAAATATTGGACTAAGGGCTTATTTATAGTATTTATTTAATGAAATAAATACCTGATCAAATATATAAGAAAAATTATTCCCTTATGACTCTATAAAACTTTTAAAATATCGTAATTTTGATGCATTGACTATTGCATTTATTCGTTGTCTCCGTATTCCGTTTTTAGATATTTCTGAATTAATTCTCTCTGACTTCTTGCGGAACTCGTGGGGGCTTTAAAATGTAGCTTCCGTATTTTTTTCGACCGGGACCGTATCCGGGAGAAAGAAACATTGCAGTAGCAAGGCAGGTCACGGTAGTTTACGCAAAATGTACCTGTTATTCGAAGAAAAATACGTTTGCCTTTAATGAATAAAAGGAAAAAGATAATTACGGTCATCATATGTACTCCAAACCTCATTCTAGTAATAATCTAAAGAATATTATGTCTATACGTCTTTATTCTACTGTTTTGGGCTTCACTTCGTGGAGGTACTAATTATCTATACTAAAAAGACTCTGCTTTTCCACAGACTTTATACAGGATTTATACGTCTTGCTCCGACTATAAGGGAGTCTAAAGTTCATTCTTTTTGAGAGTCTTGTAGGCAATAAAAGCAATTCTAAATCTATATTATAATTCTTGACTTAAAATTTGCATTCACGAAATCTTTTTAGGGCATTGCTTAAGAACTGGGACTAGAGTAAAGAAATTTATTATATTCACTATTGGAAACTCTTTGTTTAAAAAAACTGTGTCCAAAAAAGTGTTTCATAGCGGAAGTTTTTTCTTAATTTTAGTTCAGCATCAATGGGAAAACTCCACAAAGTTATGCCCGAAACACTGAATCTAATTAAGAGCTGATTATATCGGAAATATTGAGATGTATATGCATATTACCTTATGCAAATGTACCTGGAGGTTTCCAATTAATGCAAATTTATTAATGAAGGCAAATGAAATGGAATACCGGCGGACTATCATCAAAGGCTGTTGATTAAAAGCGTTAGATTCCTGATTGTAATCGGTCAGCGATTGATGATGCCCCTCTTCTTTTGCCATTCAATGATTATTTATACAAACGCTGATTTCCCTTCAAATTTTCCGCTGAATAATAATATACAAATATAGTTTTGCATTCAACTGAGATATTGTGGCATAACAAGGGGCAGTAGAGCTTTATTTCTCGCGCCCCCACCATCTCATTTTAGTAAATATTCGAGGAATAATTTTATTTTAAGCCAGGGTTCACCAAATATTAAGCAAGTAATGCTGACAGTAAATTCAACCCACAAATCATTTCCCTTGGCAACGAACATGTATTCCTGAAACCGCAAAATCACACCCTTGATTTTTAATGCGTACTGATGAAGATTTCATTGAGCAAATTTGATTTGGATTTCATTTTTCATTTCAGCCGAAAGAGAGGAACAATTATAAAGTTCTTAAATAGTTGAGGCGAGGAAGAAAGAAGGAATTTCTTTTAAAAATAAGACCTCCGCATCGGCTAGCTTTGGAATAAATTCATGATTTTTTATTCACTGACTTTCAATATACCAAGGAGAAGTAGAGTGGATGTTGTCATCCATAATCGCTGCTAGTAGTCACAAAAATAAATGAAAAACTTTGAGCAGTTCGCGGAGTCAGACCCACTTTCCTGCAGTATATTTTCCTACTTTATTATTTCCGATGGAAGGAGTACAAAAGATTAGATTTTTGGGGAAATCAATGTCCGTCTCTCAATGTGCCTGATACGTTGGCTCGGAAATATGATTTTACTGCCTTGCCCCAACCATCGTCCAATCGATTTGTTTATGTATCAAACGTGAGTTATTTTCTCGAATAACTTATTTTTATTGCTTCATTTCCATAATTCTTTGATCTCAACCTAATCATGTTGAATCTTTCGATTTTGATTTTGTAGATATTCAACTGGTTCATCTATTAGGAATCAGGGAAAAAGGTGTGCCCTTTCGTTTGCTTAGCCGTAAGTATCATTGTTATCATTTGAGAAATAAGTGAAATCACGATATTGGACAGGAACACCTGGATGGTATATTAATAACATACCTTGGAATCACAAAGGTAGTGTTATTCATTCTAATATTAATGAATCCCATAAAGTTAAGACCAAAATTCCTGATTATAAACCGCAGGAATCCTTGAAGTAATAAATTGAAAAGAATTTTAACCTTGCTATCTGATGGCACCAAGTATACGTGTGATTTTTATGACAACAATAATCAGCAGTCCTGAAATATGTTAGAGGAATTTATTTTGATAGATGAACATGTTATGTTAAACATCTAAATCAACATCTACATCAATGCCCTGCAAGCCACCAAAAAGGTGTGTGGCAGGGGGTGCAGCACCAGGAGGAAAGGGTAAGGGATGAGGAGGTTAGGGTTTTTCAAATGGATGGGGAAAGGTAAGGGGAACCTGCAAAAAATATATGTAAATATAATCGTAAAACCATGCGCAGTCGCTACCTTGTAGGTGAATACTTATTATATCGAGCCGGCTCCTTGGGATTTCGATTACAAGAATTCTGGTCTCTTATTGTTCTTGGAAAAAATGACCATTTAAGTCTGTCTGTCTTGCAGTCAATCTCTCTAATCTTATATACGTGATCCCTCCGCCCGTAATACGTTGGGGTTCGTATTATGTTCTTGATTTCATCAGAAAAGGACCCATCTTTAAATGTTTTAATAAGTTTAATCTATATTGTGAACGCCGCTGTGTAAGGGAATCCCAGCCTAAATTTTCTAGCGAAGTAGTTACGCTACTGCGTTGGTCATAACAATTTTTGACAAATCTAGCCCCCCTCCGCTGAACTCGTTCAAATTCCGAAACTAAATTTATCTCTTTAGGATTCCATATACTGGCAGCATACTCTAGGTGGGGCCTGACTAGGGCAAGAAAACATCGTTACTTCACTTTTTCGCCACATTTACCCAGCACTCTTTTTACAAATCCCAATTTTTTATTAGCACGACCGCATATTTCTCCTATGTGCTTTCCCCAGGACAGATCGTGAGTAATTGTTACACCCAAGTATTTAAAGGAATCTACCCTCGCGATTTCTGTTTGCTTCACTTTGTAGCTAAATGGGGGGGGTGCTACTCTTTTCCCAAAAATGTATTACTACGCATTTTTTCAAATTTAATTCCAATTGCCATGTATCGCACCAAGTCTGGATTGCATTTAGGTCGTTAGCTAACGTAACTCTGTCATCGTGACTTCGAATGTCCCCATAAACCACCGCATCGTCAGCAAAAAGACGGAGCCTGCTATTAATCACGGCGCTGAGGTCATTTATGTAAATAAGAAACAAGAGGGGGCCTATGACACTTCCCTGTGGTACACCCGAAGTGACCGTAACAGCATCGGATGATACACCGTCCAGGACGACTGTTTGAACACGATTTTTTAAAAATTGTCTAATCCAGCATACTGTATAACACTCCCGTGTATTCCATAAGTTTCCAATTTAGCGAGTAACTTGAACATCTTGCGTGCACTAAATATCTATGCAATATTTGCTAATTAAAGCTCGAGTGAAGAATTATTCATTTTACCCTAAAAATCGTCTTTAGTTAGTGAGCGTAGATAACATCGTAGAAACTTTTATAACATTTCCATTGTACTCGTAAAAGTCTTTCTTGATAGTCTTTAAATGGGTAGAAGTGGTCAGTAAGAGCTCTTTGGATGAATACTTCCTGTTGTTTTATATATTTTCTATAGCAGGACCTAAAATGCTGTAAGCTGCGGTGGGAACCATGACGGAAACAATTAAATGAATTGAAGAATAAGGAATGCAGTGAGAAAAACATACACTTACGCATTTATTCTACACACATTCATAATACCCCGCAAGCCCCCAAAAGGGCGTGTGGCGGGAGCGGTTAGGCCACTACCCATAAAAGGGGACAAATCCACATTCAAAACCGACACATGCAAACCCATCCTCACAGTGGCGTATACATTAATGCAAAAATCCTTTCATTTTACACGCATGCAAATACATATACTATCATCTAACACATAGTTGCACCTTAGGAAGCAGGAAGAAATTTATCCGATAACGTGCAAGCCAGAATTTGGTAAACAAGAAGGCAAAATTCCACAACCACATCAACATGCGTATACTCCCGGTCACCTCACCAAGGACACGGGTAGGGAATGTGGCGCGGAAACATGGTCTCTGATGCAGGATGATGGACGAAAATTGGAGGCTTTTGAAATGTGGGTGTTGAAAGCGATGGAAAAGGTGAAATTGGCTGAGATAAAATAAGCAAGGAAGTGCTAGGGCACGGTGGGCGAGTAGAAGGGATTGTTGTGAGAAATCATGAGGAGGCAGGAAAAATGGATGAAGGGCGTATCTGCAGGGTAATGTTGAAGACTGTGATACAAGGGTGAATGTTAGAGAAGTAAGGAAGGGGTAGGAATAGGATAGGGATTTTGGGCGGAATGAAGGGAGGAAGGAAGTTTACGGAGATGAAGAGGGGCTTGTAGAGTAAGATGTTGGGTTGCGTTTTGTTAGAAGAGACAAGATATTTATTTGGTAGTTGTGTCCATCCAAAACCTACCTTAACTGATAATATTATCTATAATAATAAAAAATATGGTGTGTTATTTAGTGTAAAACTTCAGGAGGTATGATACTGATCCCCGCGGTAGATAAGATGCTAGATAAAGTCATATGCAGGGGTATTATAATTGCGTTTTGGAAATGGAAGAGAGTGATACAGGCTAAGTAAATTTGAGAAACTGATGTAGGGAATAGTGAAAGAAAAATTGGTGAAAGAATAGTAAAAAGAATAGCGAAAGAAAGTACCAGGGGGTGGTTTAGAAACAAAATTGTTTTCTGTCCCGAAATCTGAAAATCACAAATTGAATGAACTAAGCTTTATCAAAATGAATGCCAGCAGAAATAGTTATAGCGAGGGTTTAATCGATATACTCTATAGGAGAATATTTTCCAGGCTGGCCAAGTCATTTATGGCAGTTTAATTTTATTTTTATTTATTTATCGACTTAATTGGGTGAGATTCCACAAAAGGAAAACACCAGTGGCTGAAATTCCCTTTTCTTAGGACACAATTCCTTAAATGTCGGTAGAATCCTGCCGAAAGTGAAAGCGAAACCTACCTCCTACCATAGGACTGGCCTAAAAAGCCTTCTTTTCCCTGCCAGAGATAGGCTCAAACCGTCACACAGGAGGGTAGTATATTAATTGTACTGTGGTAGCTGAAATGGAGTATACGTATGCCAAACGGGAAGTAAGATATAGACAAGAGTAAAAGAACACCAGACATGCCACGGGAAGAACGATTTCTCATCCCTCTTCGCCAAACATCTCATTGATTGCAGCGAAACGAAAGTGACTTCTTCCCAGTCATTCTACAAGCGAAGAGGAAGGGAGGCCGCCTGGATGCTCTAAAACGGCTAGAGATCCTACATAATACAAATTCGCGAAAATATATTTGAAACAACGAATTTTTAAATCCATCTCGTTTCCCTCTGCTGCATTTCGCAATGGCCAGCCCTTTAAACCCTCCACCCACCGGCCAATCATCTTATCACCAATCAACCCCACATCAGGCTATTAATGGTCTCCCGTAGTCATCCACCAAATCGCCACGCCACTAACTGGTAGGCCATCCTATGACATTCCTTGAGCCTCCCTTCCTTTACTGCTTAGCCTTTTTCTTCCCTTCACATACCCAGCATTTTTTCTCCCACTCTCCTCCAATTATCTTTTGATTATTCTCTCCTCCTCCCCTCCCCTCTTTGCCAGCATTTAGGTATACGATATGTATGTGTTCAGAAATTTACAATTTACCTGAAGATGGCACGCTTTAACAAAACCTGTTTCGAAATAAAAAAATCTACGTGGAATAGCCGCGTCTTCTTTCATTTTGAAGGATTTGCACCATGTTAGGCCTGAAACTGTGTCGTAAGTAACCACCTTTTCAATCGAATATACTATATAATTTTTGTATGATCAAACGGACCTAGCATCAAAAAACCCTTGCATATAACATATGAATGACGATAGTGATGACTGCTGCTATGGCAGGGAAAGGTTTTACATGAGTCGCCACACCAATGCTGTGCACAAGGTGTTATTTTCCCTTTCTATCGCTGTCATGCTTGGAATTCTGAGGGATAAGCAGTGCCCTTTGGGGATGGGGCGCACGACATCTCCACCGGCAGCCCTGTCATCACGATGCTTTTACCTCAGTCACCCTGGAGTTGGAACAGTCTCACCGTGTCCTCACACTTCTCCCACGTCACTCCCCCCACGTCCCAGCCTGTCACCGCGCCACCACCCCCTCAGCTGTTTTGTGCCACAGGACATTGGGTTGGTAAGCGGAGCGAAAGCGGTCTCACTCTCAGGGGTAGGTTCGCCTTGGGAAGGGAGGTGAGATGCCGCAGCAACACGTAGCTGGGGCGTCGTGCTCGAAACACCGCAACCCCTCCTCTCCGCCCCTTGTTCCCTCCCCCACCCTCATCCTCCCTTCACTCCTTCACGCCTCCGAGTGCGCTTAGAGGAGGAGTAGGAAGTGATGTTTCTCTCGAAAGTCGGAGGAATGGGAGAAAATGCCAGTACTTCTTGAAAAGGTGTAGTGCGTTTCGCTGATTGGTATCCTTTCGTTGGTTTGGTCCGCGCCAACTTCATCCTTTCTCGGGATGAAGTTGGCGCTCCCTCCCTTAATCTCCCTTCTCCCTCGGGTTTTCCCTTTTTTACACGCCTCAGGACTTACTCGTATTTTGCCCATGGCTTTATTCTTTCACTTACTTATTCATATTTGCCTGTGTTAGTTCATTTTTTTCATTCTCCCTCCTCCGAGCTTATTCGTGTATATACATATTTTGTATTCGTTCATATTAGTGTGAATTCGTTTATCTTCGTGTGAATACGTCTATATTTAAACATATATTCGTTTTTTTCTCAGTCCAAAATTTTATTGCGTCCCGTAGATTGCATCTAACCGCTGTGACAGTTTGATATTTTTTAGTGTTATTGAATCTCGGAGACGTGCACGGTTACTTCGTGGCCGCAATGTTATTTGTGTTTGTCGTTTTGATTATTTCCTTCTAAACTCTCCCAATTTCAAGTTTTCACTGTTTCTCAAATATTTTTAAGTCCAACACCTAATTAATATGAGGTGAAAAAATTACGAAGGATGCTAGAGATATAATGAGATCTTTCTCGAATAAAATAAAAATGCCCAAAAAAGGAATCGGTTACTCAGCGTTTCACTTTTATTTTGTAATTAAAATTATTTCATATGAATCAATTTGTCATTTTGATTTAAATATATCTGAGTACCTATTAAGTGAGGGGATTTATTTAAATATCAGGAAATCGAGAAAGGGGCTGGAGTAGGATAGGGATGTTGAACGGGTGGAAGGGAGAAAGTGAGCATGCAGAATTAAAGAGTTAGTATATAGTGTTGGGTGTTAGTGTTTTGTTAAGAGAGACAAAGAAATATTTTTTCTTCACTCTCTACTCATCCCAAACTTACCTTTAACAGTGGAATAGTTAATAAGAATAGTTATTAATGTAAGTTCGTGAAGAAAGCATTAATGTCGTTTTTAGGACGATATTTCAGGATTATTTTTTAACGATTTAAACAAGAAACTCGTCGGGCCCCTAACGGGGTGTTAACTAGATAAAATTCACTCCCACTCTTTTTTGCTAACTTTTGATCTAGCCCGATTCAAATTTCCAGAATATCCCTATATTCAAAAGAACGATCATATCAGCTGTTGATCACGCTGTGTCATGATTTCCCCTTTTTTTCATCCATTCCTCCTCCACCATCACTCAAAATACTGCATTGAAAAAGTAACTACTACAGTAACAGTTTCCTTCGATATAATTCTGCCAACAAGCGTTTCATATAGATACAAATTATACAATTTTATAGGCGGACATTAAAGCTTTATTGAGAGAGAATGAGAGATAGTATAGTTTACCACTTTTGAAGTTTTGGCATGGGCAGTTCCATAAGCAAATAGTAAAATGGAAGTTCAGTTTTTATATCAAAATTGGTCTCCACATTTCTTCCTCCAAGTGAATTTCTGTCTGTGGCCCTATACAAGGGTAGTGTTTAATAATTGATGGTGGTGTATTTCATTATTCAGAATGATTAAAAGTCATTCTATATGCATCTGCAAGGCGAAAGGAAGGAGCAATGGCAAAAATATATCCTTATCATTTATATTATTAACGACATGATTTTAGAAAAAAATTCTCTTTCAATATTGAATAGATATCGTATTGCCCCGATAAAGGAGATAAAGCCAGCGGCGATGGTTGTGCTAAAATGATGACCAAATTCACGAGTGCCTTACAGGATCTGAATCCGCATACTAGTGATATTTTGTCCATGTCTCTTAATTGATACAAGCAGTGAACAAAAAATGTTATTTTTTGAAATTGAAGATAAAATGGTACTTTCTGGAAATTCTTGTATTTCTTGCATATACCTAGTCCTCTAAACTCCTGCGTCTTTCCATTGGATTGAATATTTTTAACGTCTTTCTGTCTTATATTATTACAGGCAGTTGCTACGATCTCAGTCGTAAGGGAAGTTACGATCCATATCTAAACATGATGTATCCACATTCTAGTACTCGGAGATGCGTGTGTACTCACTATTAATTTGCCAAGGAGAATCAGCATATGTTCTCTCGTGAGGTTTTTTTCTGAAATGACAGTTACTGTGATTTCATACCTTAATGTGGAATTATGTTTAAAGCGTGGCGTTCGTCTTGTCAACGGATCTACTGTTTCTTTTCATTTCCCCCTTTTCCCTCCTATTTCCTCGATCAAATGACGTCACTCTCGTAGTAGATTGCATGGTGTCGCGTCTAAAGCATAACCTAGACGGCGAGAGTGGAGAGCTCTACTCTTAATTCTTAAATCATTCAGTCGGTTTCCTACCGAGTGACGCACGCACACGCAAGCCAACACACGCACGCGTTAAAACTCGCTTACTTCACCAGAGTTCACAAGAGCCTCCCACTCACACCGAACAGATAAAGTGAGAACGCTAACTTTCGGGCTACGTATGCTTTCCTTCGGACCCTCTTTGCTTTGCATGAAACCAAGTTTGATCTTTTCTCTCCTCCTCTGTATACCTCATTTGCACAAGGCTATCTAACAACCACAATTTGTCTCTCTCTCTCTCTCTCAATCTTAGTTAATTTCAATTAAGATTAATAGAGGCGTTATTAAAATCAAAATTTTATTTATTAATTAAGTTAAATGTAATATTTGATCTATTTCTATGGTTCTTTTAAACCTCGAGTAAAATACTAGGAAAAGAAAATATTCAAAGTGATGGCGATAATTCAATCAATACAATTCTTGAGAAACTCGGAATTATTTTAGGCGGTATTCTACCAAGCTGGGGTAGGTTATCAATGTTTCAAGGTATTATTCACTGTTTATTTTCTAAATTTTAACTAACGTGATCATAAATATTCGTAAAATTCCTTATATGGAGCTAGTTGGAAAGATTCTCGGAATTACTCTCAGACTAACAAAACGAGTTTCCAGCTTGGTAATAGGTAATATTTAATGAGTAAGCACGTTGCACGTCAATGCTCTTGGAGGAGACCTTTGGTGCAGACTCCTCTATTGTATCTCCCGTGTAGTGATTTGTGCAGATGTAAAAAATTTAGATTCGAGTAGTAATTAAATACTTCCTAAAGGAAGGTATGAAAGCAAAGAAAATTCATGACAACTAACAAAACCCTCCCAAGGACTCTTATCCTTCGTATTCAGCTGTTGCCAAGTGGAAAAACGAGTTTAAGTTTGGTCGGGACAGCTAAGATAAGGGCCCGCGTAGTGATCGGCCAAAATGTGCTACCACCTCAGAAAGTATTGCATATGTGCACAAAATGATCATGGATCGTCGACTGAAAGTGCGAGAAAGGCTGGAACTGTAGGGATATCATCTGAACGGGTACATCACATTTTGATAGTGGAATTAGGTTTGAGAAAATTATCTGCTAGATGGCGCCACGACTCTTGACGCAGGAATACAAATGCATCAGAATTGAAATTTCCGAACAAAGAATGGCAAAGCTTAAAGAGCAACTAAAAAGATTTTCTGCGCGGATTTGTGACCACATATAAAGCTTTGATCCCCTACTGTACCCCGTGGAAAACAGCAGTCAAAGCAGTGGAAAGATGTTGATTCACCTACAACAAAGAAATCAAAGGTAGTACGGTCGGTGCGAAGGGAATGGTTTCATTTTCTGTGATGTGAAATAGATTCTGATGACAGATAATCTTCCCACTCGTGAAATAATTACTGGGCCATAGTACACTAACCTCATGGACCAACTGCAACAAAAGATTCATGAAACCAGGCAAGGTTTGGCTAGGAAGAAAGTCATACTTGATTAAGACAATGCACGCCCACACACTAGTGTCGTTACAATAACAAAAATATGTGAACTAAGATACGAATTATTCCCACATCCGCCTAATTTTCCTGATTTTGCTACTTCAGATTTCCATCTCTTTTGCAAGATCCAAGTTTTCCTCAGGGCACGGAGTTTCTATTCAAACAAATAAATAACAGCCGAAGTAGAAGGGTATAATGACAGTTTAAAGGAATCTAATTTTTTAGATCGGATCAAGACATTGGAACAACGGTGAACCGAGTGCATTAGTGTACAGAGCGACTATATTGAAAAATATGCAGTTCACAGAGGTAAGTCGTTTATTTTGCATTTCGAGAAGTTTAAAATTAACGTCTTACATATTCTATTAACTCGTTATTTTTGGTTCTGAATACACTTTACCGCTCATAATTTAATACCAAATCCACAACATTTCGTTTCTCTAACGATTTACACATAAATAGCCCCAGTATCAAGTTTTTTAGCATTCCATTGATTTACAGTATCTCCTTGGTATCTTTTTCCTACCTTCCTCGAATTGATTTACTCTATTGCTTGCTATTTTCACATCGGAGTGATTTTCGAAAACGTGGAGTACTTTAATAATAATTCAGCACCGTGGGTTTGATAGGATTGAAAAAGATAATTTTTAAAATTACGTTCACATTACAATTTTTAGTACAGCTGTACAAATCCTGGATATTTTGAAGTAGAATAAAATGTTATAGAGGAGGAGATTACGTCCCGCCATTCCAAAATGTCCTCAACAAGAAGATGAAAGATGGCGTTTCCTAGGAAGCCTATAAATGGACCTCATTTCTGCATTATTTCTGCATTTCTATCATTATTTCTTTAAGAGGATTATTCTCTCTACGGTCTTCAAATTTTCGAATTAGTCCATTTTTCAAATGAGAAAATAGCTTATAATCAATTTACATCGTTCAAGGATCAAATATTGAATTTTCATTACGTAAGGAATCTATCTTATCACTGTAGTCTTCTGCAAAGTTGAATACTGGGTTTGGATTCCCAGAATGCGTGCAGTAATCTGATGCGTACTCGAAAGAATTCACTTATTGCATTCCCTTATCCTGATAAGGAATCCATGGTAATGGCACGGGACACTTGACAACAAGAGTCCTTGATAACATCATAAGTCAAGAAATTGTCATCGCGGATTATCATCAAAAATTTATTCATGGTAACCTCAATCTTTAGCTTTCAATAATAATTATTTTGAGAATACTCTTCCTTACCATCTTTATTTTGAATCCCTTTAAAATATTGACTGGTTTAGGTAACGGGTATGGGAACATGTAAAAAAAAAGTAGAAACGACAAGGGGTATAATCAATTATTGGGAAAGCAGATAAAAGAAATGGATGCGTTATCACCTAATCAAGGAATTGTCATCTATGAATTAAGAGATGAAATCTGTTGGCAAATATTAAGAGAAGAAAATAATTTTGCAATGTGGTTTTTACAGGGCAGAAACATGGTCATTGAAGCAGAATATTTGGCATAAATTTGAGGCTTTGAAATATAGGTGTGGAGAAAGGTGGAAAAGATGAGGTAAACAAACAAGGAAGTGCTAGATATGGTGGGAGAGGAGAGTAGATTGTTAGGATAAATCAAATAAAAACAGAAAAGAGGGATGCAGGGTGTTTTGATCGAAAGTGGAGTGGTGAAGACAGTGATACAGGGGAGAATGTTAGGCAAAAAACGTAGGGTCAGGGGTAGGGATGTTGGGCGGAGTGAAGTATACGGAGTTGAAGAGGTGCTTATTGTAAAATAGGATGTTGTGTTTTAATCAGAGTGTCAAGGGTATTGTCGCTCTACCGTTTGGTAGCTTGTATCCATCAAAAACCTGCCTTTACCGGTCGATTAGCGATAATAATAAAAATTACGCGATGTGTTTATAAATTTGAGTAGGGCATAGAATTATTTTATTCTTCAATCTCAATAAATATTTGTAACAACGCTTAAACTGTGTGTAGACTTTCTTTGATTTCAAAAATCCTATTCTCAAAATTATTTAAATTTACTCGTCTTATAAAGATATAATTCACAGGGGAACACAAACCAATATACCTATTGTGTGCGGGCAGGTGCGTTAAAAGTCTTACAATTTTTTCCATCATAGAGCCGTCCCATAATAGTATATCTATTTCAATACAGCCCTGTTTCAATTTACAAGATGTAATGTAGAATATTTTGTACGCTACGTCATTGTCTGCTTTGATGGATTTTAAATTGACCTGCAGCTTGACACCAGGCCTTTATCTAGATTCTTTTTGTCATCTGGTTCAACACCCTTCGTCTCAGCTGACATTTCACCCTCACCTCGTTTACTTTTTCCGCCGAATCCACCTACCGACCCACCTAATCTCTTTTCTTTGTCCTCGGCCTCTTTCCTCCCCAACCCGCCCGGTCCTCTCCTGGAACCCTTCCGAAACGCCTGGAAACCCACACGCAAACAGTGGCTTGCTGCCTTTTAGGAAAAGAGCAAACACATTGCCGAGGTCCCCTACTTAAGATGCTGCATCGATGGATGGGTCTGCTTATTGAATCAGTCGTATATAACGCCTATTCAGGCCCGCCCCCCCCATCATTTTCCGTTCTGATGCCGAGGGTAGCAGGCGCCCCTCGCCACAGGGGTGGGGAACGTGTCCCCAGGCCCCTCAATCTCTAAGGTTTCGACAGTGAAGAAATATTTCAAAGCCAAACGAAAAAATCCAATTGGGTCGACGACAGAATGTTGTCTTAAACTGTGTCGGGGTGAGAAGGAATACACCCAAGAGAATTTTTTTGACATGTTTTTCTTACTTTTCGTTCCTTATGTTTCATATGAAGTGTGTTTTCTGAAAGCCGTCTGACTTTCCGTTCCTTTCGGTACATTTTCGAGTCTCTCTTGAACATTCATGAATTTAAAAAATCAATTGAACGATAAAATTGTGTTATTTGCTATGTAAAGTGTTGGCTTTACATAAAAGATTGCGGAGAATTAATTTTGTAATAATTGTGGGACGAAACTCGCAAATACCTTCATAATTTTTTCCGGCATATAATACAGACGTGCTAGGGTACATCGACTATTTTCGACTAACTATATCGATTTGTTTAATTGATAATTAATTATATAACATGTCAAAATATGCTAAGTTTATGTTATGCTTAAAGTAATTCAGCCGCTTATGTGTATTTTTTATGAAAAATGATAAAAAGGTTTTAAAAATGACCTCTGCAAACATATGCACATGGATGAGGTTTATAGTATGTACTCACGAACCTCTCCCAGTTTTATAGTGACAGCTCAGTATTTCATCCAACGAACCAGAAATTAGCGTAATTTGATAACATTTCTAAATCGTACGATCGTAATTCCCACAAGTTCCTCCGTGGCATTCGGTTGTTTATAATTACTTGTTATTCTTCATTAAACGTATCCGTTGTCGTGCAAGTAAGTAGATGAGTGAATGAATAGACATCAAATAATTAAGTGGAGACCTTTTGTTATCATCTTCGGATCTATGCTCTGATAGCGTATGATTACTAATGCATTTTCCTGTCACTTTTTTTATTTTAAATATCCTATTTTAGACATTCTTCTCAAGATTTTGCATTGTCCAACCCTTGATATTTTCTTTCAAAAAACTTAAAATAACATTCCGATTTTGTAACTAGTTATTTGGAAAATTACATTTTTCAGGCTTCTTCTTTTGTCAAATGCCTTCATAAAGCAAAAATGGATGATGCTAGAAAAAAGCTTCGGAAAATTCAAGCCATTCATTGGATAATAAGCGATGAAAATGCCCAAAGGAAATGGAAACAATGAACTATTACTGACGTAAGGCACGCGAGAGTCGCTTTTCATGCCGGAATAATATTTATGATGAGAAAGATTAAAACTCAATATTCTGCAGTAAGATAGGTCTATCTTCATGCAAGTATTATTGCCATACTATTACTGCCAGGAAGTAGCTATTATACACGTAGAATACTCCCCAGCCGCAAACGATAATGTTAGAAATAAGGTATCTTTTCCATCAAGAAAATTACCTAATCCTAAATTTCTGACAAAGTAAAGAGTGCTCTCTCTCTAAGAGCATTTCTTTCAATTTTTAAAGGTTTCACAATTCTGAAAACAAAATAAACGGCATAACACGGGGTGGGAATAAACGGTCGTTTCTTCTGACAAGTTAAAGGCGCGTGTCACTCTGAGGGCCATTGTAGAATATTTTTAAAGAATACCAAAAAATATGTCATCTTCCAGCATTTTTCAAATATTAGTTTCATTCTAAAACATCCTCGAACGAAATAAAGGGTCAATATTTTTTTAGCAATGCTTATGAATGTATTTGACAGATACAAATCGTTTCTAAAATTTCGCACTCTGAAAAATATCACTTTGATATTCGTGGTCCCATGGTGAGAGGCCTCTTGGGTTTGCGTGAGATGATTCCTAAAGTTCTCTCCATCAGTTCACTTTGATGTGGCATCAATCTTTGTTGTGACAAGAGAAATCATCGCCTCAATTATAAATTTACGAAGTGATGTGACTTGGGTCACAACAACCTTTAATAAGTGGAAGAGCACAGGAATAATCTTATTGCCTTTGATTAATAATGTCATATAATAATTCGAATCCATTTGAGGTACAGCATCCGCTGGATATTCCTTTAAATCTGACGGTGACAAATTCAAAGCAATTTGTTCAGAATATTCCAGCGAGGAATATAGAATACCATTAGCCATTCTGTCCAATTGAATGTGATCAAAATACATTGTTGCATCTTTGCAGGGAAACCTGTCAAAGATGGACAAGCAAGCGACTTATTGGAAATTCCAGTTTAAAGAGGTATTCTGTCTTAGACAGTTCTAAACAAAAGGTAGCGAATATTTTCGCGGGAAATTAAAGTGTAAAAAAATGGAACTTTCTTCAATACGATCAAGTTATACGTCTTTCAGAATATACGCTCTGTTTAAAGGTAAAATTATATACCCAAATCTTAGAACACTACTGACAATTATGATGTAAAATATTTTGTCCTCATTTCACAGATTAACTCACAAACTAAATATAAAGAAATTCTCGTCGTAGATTGTTTTCCATTTTTATCTGGCAAGTTTAATCTTTCAAAGGAGCTTGCTAGATATTCAATTAGTTAAGGGATGATGATAAATTGCGATTAGTGTACATTCAAAGAATTGAGGGAAAGACCACGGGTGTAACTTTAGTCAAGTGGGATGCTTCCGTAGCTTAACTTGCTAAAGCACTCAGGACATCAAGGGGTCCAGAGTGCTTTAGCAAGGGGCTGGACATCAAGGTATCTGGATGTCATCCTAGTCTTGGCAAATGATTTTTATGCTTTGAAATTGTTACATTTTAATGCAATTCGTACGATTCCAGGTCTAACTAATTTCGGTATTTCGCAAATTCCGCCTTTGAGTGTTATCGTGCATTAGAGTAATTATTCGTTAATCCCCACCAATTTAGTTAAAGCATAGTATCCATCAAAAATCATGAAATACATTCACAAAAAAAGCAAAAAATAATTCTTCAGTTCTCCTTAATATCAGGATAAAACATTTCTTCCATAAATTCTCTCTTCTTTTAATGCTACGGTAAGTTTTACCATAGTCAAACGTTTTGGCGATGCAATATTTAATTTAACATCCATAGCATTAAATTTTCTGTAAGATAAATTTAATTATTGATCAGCGACGTGTGAAGAGCACTGCATGCAAGAAAAATCATGCAGAATGACCAGGCATGTGAAAGTGCAACGGTACATACACTGAGTGACTGATGTTTTGTCATGGATTGCTTTGGGAGTACCTTTATCGACTTCTGAATAACGTTAAAATCGATGTAATTATATTAAAAACGTGTGAATAGATATTGTTATTTTTAATGATAATGTATTATCTCTTTGAATATTCGTTTTTTAGAGTCTATTAATTCTGTATGAATGTGGGAAATAGTATTTCATCGACAGCCCTACTATTAAACTCAGATCGTTTAGTACAATTGTTGCCAAATCATTCCACATGGGTTAATGGGTTCGATTACGTGCTGATAATATTTCATACGGAGATGAAATCCTTCTGTCACACGACTCTTGTTCGTAAATTGCGGGACGGGTGTCAGGCCATAAGAATATTTCGTCCTAAGATTAGGGGAATCCATAAATCATTACGGTTGACATGGCCCATCCATCCATCTAAGTTTCTTCTTTCTGGGCACTTGTGTTTCATGAGTTTGAACGTTCAAATAAGAATTTTATCTTTAATTTTTTTGATTGATGAAGAAGCACGAATTCCACGTAATTCCTGGATTCCATCTGCTCATTTAAAAAAAATTAACAGGTCGCGTACCTAAATCCTTGAGAGAATGTCAGAATTTCCTATCCTACTGGTTGCAACTTCCCTGGAACATCAACACCCAATTTATAAAGTAAGGATGAATGGAACTTGATCGTAAACTTGTAATGTATAACATTTGGAGCTTATTTCCATCGCTTAACTTTGTGATTAATTATTTAGCATTCATCTGAAAAAAGCACATTTTGATCTTTGCATTGGACATTAAACAATGATATATATCACATATGTAACTATTTAGAATATATATCAGAATATATATTTTAATTGTTATTATATATATATATATATGTATTATGTTTTTTAGAGCATTTACCCAGATGGTCGAAAGATCCGCGGTTCAAGTCCCTGTCTAAGAAATATTTCTGCACTTGTGGTCTGCTTGAGTCCACCTCCCCCACTTCTCCTATGTTTGTCTTTTATGTGTGTTCCTACCCTTTTTACTTATATCTTTATCCATATGAATGAATATTGTTCACCATATGGCGGGTTTACGTGTTTGAATAGCTATGTGTGTATGTATATATATATATATATATATATATATATATATATATATATATATATATATATATATATATATATATATATATAAATATTATTATTAGGTAATATACCGGTTAAGGTAGGTATTTGGATGGACATAATCACTAATTGAATAGCAAAACACAACATCCTACTCTACATCAAGTCCCTCTTCATCTCTGAGTACTTTCTTCCTCCCTTCATCCCGTCCAGCATCCCTATCCTGTTCCTTCCCTTTCCTCGTTTGCCTAACATTCTCCCCTCAATTACCTCAATTACAGTCGTCAACATCCCGCTGCCGGTCAACACCCCTTATGGATTAAAACCTTAACGTGATGGAGGGGCTGGTGTGTTTCGGTGACCTCTAGAGCTGGCGGTAGCAGTGATAATTGCACTAGGTAGGATCATCCATGCCAGGAAAGTCAAAGGTTAGGAACAAGGCGAAAGAGAGTACGAGCAGCGTCTATTCCTGAATGAGGCGTCTGCAAAGGCCTCTGACCCCACTGGGGTTGCCATTGAGTGATAATATTACGTCAAAAACGCTATTGAGGAAGACAAAGGGATACCACCTCAGTCACTAATCCCATTATTTTTATGATGAATAGGATAGAGAGAATGAGTCTTGGCAACTACTGGAATCGGCCTAAATGGCCGAGTTTCGCGCCCGGCAGCGAGAGAGGTAAGGTTCCCGCGGTCGTTATCTCACAAAAGCCTTGTAAAGTAAAACAGAGCAGCAGCATAGAAGACGCGGAAAAAGAAGACCGAATTAGTTAGAATAGGAAGTTGGAATGTAAGAACATTGTAGAGGACAGGAAAATTAGAGAATATAAAATGGCATATGGAAGAGGAAATATATACACATATTTGGTCTATACGAGGTG
The DNA here is from genome assembly GCF_022747635.1 of Hetaerina americana. Taxonomy (NCBI): domain Eukaryota; kingdom Metazoa; phylum Arthropoda; class Insecta; order Odonata; family Calopterygidae; genus Hetaerina; species Hetaerina americana. Next base: position 29,544,254 of record NW_027287205.1, read on the forward strand.
AGATGAAAACATAGTGGGAATTACTGGAGTATTAGTTTAGAGGCTGACATAATGTTGAATAAAAAGGTAGCACAAGGCGTACTGAACATTAAGCAAGCAACGGAAAAAAATATTGCCAGTAGATATTAAAGCATAACCGACGAACTTGGTCATTGTTCAGGTGTATAAGCCACCATCCATTCATAAGGAGGAAGGAGTCGATAGGGTATACGATCAGTTACCGGACATTTTCGCCGGTGTTCTTACAGAGAAACATTTGATAATGATAGGGACTAGGAATTCAACGGTAGGCGAAGGAAGAGATGGTGATGAGGTGGGGTACTTCGGTTTACCTGCAAGAAATGGCGGCGGGGAAAAAGCAATTTAGAATTTTGCTGGAGACAGATATTAATCATCACTAACACTTGTTTTAGGCGCCGTAAAATACATACTAATACATGGGACCAGGTGATTAAGAAAGGTATCAGTTAGATTATATTTTGGTTAGACACAAATTTAGGAGCAGTATGTTCATTTCTCACAGATTCCCGGTGGCTGATGCGGTTTCTGATCATAATTAAGTAATTATGAAGTCTAGCGTCCGACAAAAAAGGATAAGGCTGGAGAGGTGGGTTAGGAAATGGAATATAGAAAGAAAAACTAGAATGGCAAGGAAGGGGTATCAGCTGGCTGTAGGGTAAAGGAGCTGTGACCAATGGAAGTAAAATGTAAATACATCAAAAAAGGGATATCGAAAGTCGCAAAAGATATTATGGGAACCGTTAATGAAAAAAGGACAAGAAAACCATGAATCACGGATAAGATGATTGGAAAGATTTTTGAGGGAAGGAAATGGAAGAATGTAAACACAGAGTTAGGCGGAAGGAAGTACAAAAATTTAAATTATAAATTGAGACTAGTAACAATGAGGCAAGAGTAGTATGTTGAATGACGCAGTTTGAGGATATGGAAAGTTTGCAGAGGAGTTGTGAAATTGGTGCGCTATACAAGAAGGTTTAAAGACTCGCGGGAAGTAAGAAGGGAATATTAGTATTGTCGGTTTTTGATAATTCGGGTAAAATAATACCCAAAACAGAAAAGATCCAAGAGAAATGGAAGGAATATATAGGAGAATTGCATGGTGTAGAACTTAGGCCTACAAGGTCAGACATGACGTAGAGGAAGATAGCTTAGGTTCAGGCACACTCGACAATGAGATAGAAGGGGCATTAAGGGTCATGACATCAAATACGGCCGTGGGGGTGGTAAATATTCCTGCAGCACTACTAAAAGGTTTAGAAAAATGTGGGAGGAAGATTTTATATGGGCTAATTCGTAGCATTTTTGAGGAAGTAATATGGCCGAAAGACTGTGAGATCAGTGTTGCTTCACATTCCGAAAAACGCAAAGGCTGCACCATTTGAGGACTACAGAATAATTAGTTCTGCCCGTCCTGACTCTCCGTCCGCCGATTGCATCTGAGCAGTCTTGAGATACGTAAAGGTTGCAGTTTTTCCTCCTATCTCTCAAATCCATTCCTTTTTTCTTGCAATATATTCATTAGTTTTCCCAATTCAATATATGACACTGCTTTCTAATTCTGCGAAAGAAGCAAATACGTCCTGGTTTTATTCTATATTCCTCTCTATAAATAATCTCATTACTTCAATTGCATCAGGTGTGCCTCTCTCCTTCTTTGGACCCAAACTGATCATCCTGTAAGTAATCATTCACCCCGCACTCCATCCTTTATTTGATGCTTCTGAGAACTGCTTTAGCTGCGAGCGATATCAAACTTGGATCAAATCAAAATCTAGCGTAATCTAAGAACTTCGGGGAATTTCTCCTTCTTCATCAATAAAAATTATTGAAAGATTTTTTTTTGTTAAGATAATAAAATTATTCAACGAAAAAACGATTTTATTTGTATCATTTATGAGTTTGATCCAATTCTGGATTAAAATCCCATTTTTAGTACTTTTAAGAGAAGCATTTTTTTGTGAATGTGATTACTGTCATTATTAGTGTGCGAAAACGGATTTATTCGTATCCGCATAGTTTTAATGTTTAAATTAATAGGTTAGGAAAATTGAAGTGCTAATGTATTCACTGTGCACCTTAAAAAGCTCTACAAGATGGAAACTATGGAAATATTTAACGACTTGTATGCATATCTCGGAAGTGTAATATTCCCTTAAAACCCAAGTGCATAAAAGTCCCGGTCGTAAAAACTTTGAGCTCTGCACCCATCAAACTCACCGTTTCATAGTTTTACCAGGTGTAAAAATCCCAGTAAAGCACTTAATAAACGAAATATATAATATCTATTTAGGAAGTGGTTTGCGCAGAATGACTGCCTTTACGTCAGAGGTGGGAAAGAAGGCGATTCTTTCAGCAGAAAGAAGGGAAAGGACACATATTTTCCCATCAAAAGCATTGAAGATTTTTAAAAAAATTTGTTTGAAGTAGATTAAACTTATTTCTCACTAGTTGTAATCGTCTATCCAATTAAAGTAGGCATTTAATCAGTCCTGGCACAACAGACGACTCTTGAGAGAAAACTAGCAATACAAAAGCCAGTATCTTTGAGTCAGTATAACAGTATTTCATTCTTTATTTCTGTATCCCCTTCTCCCTGAAGTGCACCTAAAATGTATGTTCTTTTACTCCCATCTATCACCATCTTCAGCAACTCATTGACTCTCACTAACTCGTGCCTGCGCTTCTGCTGCACTTTTCAAATTTTTCTCTTCGACTAATTTGCCTGAATTTTCATCGTTTAATTTCCTTTCCGTCTATTTTATTTTTACATTTCTCTCAAAGTATGTAAGTGAAAGGCCTCTAATTTTGCCTTATACTCCTTATATTCAAGACCAAGTGTCTGAAACATGAAGAAGTACGCTTCAAATCAAAGTTTGTGCTAGTATTTTCTTCTTTTATTTATATAAGGCGCCCGTCATCAACCCTCACATCTTTGTGTACGTTTCTTTACCAAGCGTATTTTTTTGCCTTATCTAAATTTCACGTCACTCTGCCAACCCTATTCCAAAAAACTTTCCAATTAGGTTCATTTTTTTTACTTGTTCTAGTTTACTTCACCAACTTGTTTTTTCTATTAGTTATGCTATTACTTGAGCAACTTACTACTTTCGTTTTTGAAGTTAAATCTGCGGACTCTATTTTCACGAGTTGTTTAGCCTAGAATATTATTTTTTGACAGGTTTCTCAATTATTTTTTTCCAGTAATGCCCTTCCTTCTATTCCTCCCGTAGTTTTTTTTAATTTTTTTTTCGAAATACATCCTCCCTATTTAAATCTTCAGGTTTGCGTTCCTCCCTTTGCCCTCAAGGGGAAAGGGAGGAATTTTTATAAAATACGAAACTATATCGTATTTTATTAAAATGTGTGCCCTGCGTGGAAACATGGTAATTGAAGCAAAATAGTAGGCGTAGATGGGAGGCTTTTTAAATTTTAGCGTGGAAAAGGATATAAAAGGTGAAATTTACAGAAATATAAACAAATAAGGAAATAAAAAGAGACGTTTCAGGCGTTATATGGTGGAATATCATGATTAATTAAAAATAGCAATTTTCCACAAAAGTATATTAAATACTCGTACTTTTCCACAAAAATATTTTTGTGGAAAATTGTAATTTTTAATTAAACAAGGAAATATTCGGCAGTTTGAGACCACACTTCGTGGTAGTATTTACTATCCATGTGAAAATATTTGTTTACTTTTCCACAGGCTTTATTTAAAGATACAACACATTTCACCGATTTTTGGCGTTATCAGGTAAGTCTTTTAATGTGGAACCGAGGAAGTCTCAGGAATGATTGGGTAGGAGAGAAAATTGTTGGAAGAAGGCCAAAGGAGGTGGGATGGATTCAGAACATTTCGATTGACAGTGGGATGTTGAAGGCAGTAATAGTAGAGAGAAGGTAATGCAAAAGAGGAAGGAGCAGGAATAGACGTCGACATGTTGTATAGAATCAAGAGAAGAAGGAAGTACGCGTAATTGATGAGGGACTTCCTGTAGTGTTGGATGCCAATTTTTTTTCTGGGGACAGGTAAGGAAATTATCGCTGTGCCGATATGCAGAATGTACCCAATCATTCGGTAATGTTCTACATTCAACAGTGAAATATCAAATATTATTAAAATGTACTCGCGTTTAGGGCTACTAATTACATATTTAAGATATTTATAGAATTCAATTTCATATTTTTCTGTTATATTGATTCATCCCCACCAATCTTGGTAGATTTAGTACTAGTGCTGTCCCAAAGAGAGCCTTTGAGGTCTCATTAACCAACCGTAGTTTAAGGACGTTGCTGGCCCGTATATTCTTCCTTCAGGCTGCTTTCGAAGTCGTGTACTTATCGCATTGCCCCAGAAGATAGTGCCGATGTCGATCATTCTAATGTAGAGGAATTTGAGGGAACATGATAGGTGTTTACGAGGTTGAAGCAATCAGATGATATTATGATAGGGAGACTACATGATATTATGATATGGTTAACTCCAAATTCTGTCCTTTTACAAAAAATGGAGGGAAATCCCTGAAAACGAGTTAAAAAAATAAGAGATGCCCACAGTTCTCCCAAAAATATATGCGCATATAAATTTCTGCGTCTCATGCTGTTCCCATGCTCTCTTTCGTATATATCCATTCCTTTCCTTTTTCCCGTCGCCATTTCATATTTTTCTGGACTAGTTCTCTCCCCCTCAGACGAAAACTGCTGATCTCTTTCGACCCCAGCATCCGCTATCATCTTCCTACTCCACCCGTTGCAATGCTTTCCATCCCTTCGTATTCTCTTTCATGCAATTTCGTGTTTTCCACTTTCTTTGGACGTCTACGGCGTGCCCTGAAGTCCGGTGGAGGCTGCCCGGAGTTAAAGCGAAGCTATTTTGATCAAGACAATGCTCCCAGTGAGAAAATATATATAATTAAGCTAAATTGGTTTTGTGAACAATTGCGGAACTTACAAGAGCATGAAAATAACTAGCAATTTCAGAGGTCAACTCCTGCTGAAAAGTCAGTGCGTCGAAAGAGGTTACATACAAAGCGCGGGGAATCGAGATGGTGCGGGGACTAACGTACTGGCTTCCCACCCAGAGGGCCCGGGTTCAAATCCCGGTGGTGTTGAATATTTTTCAGAGGTATCTCGATCCCTACTTGGGGTGCTTTGTGGAGGGCACTTTGAGTGAGTACGCCGTCCGTTGGAAGGGACGTTAAGCTGCGGACCCCTTGGCGCCTTTCGTAAAGAGGAGGCTAATGCCGGCGCCGGGTTTCTCTCAACCCTTCATCCTTTCCTGTCCAACCCCCTATGGCGCAAATGACCTCAGCTGTCGGTCACCTCCCCTAAATACTGCTACTACTACTCCAAAGCGCTTATTCAGGTATATTCTACTCTCGACAGAAAAGAAAAATTGAGGAACCATTATACACATATTGGACGAAGAATATAAACTATCCGTCCCTAGTTAAAGCGAAGCTGGTTAGATCAAGAAAGCGCTCCCAGTGAGAAAATCTATATAATTCAGCTAATTACATCGAATAGCGAAATCCTAGAGACGGATAGTTAATATTCTTTGTCCAATATATGTGTAAAGCTTCCTCAATGTTTCTTTTCTGTCGATAGTAGAATATACCTGCATAAACGCCTTGGATGTAACCTCTTTCGATGTATTGACTTTTCAGTAGGAATGGACCTTTGCAAATGCTAGCTAATTTTTATGCTCTTGTAAGTTCCGCAATTGTGTACGAAACCAAATTAGCTTATTATTTCTGCAAACAGAGGCAATGGGACCCACAAAAAATGCACCTTAAAAATTGTTTGCATTTGATGTTTTGAATGATATTCCTTAGTGCTTGTATGAAAATTTTGAAGTGCTTTGAATAATTTTGAGAATATAATGTAAATGTTTAGTGATGGTTTAATTGTGAGTGAACACTTTATATTTTTATAAAAAGATGACACAATATTCGTTAGTTGTTAGCCAAATTAGTACCTTGTAAGTATAATTTGGGCTTTCGAATATATCCTAAAAACGCAGTTAACAATTTTCATCATTTGAAATGCCAAAAATTAACAGTGACTCCAGTGCTGTATGATTAATTGCATGTTGTGTTTGTGTGACCTAGTTGCATTTTGCACCCATACGGAAATTCTTCTTATTACGTTGGTCCATTCATTGTGCACCTATCTTGTTTCAATTTCCTCTCTGCCCTTCATCTGCAAAGCTTTATTTATTTTCCATTCCGTTGACTTGGTCTCCGTCCAGAATAAATAAGCACATTCGAGGGTGTGTGGGTCATTAATTTGGCACACCACTTTAGATGCATCCACAACGACTTTTTTAAATAGCGTCAATATATGACGCGGCATGTAAAAACTGAGAGCAAAAATAAAAATAACAAATTTTTTATGCAGAAAGCAATAAAGAGTACATTTTATTTTACTTTTTTTATTATTAAATGGCGATTTGATGGGAGAAAAACTCATGTTTTGAATGGAAAGGAAATCCGTTTTCAGTAAGCACTTAAGCGTTAAATGTCCCATTTCATAAATCACAGATTTGAGCTTGGCGAATGTTGCGTAGGTCATTGAAGTTTCTATTTATTAGGAATGCGATTGTCGTTAAATTCACTGAGGTAATTTTAATAACTTGCAAACCAGTGATTTGGCACATTTAATTTTCTTATATCGATATCTGTGTGCTTTTTCACTTCTTTCACTTCAAATGTGTGTATTTATTTTACACCTTTGGTGGTTGTTGAGAAATCTATATCTTATAATTTACTTCCATTGGAATATAACAATTTAGGCTCGCAACTGGGTACAATTTATCCATGTTGAGTTTAAGAGAACAAATTACGAATATCTAAGGGTATCATTATCATCCTCTAAACCAGATGTGAGCTTCAAATTTCTTCTGTTAAATTATGCAGCTCTATTATTTATTCCGTTGAGGCACTTCAATTAGAATAATTAGCAAGGTCATTCACGAGATAATGTTTCACTGGAATAATTCCTAGACCAGCACTTATGTTCTTCCCTTCGCAACATGAAATTCATGTGCTCATCCAGAATAAATAGATGTTCGGTGTCCTGATTCCTACCGTACGACAAATTATTAACCGTACACGTAACGCGTCCACTATTACGGAATTAATTCTCTTCAATTACCTCTATTTACAAATTCCATGGCCGACACGTGCAGAAATTGTTGACTCCACGCAAATAATATCGCCTAAACGACCTTATCCCCACTGCTGGGTCTTATTCCCTCCATTCCCCCCTATACAACCCGTTGATTCCCTTTCGCGCCGTTCCCGACCTTGATATTTTTAAATTATAAAAACTGAATGGTGGAATTCAGGGGTTGATGAAATAGATGGCTTTAGTTCGTGGGAGCATTTAACAGCAACAGTAAAAGAAGAAAAAATGTTTGCATGTATACATAATTAATTGTTTTCAGTATAATTATTTGATGATATTAATTTAAAATAGGCGGATTTAATTACCCAATTTCTCGTGTGGAAATTTCAGTATCATAATAAATTGAAATAAAATATTCGTACTTAGTAATTTTAGCCCCAGTAACTATCTAAAAACATTTAGAACCCTATGAATGAAACATTCTGTGCTAATTTACTCCATAAAGGATTTGGAATCAGGTTCATGCAGTACGAGGAATCAAAGAACAGTCTATTGCAGCGTTGGGTTTCAGGGTTTTCCCTACACGCGAGGCCGATAAATGTGGTTGTTTTCAGTCTATGCCCATCCAAAACCTGCTCTAAACCGTCAAATACCGGTAGTCAGCAATATTATTTCATTTTCTATCAACTTTGGCATGTTTTACCTTTGTACAACATTTCAGTTTTACCCCCTTTCATTTAAAAGTGCATTAGTGTGTAGTTCCACGGACCACCGAAATCTTACCCTTAGACGGTAGAATACTACTAATGATAATAATTTTTCATTTCATAGGCGTCGCTTCCGTGATATTTTTAGATACATAGCAAGCATTTAATAGTGCAGGGATAAATAATTGGGACAGCGGCATTATAGGGGTAAATTAGAGATATCATCATTCTCAGGGAAAGTCGACTTAAATCCGGGAACGAAAAAGGGGAAATGAGGCAAGTAAATCAGCTGTTTAAAGTAATGAGGCATAGGAAATAAAAGTGTGGAGGGTATGATTGGTAGCATTGGAAATATGGCAACCGGAGACTCATTTAACTCAAGTATTAAGATCAAATGACAAAGATATTCTAAGAAATGTGACAAAAAGATTTAAATCTAATGAAAAGGGGATGAAACAAGCTTACCCGACACATTTTTGAGTCGCGATGTCATAATTGACATAATCGTCGAGAGGAAAGTGAACGGGACGGAATAAAGAAGAAGACCCGTCTGAGGTACATAAATAATATCAGACGTCAAAGAAAGGAATCAGTAGGCATAAAGAAGTTGGCCGAAAGAAAATTGAAAAGAAAACTGGGTCGAAACAATTTAAGGTTTGAAGGTCATCGCTGTTCATAATAAAGTGCATTCATTTGCATTTTTTTCGAATCGAATCGCTATTGTGAAAAAAACGTTATCATTCGAGTACCTTCACCACAAGGCTTTCTGTGTTTTTCTACATCTTTGCCGCGCGGTGATTCGTTTTGGAAGGAGTATGGTCGACCCTTATGGCGGGCATATTATATTGAATACATATCGCTTATAAAGAAGATTCAAACAATATAAAAGCATGTAGTAATTAATGTTTTCACGTACAGCAATGCCATTGTGCATCGACCCGTATAGTGCGATCGCTGAAAATCCATGGAAGCATTTCGTAAAAAATGAGGTTAGAAAACATCTACCTTGAGTAAGGGCTTAATAGTCAGTTGCGATTTTTTTCACAATATTAAGGCGAATGAAAAAGTCAAAATACTTGGCTGGTTTTGAAAATTGGTCAATTTTGAGAAATTGAGTCGTCAGAGCCTAAGATCTGTTCCATGGAGCAAATATCCGTTTACCTGATTTCTCCGAGTTCCTCCTACATCTACATATACATAATGCTGCAAGGGCGTGTGGCGGGTGGTGTTAGGTCACCAACCGTGAAAAGGAACAATACCACATGCAAAACAACAACATGGAAAATTTCACCCACACATCCTATCGATAAAAGTCATCACCACTTATGAGTGGTGAGTTAATCAAATAATACTAGCTTTCAGTTGATAGCTATTGAGGGTACTCTGCACAGAATTTTATGAGGAAGAACATTTTATCAAGGAAATATATGAATATGAGAATCATGTTTCTTAATAATAGATTTAATAGTAAAATGATGAAATAATCATCCCCTTAGAAGGTAAGGCACCATTATAGACTAAGTAAACGCAGAAATACTCTGCGATCTCTCAATACCCTCTCAAATAAATATTATCGCTTTGCAATAACTTTGGTTTAGCAGTGATGCATATCAAATCATGGTTATAAATTACATTTATGGAAATAGAGGCCGTGGATTTAATTTCTAATGTCTATCTACAGAAACACTGATACTCAAAATTCTGCTTTTTGAGATTTGGAACGTGCAAAACAAGAGAGATGATTTTCTAAATGTTAAATAACCCTTAAGTTTTAAGGCACTTTTGAAGGATTTTTATAGTAAGAAACTGTTTTAGCCGTTACTCTGTGGAATTTTTCCATCGTATAGAAAGAAAGAAAACACAGCAATTCCACATTTACACTTTATTCAGACGACCATGGTTTCACCACTGCGTGGCATCTTCAGGTGTACCTGTACAGACTTTTATAGTATTTAATAATTAATCTTGGAGTAGTTTACAGATAAAATATCAATATAATTTTTGATAAGTGTCATACCAATACCTCATAGCGCTTACATGAATAAAATCATCCTAATATATCATGAAGATAATTCTTTTTTTGGGACGCTCCGCGTCGTCTTCGTCAAGTACCGAACTTACCGCCTCCTTTACACGAGTCTTCATGGTAAAAAATATTTTTAGGTACTCGAAAATGATTATTTTTTGGGTGTTAGGAGAATTACAGACATTTGTTCCGGGTAATATAGGCCGTCACTAATCGATTAATTTCTATATTTGATCTATATTGACTTATTTGCCGTATCTATTTAATTCTAACCCCCTCCCGAATTATTCATGTAGTATTTACATATTTTTTCGTGGACCTCTGCTGAGTGTTTAACCGCTCGAGGTGACCCAGTCAAAAAGCACTTTGATGTTCCTTATTCTTTTTTTATTGTACAACCTATCTCCCGATGTAAAATAAATTGGAATAAAATTAGCGTGGTGCGTCTTTCTTCATTTTTTCTTTCTAAATTACATACCTGGCGATGCAAGAATCGGGGTGCATAGTGAACCGATACGAATCGGCTTTAGTTAGGCCGGTCTAACAGGACATTTCCAGTATTATTTTTCAAATATACCTGTAAGGAGACTCTCTATCTCAATTTTCTAGATTTTGGAATACTAATTCATGCTCTATATTTGGATCGTCCTCTCCTTCAGCGAATGACGAACTTTAAATCATTTTATACCTACTGGGGACTTGTGAAAATCTTATTTTGATTTATGATTCCATTCATATGGATGGCGGATTGAAATTTTCCTTCTTTTTGGAACGGTACCTTGGAAAATGAATTCTTCTCCGTATCTTCTTATTCAATTTCGAACTCCATTAGTATGTAATACGTTTCGATTTTCTACGACTGGCTTGAATCACCTAAATGGTAAATGTGTATTAACCTCCTTACCATTTTACCTCTTTACTCAATCTCCTTTGGTGGGTTCTTCGGGAAAATTGTGTTCAATAACCGGGAAAACTGTTGTCAATAACCGGATACTTATTCTAATAACTCCACTCAGTTGAAACTAGAGAATAGAGGAACTAGAGATTATTTTTATCCTCTTTAAATAGTTTTTGTAAGTATTTGCTTCATCACACTGCTAAGTCGTTATTTTCCAGATTCATTAACTTTTTGGAGTACGTACAAGGTGCATACTTAAAACAAAAATTTGGCTGACATGGTGATAATTGATTAATTTTTACAATAGTTCATGGTTAATAGGATGCGATTTTCCATACAACCAGCGATTGACACTGCATCGCCGGGTTTTAAACCCTAAAGCTCTGAGGGGCTTTGAGTGATTTATTTTTTAGTTATTTTGATTTATTAATAAGCAGCAGAGGTGGTAAGTGTGATCCTTCGAATATGGCATTGAATTAAACACTTGCTAATTATATTTTAGCATGCATGAATCTATATTAGCACCAGTTCAAAATGCATGTTTCCATTCAGTTATGGCATAATGATCCAATATGAGTTTAAAAATTCAGTTAAGATTTATCGAAAATGTCGATACTTCATATCATTACTCCTGCAGAGTACCTTATTGTTGCTTATAAATGAATGGGCGTTACTCCAATGACGACAGTTCAATTTTTTACGGAAAAATGACGAATCTCATTCAATTAGTTAAGGAATTGCGGTTCCTATTCACCCCTTTCTGGAAAATTCAAAACATTCATTGCAATTCGATAACTCCTAATCTTACAGGAGTGATCGTAGTACAGGACATATCATCATTCCTTTACTACGGTATAATGTTTGGAAATACCTTCGCGTTTAAATATAACTTTGCACTAATCCAAAATTTGCAAACGTGACTGTTACCTCAGTGTAATTATATTGCTGTCGCACCACTTTCATGGTAAATTCTAAGAAACTGCGGGAGACGCCGCGGCAGTGGCTTTTAACGGAGTAATCCGTTTAATGTGCATTACAATGCAACAATTTCAGATTGTAAAATAGATAGAATCGTCTTGACCGGAATGATTTTTGCATCCTGAAATTGTTGCATCGTAAACTTATTGGTACCCTATCCCGTTAAACATCTCTTTACCAGCATTTCGGCTAACTGGCATATTTAGAAAAGAGAACACCTTATGAAAATATAGCAACTGGTATAGGAAAACAATCGTGATGTGTTAAACTCTCCAGCCAGCCATTCAAAATAGACGGAGATTAACGGCCGCTCCAAAGTTTTCACGTATGATATTATGGTAGTGCAGTTTCCGTCTCGAGAAGGGAGCCCATAAACTTCATCTTTACCGGATGAATTTAATTCCTTCGGTGAACGGAAGAGTGAACAGGCACTCGGGTAAACAAGCGGAAAGATACGGTTGACTCAGAATGGGTTCCTCCTAAAAGGAAAAAAAAGAAACCCCCTTCCCCGCACTTCCCACCCGGAAACCATAACCCTTACACCTTCCCAATCATTCATTCTCCTTCCTTCCTCAGGCTAAAACCAAAAAGTCTTCTCCTCCTTTTTCATAGTCATGCTTCGCCCGTCCCCTGTGGCCCTCTATCTTTGGTCGCTGCCGTGGTGATTGGATCTGCGCCGATCCTCTCTTTCATGGAAACATTATCGGGAATACGAGGTCGTGGGGGAATTCTTTTGCAGTCGCGCACTCCAAAAAGACCCAGAGCCTCAGCCGCTCCTCGCCCATTCGAAGCTCTCACGACGTTCGCTGGAGGGCTGGGAACAGATCATTTTTTTCTACGGGTCTTCCGTTTCTGTTCTCTATCATTCTTTCCTCCGTATCCCACCATAAACTGGATGAGAGCGGTGACAGTGTAACCTCACCACGGCTTTCGTTATGAACGAATTTCCCGTAGTGACTCGTCGCTTTCACTAGTGGTCTTCGTCACACTCATCCTTTCCATTTTCTTAAGTATTTGTGCTGATGGATCAATGGGCGTCCATGTTCAGGGGAGGAATGCTAAAGATGTGGCCGTTGGTGGAAAAAAAGCCGCACAGTATGGTTATGAGATCGAATCTATGTCACTAGGGCTAATACAGGGTGCGGCGCTCAAATCCGGACAAGCACTCCTTTCCTCGAATGAGCATTCCTTGCCAGGTTAGCGAAACCTTCCCAAGACTTCTCCGAAGCATTATACTTAGCCACACTATGGTAAACAGTTGATCTGGGGTACCAGTAGAATCGAACTATTTTGTAATATAACACCCAGCGCGAAAAATTTCGATAAAGCGGCTCTACGATTGTACTTACGGACTTGTAAGTGAAATCTCGGCCATTTGGAGGGTTATGACTGGTTACTAGATGCCTATTGCTTTCAAGAACGTCAATCGCGACCTCCAGTGGAACTAAGATATGGCGGAAAATTCAAATTGAAATTTGTCCGGGTTTTAGCATCGCACCCTGTTTCTATGAGGCATTGAAGAAGAAACGGGTAATGTGAGCTATGGCAAACAAAAGTTAATGCATGAAGGAAGCGCGCATTTTATATTCAATTGCTGTCAGAGATTGCAATAACTAATCAGAGGGCTACGCATGTGCTCGATTTCGATATTTTACAAAATTTGACAATATTATTCTACATAATGTGCATCCTTTATACTCATCGAAATATGAATCTTCTTACGCACAAGATACTTGATTCAAACATTGATGACTGTAACTGAGTAAAGAAATTTTGGTTGAAGTTTAATTTTATTTAGCAATAACTTCAGTGGTATATATTTTGTGTATAAAAATTATGCTAACAGGAAGAGGGGTAGGATAGATTGAAAATAATGACTGAATAAGGTTCTTACGGAGTACAAACAAGTGGTTGAAAGAACAAAATGGAATAATGTGAACCCCAAAGCAGGCAGAAAGAACTACGAAGAACCTTAAAATGAATTGAATGAGAAAGCAGAAGGGAAAGGAACTTCGGCGGAAAGATGATGGTGCAGGCATGTTAAGTTTACAGAGACAAGGTGAAATCCCCAAGCTATTCCAGAAAGATTAGGAAACAGTCCGTAAATTCGTTTACACTATTAGAGATTCACCGGTAAAAAATAGATGTCGCTGCTGTCGTCATCTTTAACGTAGACACCCCTTGGTCGTCGTCGTCTTGCCGAGAGCACATATCCATCCTGCGCTCGGCTTTATGTTGCCCGGCAATACCAACAGCTTCTTCGCAGGTCGCTTGACCCGTCGAATTGCAGAGAGTCCTATTTACTCTGCTTTCTCCGCTAAAGTGGGACCTGATCGTCCAGTCGTCTGGTGGCCGCTCGTGGTCTTATATATTTTACCCATGAGATGGGCTTCGTCCATACTATTGTGCGGAGGTGTTGTGGCTTTTTGTTTTCCAGGATGTCGAAGAAGGTATGTGCTCGTTCTCTTAAATATTCCGCTTACGGCTGCGTTTCTGTTGGCGCGTGAGGAACCTCCGCGGCGTGTTTCCAACCTAGGGCTAGGATAGCAGTCAGCGTCTCTCGCTCCGACACCTCTAATGGTCGTAAGGCCGATAGGCATAGTCACCCATTCCATAGCGACGAGTCATAGGAGAAGATTGGCCGTATGTCTGCCGTATACAGGCGTATTTGTGTCTCTATGGACATAAACAGCGTTTTTAGCAGCGGTGAGAGATTTAGGCGTCAACCCTATGTTTTGCGCGACTGGCTTAGGGTGTGGCGGAAGGTGAGGCTTCGGTCCAGGACGACAACAAGGAATGTTACCTAATCTCGCCTAGGCGTTTCTACTTTGTCAACGAGAGTATCCCCTGGTTCTCGCCTCTTTATTGTTGAGAAAAAGTTCACCTTTGTCTTCGTCGCATTGATGGCAATTCTCCACGCGCGTACCTTTTAAGAAGGCGGTCCACCGCCCTCTAAAGGTATGTTACCGCCAGGTTTGGTCTCCATGAAGTGGTCTCAATCGCCATGTCTTCTGTGTAGAGGGCTACCATGGTTATGTTGTCGTGGTCCATTGGGATATCCGCTGTGTTCAGGTTAAATGCTCTTAAGATCGGTCCGAAAACCGACCCCTGCGGCGCTCCTGCTGCGATGTTTCGCGGCGTTGACAGAGCGTGCCGCCAGGCGACCAGGAATGTCCTCCCCATCAAATGGGGTTCCAGGAGCCATCAATACCATCGCGGAAAACTCTGCCGCCGAAGTTTTCGCAACAAACCTTCGTGCTACACCCAGTCGAAGGTATTTTGCCCGTCAAAAAAGGCTCCGGCTGAGAAGCATCCCTTGTTGAAGGCATCGGTCACCCAGTCGATGAGGCGGACTTGTTGGTGGGTGGTGGAGAATTCCGTGCGGAACCTGAAATGTGACACTGGCAAGATGGAGAATGACGCAATACAATCGAGTATTCGTGGAATAAGAAGAATGTGCTTCAAGAGTTTACCGAGAGTCGTAAGGAGCGCTATTGGACGATGGTTTTCCACCCTCCGTTGGTTTTTCGGCGGCTTCGGTGGGAGGATGATGTGGGCTGTCTTCCACACAGCCGAGAAGTGCCCTATCGCAAAGCATGCCGTGAAGAGGATAGTCAGATGTGTAGCTCGGGAGATTGGCATTTGATAAAGTTTCTCATTTGGTATTTCGTTTTCTCCAGGCGTCTTCCGCGGCCGTAGTTCCCGTAGGACTTTGTGCAGGTCCGCCTCATTGGCGACGGACGCCAACTTCCTCGACGTCACCCGTGCTTTCGACCGCGTGTGGCCCAAAGGCCTCATGTAAAAAAGCATAACCTCGATTTCCCCCTTCGCTTCTCCTTCTCGCACGGAATTACCTTACCGATCGTACGTTCCGCGTGTCGTTGGATGATGATTCCCTCTCTTCTGTAAAGAGAGCCGAGGCGGGCGTGCCGCAGGGCTCTCTTACCAGTCCTCTGTCATTCAACTTGTGCGTCAAAGATATGCTATATACACCTGACACTCCACTTTACACGTACTCTGATGACACTGCCATCGCCGCAACATCTCAAACACGCTCCGCGAACATCAGACGACTTACCGCACACCTTGACAAACTGCACCAGTGGACACGAACCTGGAAAATACGAATCAATACTGACAAAAGTTACCTATTCATTTTTCTCGCAGACCGAAACGCACACCCCACGTTTCTCTTTTCCTCTAGCTACACATTATATCGAGAGCTTCTTCGCACCGATTTCTTGGTGTCATTCTAGACAACCAGTTCACTTTCCAGCCGCACCTCGCCTTTTGCTGTCACAAGGCATTGGGTGCAAGGAACCACCTCGGCTGCCTCTCATCCGTTTTTTCCTCCTCTGGGTTTCGCCGAAAGGATGCGACTTTATCGGTCGATCATTCGCCAGCAGTTCTATCCGCTTTTACCGTGTTTTCCGCATGGAAAACCCTCTGGCGTCACCTTGAGACCATTCAAAATATGGATCTTCGGGCGCTATTCGAATGCAAGGTTTGTATTAAAAGTATCAGTGACAGTTATTTCCTGTCGGGTGCGAGAAGTACTGAATTCAGACCTCTAGTTAAGTGTGTGCATGATCGCAGATTATATTGGCATTAATAGAATGCCAGTCCGCACCATTATCAATGAAGTCTTGTTGATGCGAAAGATCTGTGCTAAACCCGCCCTGAAGGTCTTGACGGACGACCAAGAGCAGAGTCGAGGGTCAACTTACGAGGACCTTCTGAAACGACATCGCGACGATTCCCTAACCCCCTTAAAGACGCAATTTGGCAGACTTTTCCCCATTCAAAGTAAAATTCATCCCCAAAGGACACCACCGTGGGACCTTTAGTGCCGTCAACTTGCAAGCGTACTTTAAAGGGCCATCCGGAATCCGCCAACCAGGGAGCCGTCGTTTCGTGGAATAGCCGCGGGTAAAAGTGTATTGGCACTCAACGGGTGTACTTGAAAGAATTCGAGGCATTGTAAAAATATCTGAAACAAATCTATTTTTCCGAAAGTTTTTCCCATTCTTTTTATGCAAACCACGTAGAATGGAAAAAGAAAAAGTGAAGATCCCGCTAGGAGGGCCAGGAGGAAAATAAATATCACAACCTAGGAACAATGTGAAACGGTTAGTTATCCGATAGTTCGGGAATTAACACTGATTCGAGAAAATGGAGGACAACAGTTAACCAATCTCAGGTTTAAAACGCCGGTGGTCATGTTGATAATGAGCATTTGGTCATTTATTCTCTACGTGTTTGGTGTTATCGAAAGTTTAAGAAATGATAAACCTTTTGTTCTCTAGTGAAACCAATGACGATTCTTCCTTCAAGAAGAATGCTCTGTTAACAGCAATTTGCGAGCATTCGTGTAACTCTTCCGGCCATTCCTTTGCTCCCCAAAATCTTCCCGTCCCCACGCTCTGGCGGTTATTTCCTGCATTAGCCCCGGGCGGAGGCGGCGAAGCTAAAAATTATTTTCATTGCTCCCCATATGTCTGTTTTCGCTCTCGGGTGGTGTGGGGGGAGGTCGACGGCGGCAGATTCTTCGTCCTCGTGGGCTTCCAAGCCCTTTACCCCACCTACGCTCATCCCAACCGCCCCCCCTACAGCACCCCACTCTTTCTTTTGACGCATGAGATTTCCGAGTTGAAAGGAAAACGCAATCATCTCTCGCGTCACTTTCTCCTCGTTTGCGCCCTTGCTCCTTCTTTTGTTAACCCAGCCGCCCCCAATTTCCATTGAGAAGAAATACAGAAGATGGATTCCCCTCTCTTACTTTCCCTTTTCTCCTTATCCTCCTCATTCCCCTCTTTCCCAGTTTTATTCCCATTTTTAATTTTATTTTACGCCCTACTTCCTCGCCTTTTCTGTAAAATGTGTCTTATTTTCGTCATTTAATGGCAATGGAAGAGGTTCTAAAGTCAAATTTGGACTTTCCCATGTTTATTAATGTACTTATCGTCCACAAATAGAATCAGATGGACCCTTCAGACACTATAACAAATTTCTCTGGATTTGTAATCAACTCCCAAGTAATAGAAATGCAATTCAGTAAATTTAATAGCTCATTATACTCCATACACCGCTTTGTGTCTAACAAAAGGCATGCTACTTTTTCTATCTGTCTACTTTGTTAAATGTTTTTCCTTCCGTCACCCGTTTAACAACATTTTGCCTCTGAGAACCTCATATATCGTACAATCCACATATTTCTTCGACCATTTTAGGTATTTATGTACTCATTCACCTCCCAAGGCACGTCTGATGTTTATTCGTGTATATTTCTTTCCATTAAACTTAAGTTTAGCTACCTTTCTTCTTGGTAACAGTGTCTCAAGGAAGCTGTACTCATTCTGGAGCCATTGGGCCTCTGGAACCCTTTTCCTTGTTTGCTCCATCTTCCGCCATGTAACACAAAAATAAACCATGATAATCAAGTTGGTTTTGCAGGTGACGCAAGAGCAATCTTTGTACTTTAGCAAGCCCTCTGCAGCGTGCGATATTCACATATTCCGTGTTATTTTGGTGCCAGGTCCTTTACCTGTGCCGACTGGTGCGGCCCCGAAAGATGTGGTACCGAACATCACATATCGTGGATGAAGCGGAGGGTTCCTTTGGGTTTATCCTTTGGTCAGTTGCCGATTGCGTTAACCATAGGACTTCCATGCCCATCTCTCATTGAACACCGATCTGATTAAATTTTCCAGTGCTAATTCTACTTACTATCTGTTGAATTGATTTTTATGGAAGCAGCTACGAATTATTATTTTCTCGTGTTGCCTCATCAGCCTATCATTATCTGGACCTTTTCATGAATTTATATACGATTCCAACGTTTCATTTCATATCTTACTTAATTTCGAATTCCATTCGTTCTCTTCTTTTAACTTCAATCGTTGAGGGCTATGCTACCTAAAAAAACAAGTTTTTAACCATTTATTTCATTTATTTAACTTATTTAATTATATTTTAATGTTAAAGTCTTCTCCCTTTGCCTATTATCTTTGTATTCATTGTCTAAACAAAAGTTTAGCAATTTCTAACTGGTCCAAAATAAATGGGACTGCGTAACAGAATATGATCCCGTATTCAATGAGTCAGTAACAGGCTTCATTTTTCAAATTACAAATGCAAATGAGTTATATTTTGACTCGGGAAGCATTAATATGTATGCATATAGGAGATTATATGAATTAATATACACAGGTTAGAATCCAGATAGAAGTGCAGTTTGTCGTTTCCGTATTTTAGTAGGTTGCTATTTGTTCTCCAGATGAGGGTTGTTTTAAAGGGTACTAATGTGGTGCTGATAACAAATGGCCATTTTCGCGTCATACTGTTGCTGAAGCCATCTGAAATCATCTTTCACTATCCCAGTCAATTTTCCTCTGACTCGCTTCGTTGAAACCGTACAAACCATGCCCCGAATCATTTGTTTTCCCTCTGCCTTCTCGCCTTGCTATCGATGTCACCCGCTTCTCTCGCTTTGCGCATAAATCCATGGCTATTGTGAAAACTGGGTCGTGTTCTCAAATTTCCCGAGGGCGTGACGTCTGAAGGGCCTGCGATGGCCGTTGTGCAGGCTACGATCAACTTCAGGTCTAAAAAAGAGGATTCAAATGTGCAAGGACTTTCAAACCGTCTTTTGAATGGAAGTTTGGTGTATCAAATGTTACTACGTTTGAAAGGTTTCTCCGTGGCGAAGTGGGTCCCTTTTTTGAATAAGTTGCGAATTGTTTAATGGTCTTTTGCAATATGCGGCGGAAATTATAAGAGGAATACGCTGTTATTCGACATTAGCTCATATAGTAAACTGGAGAAAATATAAACGAACCTGACGTTGAAAGCGCAATACCGATATAAAGAAATCAAAGGTGCCTGAATAATTAATGTGAAATTCTCTGATATCAATGTAAACAAATAACTTAACTTTTTAACAATAAGTATGATGCACGAAAGAATCGCTTCTCGACAGCACGAATCGCTTCTCGAATGTTTTACACATAAACTAATCGCAAAAAGAAGTATCACCTGATAATGTTATTCCTACCGCTAAGTTATTCGTATTCAGAAAAATGTAAAGGAAAAATTACAAATTCCTAGAAAACGTTTTTTGCATACCTTATCATTAACGTTATTAAAAGTATTATATCATTATCCAAATTTATATTTGATTATTCCATTAATGTTGGAATTGCAGTTATATTTATTTTTAATAATTAAAGTCGGGTTGAGAATATCCAAACTAATAAATGAGTAATTTTAAGATATATTATCGGGTTGGTATTTAAATATTTTGAAATTTGGCTTTGGAAATTAATGAAAAATATAAAATGAACAGAAAAAAAAATAAATTATGTGTAGTAGTCGATGAGAGAAGGCTCTGCGAAGAAATTCAAGTAAGGAAGAAAAGTGGATGTTAAGAGGCAGTGAGATGCTGGAGACCGTAATTAAGGGGGAATGGTGGAAAAGTGATGCAGGGGGAGGAAAGGGACAGGCATATTAAAGGAGATAGGAAGTATGCTGAATAGAGAATCGGTTATTATAATGCTTTAGTCTGGGTTTTAAGGTTATTTTTGTGACGTTATTTTAAGCTTGCGAGTAGCGTTGTGAGTATTGTCAGGATACATCAAAAACCTTCCCCTACTCCATTGAATACTTGTGAAAAGTTTTTATTGGTTGTCATACTCTCTTATTGCGATGAGTAAAGCGATGAGGTAGAGCGTTCGCCTACCTACTGGGGGGTGCTGGCCTCAACGTCAGGATCACTTGGACAACTCAAATTCAAAACCAATTTGAGCAATTGTTTGTTGTCTAGAACTCGGTTCGTTGGAAATGAAATGGTGGCAATCAGTGGTCACCCAACCCCGAATAAGTGCCTTTCACACTAGCTTAAAGATTTAATTCGGGGTGGGATCCACTGTCGCCTATCGGAGACGATTTTTAAGCTATTATTTCTCTTTCTTATTATTATTATTATTATTGGCATTTCGTAAATATTCAACCATGCAACTTCCTGAAAAATTCTACTCAACAATATCATTTCCATTAAGAAGACCAGAGATTCGAGAGGGGATATGGGGATTACTATCCTTTATTAAAAATGCCATTTATCATGCTTATTGTCTTTGATTTTGTGACTTTTGAGTCTCCTGTAAAGCATTTTGCGGCTAAATGGGGTGATTAAGGTGGAAGAATGTAAAATAGGACGGAAAGGCACAGAAAAATGTGGTCAGATTGAATGAGAGCCACAAATAAGATTAGTAATAAGAACGAAGAAGGTGTGAAAAAATAATCTAGGCAAAGAAAAAGGTTCCTGAATATCAAATATTAACTATTAAGGGATAGGAAAGCGAAATTTCAGTGACAGGAAAGGGAATTCCGCTGTAACTCAAAATTCCGTGATAGAAATTGCCGATAGTTAAATAAAAACCGAGATATTGAAAGTCGATGTATATTAAAATGCGTTCGCTATTCCGATAGGAGTATTGCGAGAGAAATTCAGACTTAATAGTATATGTATCAATATAAATCTCGTGGGGATTCAATTTTTTTTATTGCTGTGAAAATCCATTTGATTGATTTATAACAATAGGTACCCCTATTCGGGGTTAGCACTGTTAAAGTAAGCAAATTCATAATTTTATATTCATAAAAACTAAATTTATGTCATAAAACAAATTTTAATATAATATTGAAAGTATTATACTTAAAGTTAGCGCATAAAATTTTAAAAAGTGCTCTGCGCATTTTTATTCATTAGATTTTATTATGCTGTTTATGTATTTTCAAGGCGTCAAAAATTCCGAAGTGAATCTTTTTATGGATTATTGCAATGATTAAAGTGAGTTAATTTCTATTGTTTCAATTACGGGGGGCATCGAGATGGGGTGGTGGCTAACGTTCTGGCTTCCCACTCATGGGACCCGGGTTCGAATCCCGGTGGCGGCAGAAAGCTGAACCACGTAAAATATATTATCTAAGAAACAAAATTATTCTGGATCTCGATGTGAGTAGTTATAATAATAGGATATGCCGTATTATCTTGCCTACCCTTTTAGTTTAAGTGATCACCTGTGAGTCTAGAATAATTTTGTTTCTCTCTGCAGTACATAAACTTTTTCTTCATAATAGCCTCCTACCTATCCTAATCTTCCCACTATTTTGTCGTTGGTATAATCCAAATCTTAGCATTTTCAAAGTTGCTGCGATGTTTCGTAAAATATTTTTGGCATTGATGAATTCCTTTCTTTTTTCGTGTACTTCAACACGAACAATCCCTAGCTTATCCGAAGAACACAAAGAGCCTTGTACTTATCCTGTGTTGTTATGTGTCGCATGTAATCTTCTCATTTGCTAAAGTTTGAGCGCACGAAGCCCCGACTGCATATGTTGACACTCTCGGTTAGTTACCGTCTGGCCCTTCGGCTCATTTTCACCTGGGAGAAAGTAGGCAGAGCGAACGAAAGTTTAAAATCGTCCTTGAAATTGGAGTGGTAGTAACAAATTTTATTTTAATTTTCTTGTAACACACCTACCTCGAGCGTGTTATCTCGCAATCATTACCGAATGCTAGGGATTCACGAAGGCCCTTGCAATGGTATTTCGTAACCTATATATATATATTTATTTATTCTATATAAACAGCGGTAGGCTTTGGATGAACACGGACTAACAAACTCTAAAGATCTACATCGTACATAATGTTATGCTTCGTAACCACGTAAACTGCAAATAATCGTTATTCAAAACACCATAGTTTCTACTATCCTTTATGCTTTTTTCCTTCTTCCCATCCTTTATTTACATGCCGAACTGTCTCCCATTCTTCACCACTTAAGCATTCAATTGAAAACGAAAATTCTCTGCGTTCGATTTTCTCGAAAAAAATCCTCTCCCCGTTTTTATTGTGCACTTCTTCCTTCGTTTTCCTTTTCTAGTTCACTTTTACCATTTTTTTCTCTCTGCGTCTGAGTAATCATCGCAAATGTATCGCATTTATTGAGCCATTTGATGCGAAAAGGAATGGTAAAAGTCGTTTTTTCCTCTCGCTGACGAGCGTTTTCACTATCATTATACCTCGGTCGTGAGAATCGATCGATAATTCCCCATCGCCCACCCGCAGCTGTTCTCCTCTTTTCCAAGCCAGACAATGACGACTCGAGAATGTGTGCGTAAGGAACTTTAAGTCTCGTCCCTTCGCACACCCTTTTCCACTCTCTCTTTACCTCCATCGGTCCCACTCCCAATCCCCTTAGCCGTCCATCTTACCTCACGGCCTACCTTACCTCGGAGAGCGCACCCCTACATCCATCTCCACCCTCCCATCGCTTCTACTTTTCGCCGAATTTTGGAGACATTCCTTAAAGTCACGCCCACTCGACACCTTTTCCCCATTTCCCTCCTCAACCTTGCCCGAGGATGATTTCTTGAAGATTTAAGAGGTCGTGCTTGGTTGATGGGAGAGTGTTCCACTCTTCCTTTTCCATTCTCACCCTCTCCTTCCCCCCGTATCTCTGCTCCCGAAATCCCACCTCACTTTCTTGGTGCCTCTATCAACTACGGGCCCACCTCTGGATCTCGTATCTCATCGTCATCTGCATGAACAAGGGAAAATAAATTGCAGGAGGATGGATAGGAGTTCTAAAGCTACTCCTCTTCTATGCTGTTTTCCCTTTTTGCCTAAATCACTGAGAAAATAATGCAGAAATTACCCTATCCAGCTGTGCATAATATTCCGCAATGAACAGGAAGTATGCATGAATGGAAAGTAATATTCAGTAGATTTTAATATTGCAGGCTCATGAAAAGTGGCTCAGGCTCTTCTTTCACAGGAAAATGATTTATTCCATTTTTAAACACCATGCGTGAACCCTTGTTATTAATCGTACGTACATTAAAACGAGGGGAACATTATGTTAAACGATTAACTATTGATTATTTCTTATATAGTATGTATAGCTTAGTAGAATGTTTGCGAAGTATGATGCGATTAATGAGGACAAAAGGCTTGCGAATACTGATAGACAGATAGCTTGTAAATTGCGCGCATGTATCAAAATGAATACGTGTACAAAGAAACAATAATGGTTGTTCATAAGAATGTTCTACTTTCTGTATCATGGTGTGGAATCAGATCTTTTGGATAACAGTAAAAGTCAAATTACAGCTTAGGTTCGGTATGGTGTATGGCCTTAGAGGATGCTGTAGACCGAGGAAGTTATGGCAGAATGTGGTTGAATAAACTATCATGACACTCGTTCTTAAAATTACGGGAAAAAATATGTGAAAATGAAATATGCAAAATAATTGTACTGGACAGGGTAGTATGGAAGAACTTAACATTAGGAAATGTTTAAGAGGAAATTGTGCAATTATAGTCTTTACTTAAAATCAGACTTCATTTTTGGCTTCCTCTACCTCATAGCAGAGTAGCTTAAATGGTAATAATGCAAGTTAAAGCATACTAAGACATTCGGAATAATGATCACATGATTATAATAATTACTTCACCATTGTGATAAACGTGATCGCATTTTACGTAGTTTTTTTATATTTAGATTTATCTCTCTTTTATATATCTCTAATTATTTATGTCCGTCTCTCATTCATTCACGTGGCTATACTTGGGCAAATATAGAAGAGAACCTCGAGGGAAATGAAATAAAAGTTGCAAATTTATTTTTAATTGATTGATATGTTCTTGAATAATCCTGAAGGACAGTTGCATTAGTGAATATTTGAAGTGTGTTCTTTGGTGAACTAAGATAATTAAAGTTTTTTCTTTGCAAACAATTTCTAAAACAGTGCAAAATCATATCTTTCCTATCAATGCCCTCGGGTTTACAAAGAGGTATGAGTCCATGAAAGACACCAGAAGTTACGAGGC
Source organism: Hetaerina americana (assembly GCF_022747635.1). Taxonomy (NCBI): domain Eukaryota; kingdom Metazoa; phylum Arthropoda; class Insecta; order Odonata; family Calopterygidae; genus Hetaerina; species Hetaerina americana. Next base: position 29,568,904 of record NW_027287205.1, read on the forward strand.
GAAGAAAATGCATAAACACTTGAATCTTGCGTGACGATTTGTGCAGCTTGGAAACATGGCAGTTGAGGCAAGAGGATAAGCGTACTTTAGAAACTTTTGAGATATAGGTGTGGAGAAGAATGGAGAAAATGAAATGAACGGAAAGGAAAACAAACAATGTAGTTTTAAGGCAAGATAGAGGATGAGTGATGACTCATGGAAGAAGTGCGAAGAAAGTAGGGCAAGTGGCTGTAGGAAAATTAAACAGACGTAATGGGAGTCTAAAGACGCTGACTAAGAGTAGAATGCCGGGAAGGAGAGTTCTAGGGAAGAACTGAAAAACGCCTTTTGGATGGCAGTATTGTTATTATGAAGCATTTCGTTTAAGGTTATTTTGTGTCATGTAAATCAGGACTTAGGAGAGAAAAAGTGTCTAGTACAGAGGACCACCATCAATATACTGGCGTAAGGAAACGTGCATAGGTAGTATACCCTTCTACTCTGGTGTTAATCATAAAATTTATTCCAAATTTTAAAATATTTTTTTTAGCATCTCGGTCCCACGTTGCGGTTGTATAAAACTCAGCTATCAAATGTGAGTATTCAATCGTAAATCCATTTCATCTTCGACATAAAATTTTCACTTCACTGCCATAATGAGCCGCCATCTTTCTTTTCTCTTATCTTTTACTCTCCAGGCCTTAATAAGTTTTCGTTACGAGCGTAGTGAATGCATTAGCAACACCTAGAGTATATGTAAAAAGAAAAGTAGTAATCTTACCTTAAAAATGGAGTTTACTCTTTTCGAATGCTCCCTATGGAATCCCGTATCCTGTATGGAAACTTATTATTCAAATTCAGAGCAAATAGAGGAAAGAGCTGTTCTTTAGAGACTGAATTTTTCTTGATAAAATGTAATCTGGTGCTGTTTGTAGGGTTTCTGAGGATGGACACCCCGAAATCAGATTAAAGCTGTTAAAAGTTACACCAAAGTATTTTAATTCCGACAGGGAAGAAATTCAATGCTACGCACCAAAGCGAATAGTTTAGATATACTTGTATGTTGTAAACCCGCGTCATTAATCAAGTAGAGAGACCTAGCTTAGAATAGAACATGAATGTCACTTTTCCCACGAAAGATTAGGAATCAGAATAACTGCAAGGGACTGCGGTGGCGGAAAAATATACATTTTTTAATTATAAGTAACGTAGAATGATGTACTTTTTAAAATCTTAACCATATTTTTTTATTCTTCTTGATACTAGGAGCTCGTCTCTCCATGGCAGTGAAGTATTTTGCTGTTAGATACCGCAGTTTATGCAGCTCTTGTTAACATAACACCATTCTTTGACTTTGTTTCTATATTAGTAAGTGGTAGAGAGCATTTAAGTAACAGTAAAATTGATGCATCCATCGAGGAACTTGAGTTCCTTCCTTCTCTTCCTTGAGAAAGGTGGCTTGTACCACCAAAAATTCGAAACTTAGTGAGTTTCTTTACTTTTTTGTGTTCCTTTGTTTTTGTCTGTGTCCACTAGTGCTAAATTTTATATGTTATTATAAACGTCCGTAAGACTTTCAAAAAAGTATTATATAAATATATATATATATATATATATATATATATATATATATATGTAGACATATATATATATGTTTTTTTAATATTTATATTTATGTATTTATTGATACCAAATACGGTTTAAAGATCTAGAATGAACGACCTTTGACCTTAAGGTTCTAAGGTATGTTTAAAGAACTTAACTAATGATGTCACATGTCATAATATAGTCTGCAGAAGACGCATTTTCCTCGGATTTTACTTGAAATGCCCGTATATTTCGTCTGTATGTAATAGCCTTGAAGTACACTGGTGAATCGATTAATAATTTAAAGGAGTGTTTAAAAATGCGCTACTAATAAAATTTTAATTTTTAGTGAAAATAATTTAATTTATTTTAATTTAATAAAAGCAAACATGAATATAAAGATAAACTAGAAATGCGGATGCTAGCTTTTCAAGATCTCTTAAAAATGAGTGCAAATATGAAAACATTCAAGTAGCGAACACTTCGTGTTTTGTGCGGGATAGAATATAAAAAGTAGCCTACTACTTGGATGTGCGTTTGCGCATTCCCTGAAAACTGTTTCACATTCCTGTAGAATTTTAGTGCTTCTAAAAAATGAGAGAAAATTTCTCCAGCATTCCTTTCTTCGATCTTCTTATAGCATCCATGGTCACTCGCCTTGACAAAAGTCCGCTCTTCCACTTGCTCTCCCATTACTGCTCCCTGTATTAAAGACTTCAATATCCTGCTACCTCCAAAAATTCCGTCCACACCAGCCGCAGCCTAATGTCGCCTTTGTACGTTCTGTCGTCCTCCATACAAAATTTAGTTCATGTTTCCCTCATTAAATCGCTTATTTTATTCATCCTCCATACCGGCGTGTGGTATTCTCCTGTTTAAGGTTCATCTTTTTTCTTAAAGGCTTACCTTGAAACGCTACTACTTCGTCCTTATTTTTTTCACAGTTTTTCTTTGCGCTTTTTTTGAGTCTGCGGCCGTTATTCCCATCTTTCCGTGACTGCTTCCTGTTATTACTTGGTAGTCTACCGTTGACGGTAGGTTTTTCATGGACAGATTTAAAATGCTAACATTTCTTAGCCTCACGTAAGAATACTCAACCTGACATTGAGCTATCCTTCAAATCGGCATGCGTTTTATCTCCCATCATTCTATCCAACATGTTCTCTCCTTCCTCGTTAACCTAACGTCAAAGTCTACGACATTCTTTCTCCAATCAAAACACCTTCCATCCATTTTTTCTGCCTCTTTTGGATTTCTTTCAGTAACCCTATCTTTTTCCTCACCAAGCGTTGTGCTTCGTTGTTTTTTCGTACAATTCTGTGCCTTTTCTACCATTCAACACACACTCACACTCACCCAAACGTCTCCATCTACGTGAATTACACTTTCTCCTCCCGAAAATCGTGATTCCCCGTATCCATTTCCTGAATTCGTAAATTAGAAGAGAAATATTAACATAAAGGGATTAAATGAAGAGGGCAGGGTACTTTAAGGGGAAGAAACATAGGAAATCTTGTTTGCTTATCACTTTCCTTACACTGATATCCCTACTACCTTGACTATCTTAGTCCTAAAAACGTCCAAACTACAATGCAACAACTTCAGAGTGTAAAAATCATTCGCCTTGACTGGGATTCGAACCCAGATCCCTCAATATCCGGTGAAGTGCTTTAGTCAAGGCGAATCCCAGTCAAGGCGAATGATTTTTACACTCTGACATTGTTGCATTGAAATGCACATCAGCGGATGACTCTGTTAAAAGTTACTGTTGCGGCATCTCCCGCAGTTTCTTTGGAATACGTCCAAATTAGATAAGCTAATCTTACCTGTTGTGTTATTAGCCCACAAATGTTTAGATCATAAGCTGGAGCAATTGGAACAGTTTACCTACCTTAGAAGTGTTTTGGATCACGATGGTCAAAGTATTTGGGGTATCAGAATAAGAATTGCTGCTGAAAAAATAACGTTTACATGCTACCTAAACTAACACCTTTTTAAACTTTAAGTTCCTCATCCTCCTCATTTTATCTCTTTATGTCAATTTTCCTATTTTCGGTCCTGGCGTCAGGAGATTAATATGGCGATCGTGAAATTCTGAATTTCATGGAGGGTGAAATGGACTTCCTGAAGCACACAATTAAAGTCTGGAGAGAGAAGAATTAGGCACAGGAAGAAAAAGGGAGAGAAACTGGAGAGGTCGCTGATTTTGGCCAATATTCCGGATCATATCCCCCGGCGAGATAAGCCAATATCTTTCATTCAACTTTCCCTTTTTCTGTAAAGCGAAAATATCTCTTTGCAATAGAATTCCTTTCCCCCATCGCCGCAGATTCGTTCCGTTGGACTTGCGCCGGTGCTCTGAAACCCAATTACGGCACGGTTCAAACCTTTCACGCCATGTAACTGCCCCATTGTGATTCCCAACTCGCCCCCCAAACCATTTCCTCCCCGCAAAGTCTATTATTCTGCCCATGCACGTGCGCCGTAAGAGGTGTTAGGTATCTTGTCTAAGTCCAAGTAGTAACATGAAAAGGGTTAAAGGATTATGGATTGGTTGTGGAGCTTTCAATTGAGTGGGTGACGGGAAAGAAGATTCAGATACTATCCATCGTCGTTCCCTTAAATCGGGGTATTGAGTGCGTGTAGAGCACAGATTGTGGTTTGGGGATATGAGCCAGGTGTAGGCATACAATTAGTATTTTCAGGCTCATTGTTGTAGAAGTTTTGGGACACATCACTGCACCTTAAGTGTTATTCAGAGGATCGTTGAATTGAACTTTCTACATGCGTAGATCTTCATCTTTCTCAGTAGTGATGAATGGCTCCTTCTCGAAATTCCACCGTAGTTCCCTCCCCTCTCGTCACCGTTACCTCATATCCTTCGAAACTTTTCCGTCTGCCTCCTACTTCTTCCTTTATATACAATTCTCCACTTTATTCCTCTTCTTGCTCGCGGAAATCCCCCATAATGAATACTCTCTCATTCTTCCACTCCGTAAAGACAAATCATCCAAACCAATGCCTCGGCAAATAATACATGCAAACTTCAAAACGCTGGCAGATCGTGTCCTAAGATGAAACAGATTAGAGTGTGTTGACAAGGCTGGGAACTTACAGATAAGATATCTGCGAGGGGTTCAACGATCTGAATATCATTTCTTTCCGATGCATGCACGCAAGGCGATCCAAAAGGCCTTTTGAACGTGATATAAGTTTGCTTTCCCACGAAATCTCAAAGACAGTTGAATGAGCGTAATACTATACATTAAGAAATTCTCTAAGTAAACCCAAGGATAATCAGTTTTCAGTGGAAGTTCAGACATTTGATATGAAGTACTGAAACACCTTAACATTTATTTTTTTGTATAACCCGAAGGGAATATTTTAAATAACATTACTTTCAGTCAATTAATGTTAGATGCCTAGTGTGTATCTATTGTTTAATTTTAGATGGATATACATATATATATATACATATATATATACGCATATATATATATATATATATTACTATACATCCATATTTTTTGTTCCATGCATATCATTATTCTCAAATTGTCTTTCAATGCCTAAAGATGGTGCTCACAGAAGTGTTTCCTTCTTTGCATTTTAGACATTTAACCAAATCTTATGACTAGGGAAAAATGCATTAATAGCTAAATAAAATGCTTACAATTTTAAAACACGGTTAAGAAAAATGCTGGGCTAAAACATAATTCAAAGAAAAAAATAACTTATTGATATTCTCAGCTCAGGCGTCCAAAATGTTCGATGCGAAGGTATGTGAATACCCCGTTAGGCTAAAATTTGTACTCGGATACGAAATTCGTAGCGTACGTCGCCTTACGGTCACGGAGGACGGAAAACCGGTCCCAATAGATCGCCACGTAGCGAACGTGGTAAAGACTCCATCGGCCATCGCCCCCGGGGACATCCGCCAGCTCTGCCACTGCTACGTCACTGTGGAGCGTTACCGTGGAGACAGAGGTCCACTCCAGTGCAGCAACTGCATGCGGTTTGGACACATCGGCATAGCTTGCTGGTGTGCGAAACGCTGCATGCGCTGTGCTGGAGCACACGCAGTGGAGGAATGCTCCCGAGGAAGGGGAGATGAGGCCATCTGTGCGAACTGCGGAGGACCTCATGCGGCCGTCTCTCGCCGGTGTCCCGCCTTTCAGGAGGCTGAGCGGCGACAACACGCCAACGCACGCAAGCCAGCACCAGGGAAGCAGGCGCCCAAGAAACCGGCAGCGGAACCGGGAGAAAAACCATTCCGACAAGTCGATCACGCTACAACCTACGGAGCAATCCTGAAGGGCCCTTCTAAGGACAAGGTTCAGGCTGTCTCCGGAGAAGAGGGGAACATGGAGGTGGATATCACAGATCCACCCAGGGATGCTGAGGCGGTCCGAGAACCACCACCAGCGCCAGCCGTAGGAGAGGCCAACAAGGGGAACTTGTCACCCCCCGACAGCCTCCCTCCGAAGGAAGAGACCCTTCCTTTTTCTTCCGAAGGGAAGAAGAAGAAAAAGAAGCAGAAGAAGAAATCCCCGATCACCACCGGGGAAGAAGGAAAAGCCATTACGAAGCCAACCCAGAGGGCGCTTGGGAACACCCTCCGAACGGCAAGTGAAGAAGGCGAAAAACCAAGGCAGAAAGAGGAAAAACGGAGAGAGGGGACATCAACTGATAAGTCTCCAGTTTCCGCAGAGTCCTCGCTGACACCAGACAGAGAGGACCAGGAATTATGGCAGACCATTGCCGTTATTGCATGCACCTTGAAGAAACTCGTCACCTCGACGCAGGGCAAACTTCTCCTCTCACTCCTGGAAGAGCTGGTGCGCAGCAGGATCGGAAATTCAACCAACCATGGCTGAACGACCCATCCTGCTTGCGCAATGGAACGCCAACGGAATTCTTCGCCGACGCGAGGAATTACGGGCGTTCCTCCAGGAGAAGGGAGCCATAGTCGCTGCTGTCAATGAGACGCACCTTCGGCCAACGGACGCCTGGAGGTTACCTGGCTGGACCATCTATAGGGCGGACAGGGATCCCAGGCGACAACGACTTAGAGCATCAGGAGGTGCGGCCATCCTCGTCCACAGATCCATCGAGCACCGAGCATGTAGAGAGATTTCTCACCCGCATGCGGAGGCTGTTTCGGTGGACGTACGGACAAGAGGAGGATGGCTCCGGGTCTCATCTCTGTATTTCCCACCCGGGAAACCTTGGGATCCGGATCTCATCCAGTACCTTGCCGGGGACAGCGGACCATCGGTCATCTTGGGGGACCTGAATGCCAAGCATGCTACTTGGAATTCACGGTCCTCGAACCCGAGAGGAGAATCCCTGCGTCAGCTAGCAGATGCAAAAGGCCTAACCATCTTAGGACCGGCGATACCCACGCACGAACGAGGGGACGTTTTAGACATTGCGATTGCTCATAATGTAAGGACGTCCCTGAGTTTGTACACATGCGTGGAACTGTCGTCGGACCACAACCCGATCATCCTAGCAGTGGGGAGCCGAATCCCAGTGCTGTCTTCCACCCGGCGATTGGATCTGTCGTCGGCCGATTGGAGCAGTTTCCGCAACATCATCGCTGAGGAGCTGCCAAGAGAGCCACTGGAGCCGACTTCACCGGAGATGGCCGATCAAATGGTCAGCCACCTCACCTCTGCAGTAGACGGCGCAATGAAGGCCTCGATACCGCTAAAGGAACAACGGAACTCGTATCTTAGGGTTCCACTTCCAGCGGCGGTTAGAGGCCTCATTGCGCGGCGAAACAACGTGCGGCGCCAATGGCAGAAATATCGTACAGCGGATGTGAGAAGGCAGCTCTCAGAGCTCAACGTTGCGGTACAGGATGCCCTCCGGGAGGTCCGATCGGACCACTGGGAGGCGCATCTGCGGGAGGAGCTCCTTTCGGAAGACGGCAACGAGGACCTGCCGTCGGTGTGGAAGATATGCCGGAGGCTGCGGGCTCCTCAAAGACTGGACCCGATTATTACCGACGGAGACAGAGAGGCACGATCTCCCATGGAGAAGGCGGAACTGCTCGCTGATCACTTGGTCTGCAGCTTTTCACCCAATCCTGGGAATTCCGCTTCTGCCGAGATTGAAGAAGAAATCGAGGCGTTTGAAAGAGCCGGAGACGCCGGTCTGAAAGACGCCTCGGAAATTCCGAGATTCGACGAGAAGGACGTCAAAGAGGCAATACGTCGCCTCCGCACGAGGAAGGCCCCCGGAAGCGACAACATTCCCAATGTGGTCATTCGGGAGCTTCCAAAGGCGGCGGTGAAGTACCTGACAAAGCTCCTAAATGGCTGTGTCAGGATTTTCTACTTCCCGACCACTTGGAGAAGAGCGAGAATCGTCTGCCTGCCAAAGTCGCAGAAATTGGAGGCTGGTCCCGGAGAATTCCGGCCTATCTCCTTGCTCGACGGCTTCGGTAAGATATTCGAGCGACTGCTGCAACGGCCGCTGACTGATTTCGTCCGGGAGAATGACATCCTCCCGGAGGAGCAGTTTGGTTTCCGTGCGCAGCATTCCACAGTCCATCAGCTGGTGCGAACGGCGGATTTCATCACGGACAGCTTCAACAGGAATAGGGCGGTTGCTGGGGCCTTCTTCGACGTCAGTAAGGCGTTCGATCGCGTCTGGCATCCGGCTCTCTTGTTGAAGATGAGACGACTCCATTTCCCACCTTGGATTGTTCGGATGGTTCACTCCTATTTGAGAGACAGGACATTCACCGTGCAATGGCTCGGGGCGAATTCAGGGGTGCGTCGGATCTCCGCCGGCGTGCCCCAGGGATCAGTCCTCGGACCACTGCTTTACAATATCTACTCCCACGACATTCCAACTCCACGTGGGAACCTCGAGATCCTGTCTCTCTATGCCGACGACACGGCCCTCTTGTGCTGCTCCTGGCAGAAGGTGACCGCGGTGCGAAGACTGCAGAGCGCTGTGGCGGATCTCCTAGAATGGTACCGCCGATGGCGCTTTGCTGTTAACGCACAGAAGACGAAGGCGATCATCTTCCATCCGGGAAATGGTCGGCCGCCAGGAGTGAACCTAACTGTGAATGGAGTCGCCCTACCGTGGGAATCCGAAGTTACCTACCTCGGAGTGCTGATGGACCGGAAACTCCTTTGGAACGCCCAAGCGCTTCGTGTACGCAGAAAGGCATTCGCGGCGCTTAGTCGGCTCCGGCCGATTATCCGCCCGCCGGTCCTGAGTATGGACACGAAGCGTAGACTGTACCAAGCGTGCGTGCTGCCTGTCATCACGTACGCTGCTCCGGTATGGTCAGGAGTGTCGCGAACGAGTCTCGCTCAAATTCAGGTGGTGCAGAATTCTGCTCTTCGTGACATCATGTCACGCGGTCGTTACGCCCGCGTTTCCGAGATGCACGAGGACGGAAAGCTGGAAACCCTGGACGTCCTTCTGCCTAGAATATCTGGGAAATTCTTCAGAAAAGCGGCAGAAGCGGAAGTAAAACTGATTCGCCGGGTTGGCGACATAAGGGTCTGGCCATGGGACCGCTACAAGCGCCCCATAGCATCCCAAGACGAGCAAGACACCCTTCCGGCAAAGAAGAAGCCAAGGCTGCTCTGAGCGGGAATAAATCAAACGACTGACAACGCAGAAGAATTCTTCCCGCCTTAGTAGCCTTGGAGGCTGGAAAGGCGCGGTGTAAGGGCTACGCAAGAGCCCTTGCAAGCAACTGCTCTCCTGTACTTGGAACTACATAGACATTTTAATTGGTATGGGAACAAATTGCGATTTTGAAAAAGGTCTTTAGTAAATAACTCATTTTCGTTACATGCATTTTATTGCTGTGTCAATATTCTCAAAATTATTTTTTCCTCGCATAACACTACTTTAACTTTCACATTACAATTCATTAAGTACATAAACACCGGCAGATAAATCAACCATATTTTGCAAGAAAACATTTCTTCCAGCCAAAAATTATATTTTTTTCACCATTTTGTTTAAATTCTAAAACGTACTCTGATTCTCTTTCTTTATTTTTTACGTAGTTTGAATATTTGCCATCACTGAAGAAAAAAATAAATTGCAAACATATCTCTTTATTTTTGTCTGGCACGTCATACAAGACTTGGTCGTATAGTGTCGGCTGTAAGTTCACCTACTTTGAAGTGTTTTTATAACAACCGAGCGTCAAATCTACTTTTTGGTGATTTTTCATCATAATACATCGGCCCACCATTTACTTAATATTACTGAATAACCAAAAGCATTCTACCTTTCCTCAACTCTAAAAAACTGACTTGACATAGATTAACAAGCATAAGATCATTTTTTGATGTAATATCTAAAAAAAACTAGCTGCAGGCTTTGAAATTTTTAATGCTGATTTTTCTCGGTAAGATAGTGGCTTCTTACTCAAGCAATCTACATCTACTTTTAAGCCGACGGAAGGAAGTATGGTATGAATGGTTAGATCACTTATGCATGAGATAAGTACTATTTTATCTAATGGTAGCAGAAGGCAAACTTTTATTTTTAAGTCAATATGTTGGTAGGTGGGTTTTTTAATGCCGTGAAAGTAAATTGTGGGGAGGAATATCATTTCCTTTCTCAGTTTTTTCGGCAGTAAATTCCCCCCAGAGCCTGGTTTTGGTTCCGTTTGTCAATGTAATAATGGAACCGGAATGACCATCTCCAAGGGAGTCATTTAGGCTCTCCGACTTAACTTACTAGCCAGCGTTGTCCTCTTTTACTCTTCCTTTCTCATAGCTCCTCTTCTTATTCGTCCCCCAACATTTTCGGAAGGACCGCCGCTCCATACATGAAAGGTTTACCCATGTGAATATGTCTGCAACTCACTTGGTGATGGCATGACTTTTTAAGCTTAAACCCGAGTCGTCACGAAATAAGCTGTGTGAAGGAAAGTCGAGTCTTTACGTGTCAATTTGGAACGGTTGCCTTAAAATGGCACTTTAAACAACGGATTTCAACCAACACGGTGGAATTCACATAAGTGCGAAGCTTAAACATAATATTAATGCTTAAGGTGGCTTTTTTTTGAGAATTTGCAAAAATTGTACGAATTTCTTTTTGTTCGCAGGGACATTTGAAGAAACGGAGAGATTTTTAGATTCGTTTCGGAAATCATATCCATCTATGCAAAGATCCTAACTTTCAAAATCGTATTTAACGTTAGGTTTAACTAATAAAACTTTTCCATAACTATTTCACCCGGATATTTTCCTAATAATTCTTTTTTAAAGCCTATTTTTTTTCGTGAGAGACTTCCCAGGTATGTCGAATGAGGTCTGATCATTTACCCAGTAAATGTGTTTTGGCGTTGAAAAAAAACAACAAGGTTCTGTAACCCCTAACCCCTTCTACTGAAAAAACGTTCCACAAATCTGTGTATACCCTTTTCATCCAGTGCCATTTCCCCCAGGCGTCTCTTGCTGTCGTTCCCTAGATTCCACCGGACGCTTGGGAAAAAATGTCAGCTCCTTTCTTCGGGTTATCATCCATCGCTTCGTCCAATGTGGGAAAATCTCCGCCACTTAAGAAGTGATCACAACTGCACTCCTATTTTTTCTCTTCCCTTAGTGGATACACAAACAAATATGAGATTACTAAGTATAGCTGAAATGTGGATCGAGGGATGCGAAGATTATTGTCCACCGTATTTTCCGAGCTTCGGTGAACCCTGTGCCTTATTCTCTTCTTTTATTAATGTCAGCTCATCATTTGAGGTTAATTTTATGTGGATCGGCATGCAAAAAACTGCTGCAGTTTCTAAATTTACCTAAAGACATAACGTGAAAACCCACGCTGCCATAAACACTTCTTTAGTTCCGCATAGTTTCCGCCTCCTTTCATTCCTTCCAAAGCGCCTCTTCTTTTCGCTTCCCTAACTCGCCCGCACCACGTTCTTGGGTGTCTATATTACAATCTTTAATATTTCATCCCTCAACCAAAATGATCTTCATTCACCTTGATTGTTTCCTTTGAATTTCTTCCAAAAGCCCTCTCATCTTTCCTCCAGGCCCATTGCTGCTTCGTTTGTTGTCTAGCAATGGCAATTTTGTTTTTTAGTACCTCAACGACTGAGGTTATTGCACCTTTCTGAGTCTATATTACTTTTTAAAAAGAAAGGAAATGTGAAGGTGAAATAGATTCTAATTCCTTTAATGACATATCATGTAATATAAAGTTTTAAAATTACATCTACGGTAAAAAGTATTTAACGAGCTGGAATAGATCTTAGGAAAGAGGCGGGGAACCCAAATTTTATAGGGAGAAATGACTACAAAATTAAGGTAAAATTCCGGGCACAGGGAACAAATAAAAAAAAATTTCTTTTCTAAATAGAACAATTGTTGTTTGGAACACCTTACTTGCAAAAATATTCGAGCCTTTTCCTAACAGAGTGTATACTTTTAAGAAAATATGTAAGGAATGTATGTAATGATTTGATTGATGTGCGGTGTATTGTATTATATGTAATAGCTTAATTTTTTTTAATTTATCTTTTTTTTCTTCTTGCTGATTGATGGATGTAAATGAGATGGGGATTCACTTGTTTTGTTAAAGAGATTTGTGTTTTGAAGTCTGATTTTACCTATAATCTTTTGTAATTATTTGTGACTTGTGTGCCTCCTGACACTGTCTATCAGCACATGTGTATTTTTTAATAATATTAATAATTTTTTGAAATCGGCCTCCGTTAAAAACAGTAGTACTCAGGATATGGCCTCAGGGTTATGCAAAAAGTGTAATGTTTAGGTCTCCCCTAACATTTGGAGATACGCGTAAAGTCTCATTTTTTGCATATCGTCATAAGATTTGCGAGGAGCCAGAAGGGAATCATTCCCACCAAGTTTCGACTTTCTCTTCTGTTAAGAGATAGGCGTGAGTTAGGGCGTAGTGCCCTATCCTCAGGTGCGAGGTGATGACCACTTCTCGTCGGCTTCTCCTGATGAAAGACGTCCAACTCGAGACTTCGGGTATCTTTTCCGTCCCTTATACTTCTTCCATTCCTCTCCCCACCCACATCTCAAAAAACCTCCAATCCACGATTATCCTCTTGCCTAAAACGACCAAATCTCCCCTCCTTGCAAAACTACACTCAAAATTAAAGTTTTCCATGATCTTATCTATGCATCCCTGCTCAAGATACCATTTATCCATATCAAGATATCATACTCCCTTCTCCTTGTACAATATTCTTTGCCTAACACGATACCACTTTTATTGTGCTTACTTTTATAACCATCACCGTTAGATGAAATTCCTAGAAAGGTGAAATTATCCACCTGTTGTAGTTTTTGACATCAAATATTTGAGCAAAAAAATATAGACAATATTTCTCTAAAACCTCAAACTAGCTTATTAAAAATAGAGATGGTAAAGGAGACAGGTGAGCCTAGAATGCGTTCCATGGAAGAGAAACGTCTTTATCCCCTCAAAATTATTTTCATTTCTTTGGGGGAAGTTAGTTTTTCCTCGGGCCGCCGCTGCGACCTCCATCGACTTTCCACTCTTTACCACCCATCCTGCCCGTGCAGAAATCGTTATCAACCCAGCGCAGGGCTCAGAAACGGCAGAAAATCGTGAATGTAATATCTCCCTCCAGGATTGGGAAAGGCACTGGTGGCTACGATAAAGCCGATGGAATAAACGCGGCCAGGACTAGGAATGGCCGAGGCAACGTTCCCCACCTCTTAAGCCTGCTAGGCTTAAAAAGCATAAAAAATATTCTATGATGCATTTCGTCAAAGCTCGCTTCCTTCAGGCCTCTCGATAAGAAAACGATTTATCTGAAAAAGTTCGTCTTGTGGAAGAATATGTAGGAGGAAGTTCCGATAAGGCCTAGGAAGTCCTAGATGTCTTCCAGTTCAATCAACCCGTCGGAGCTCTTTCTTTTTGGGTATAGTAATCTCGTGTTAGAATTGCAGTCATATTGCTACGCTCAGTGCTAAGCGCCATCATTTTCTCAGGAGAATAAATAAGTTTCGCTCTACCTTAAGTTCTTCCCTCGACTTCATTTAAAAAGTCTTAGCCCCTTTTCCTCGCATTTTTTTAAGCTGTGCGAGTTTACGTATTTATCCCTCTAGTGCTTCACTTCTAGCATTTCTTTGCATACTTTAATAATGGAATAAAATATTAGATATAATCCTTAAGGCTAAGATACGAGTAAATGATGGTTTTTCACCATTTGTACCCTTTTATATAATTTAAATGGGGAGCAAGCATGAAACAGTCACACTCTTTTTAGAAATGATTTCTCCTGTTTCAACAGTAGGGACTTGGATAATCATGCTTTCCATTTAATGGACTGTTTTGCGAGTTTTCAGAAATTAACGATTCACGACCCGACCCTAATGAATTATATATATATATATATATATATATATATATATATATATATATATATATATATATATATATATATATATATATATATATATATATATATACACTAGAATTTCTTGTACTCGTAACCTGACCTTCAGTTTCCGTCTCATTTTGATGTATTTATTCGTGCAAATCTCTTGCGCTGATGTCCTCTCGTACTTATTCATATTTGGATTTCTCTGCTCTTTTTAACCTATGGTATCGTATGTTTAGGTCTTTATTGAACTGGCTTGCTATATCGTATTAGTTTTAATTTTCTTGTCAATTGTGACCGTTGGCCTAAGTACCCCTCTTCGGGGAGTTCTTCATCAGTTGCTATTTTACTTCAATCCATTTTTATCGTTTTTCCATAATAGTAACTTTGAGATTCTAAAAATATTCGTCTCTTTGCATTTGAAATCTTTCACGTCTCAGGATTTCATAAAGTCACATAAAAAAATTGTTTCTTTGATCCGTTTCCTTATATCCAGGTTAACGTCCTTTGCCAGTAAATGTGAGGTAATTTTTTATTTTAAGGTCTTCTATACGCTAGCTATTGCACATACCTACTACTTTCATCTTAAACCTTCTGTTTCCGGGGATTCCACTCCAAGTAGCAGAAGGAGTGCACTTGTTCAAGTGCTGTATTGCATGGTTTTATTTGGTAATATCTCCATTTATTTTGTTTCAGACCTTTATAGCCGTTATTTTTATTATTTCGATAATGTACTTTTCCATTCCTTGCTCCATACAAACAAGTCTCTTCGTTTGGTACTATTTATTCCCTAGGCGTCTGCCAACGTATCTCTCAAATTTCAGCAATTTTAATATTCCCCCAATGCATATGCACGCTACCGTTCATCTTTTCCATCTAGCTATTATCCTCGTAGGCAGAATTAAACGGCGCCCTCTATTTCTACCACGTTTGCATATTTTTGTGCTCTGGTCGTATTTTATCAGCGCCAGTGTGTTTATCGTTCTGTGATAAAATTTCCCGTTTTCATTTTAAGGAAACATCACCGTTGAGTACGCCACCGATTCATATTGCCATGAAATGACGCGGATTCAGTTGTCTTATGAAAGATATCAAAATCTCCGCAGCGAACTCAGTGTCATGAGGTGACTTAAAGTAAATAAACAGCCTGCCGGTCATTTCGAGGCTTGCTCGGGAGTGCGGAGGATCCTTTCAGCTCGCTGTCGTGCGCTCGTCCTTTTTCCAATGGGAAACGGGGATGATTGCGTGGGACCCGTGCGTGCGTACTGGCGCCGCCCAGAAGGAAGAGATAGGGATAGAGTTTAGTTAGGCCTGGTGCCATGGGCTGTGGATTTGGTTCCATCCCAGAGCCGCCTCGACCGCAGCAATACTCTGGTGTGCGTGCCCGCCTATATTGGTACCTAAGGGCGGGGAGAAATACGATCTTATTTTTACACCCTGAATTCCGAGGGAAGGATCCCAGGCGTAATTGTCAATCAAGTCTCGGAGAAATCCATTTACGGAACGTGGGTGCGGAATAATTCTCTCCAATTTCGGCGATGTTACCATCGCGGTTAAGCATTGAAATGAACGACACTTGGGGGACAAGTAGATTTCAGTTCGTCTTCGTACATAAAGGAAGTATGCGCTCGTTACTCCCTTTGTACTAAAATTTACTGTGGTGGAAACCTGGCACATAATAAAACATTCGTAGTTATGGCGTGATGGCGCAGTTGATAGAGGCTCATTGGTTAAAATTCCTTTGAAACCCATGGGCGAACCCATCTTATCTCAAACCTACACATATCGATATCCTGATAACCAGAAATATCTCAAGCTGAGTGGTTGCCAAGGGGATGTAACTATCACCCCCTTCATTCTCTGTAAATATAGGTTTTACACTAAGGTTTGAGAAATACCTAAATATTTGAGCAATAAACTTGAGCAATATTTTTATTCATGAAAATAAATATTTGTGTGGCTTAGAGTGGTTATGAGCACTTCCTGAGTGATATCGACTCCTCTAGTACGTGTGACATACTCATTTATGTTGGAAAAAGACATCTTTTAAATGAAAAAACAACAGTTAGCCTATGATGAGGATGAGATGCATTGCATCAAGAAGATACCATGATATCCGTTCCTTCATCACTTTTCACGGGTGGGACCGTGGGTAACGTCGGAGATAAAGTTTTAGAAAGTCGTTGGAAACAGAAGAATAGAAATTCACAGGAATACCTACGTGAAATTCTTGCCGCTAGGTTTCATTTACCGTGCTATCTTTTCTTGCTGCAATACTCTAATGAAGAATATTAGCGCTCAGACGTAAAACTACGCGAAATATTCATTATTCTAAGTTAGTTATGATATTACATATTTGCATAATAAGTGTGCCTTTTTTTAATTTTTACATTCGGGTTTAACTATTCCTATTTTCTGGGTGAATTAAAAAAATTAGTGTGGTAGGCACAGAGTAATAATTAATATAAACAAAGTCGGGTCACGAAATGTTTCCGAAAGTGGAAGGATTATTTGAAAATTAAAATAGGAAGCCGTAAACAAGAGCAATGGGGACACTTAACCTGTCTTGGAAGTATTTTAAATCAAAATGGCCAAATTAGTAGGAAAATTAAAAGAAGAATGCATAAGGCAGGGAATCATTCCGAAGTAGAAGGGAATGGATTGCAGGAAAGTAAAATAAGAATGTGAAAAAGAAGCCTTGTCAAAGTTTTGATATAGTGCGTGTGATTTTTAGGCGCAGGAACATTGCGGTTGAAGAAAGACGAAAATCGTGAATTGGGGCCCTACGAAACGCGTGTGTGATGAAGTATGGTATTGGTGAAATGGGCATAAGGTAAAACAAAGGGGTAAGTGTTAATCATGGTCGGGAGGAGAGAGGATTGTTAGTGGAAATCTAAAGGAGGCCGGAAATATGGACGGAATGCATTTTGATTGGCAATGGGATGTTGAAGACTGTGAAAGAGGAGAGAACTTGAGGAAAGTGAGGAAGGGGAATGAGTAGAATAGGGATGTTGGACGGAATGAAGTGAGGACGGAAGTATGCGAATTGAAAAGAGGCTTTGAGTACTGTGGATTCGGGAATGCGTTTTTTAAACGAGGCAAAGAAATAAATTGTTTTTTTCGCCTGGGTCTATTGAAAACCTACATTAAATGGTAGACTACCAATAAATTAACGAGTGATCAGAAATATCGCCGCTAGGTTATAGAGAAAAAAAATCTAGCTATTTTATATGTCAAGGAGATAAAGTTACTTGGCAATAAAATAAATTTACGTGTTTTATGCCACTGTCGGTGTGTCCTTGTGGTAGTGATTTGACGCTACGCAGCTTGTATGGTTTAAAATCGACCTACTTCTGCGAACGCTATCCTGCTAAAAGTGCTGGTACCCGTATTCATCGCATAAACCTTTCTGCTCAGGAACGTCCTGGTTTCGGCAGCTGTTTAAAGCGTTCTAGAAGTTGGTGTGTTTATAATTGCCTACGTTCATATCATTTCTATTTGAAACGATGCCCTAGAGTTGATTTTAAAAATGTGTAAAAAAAGTTCACCGTATATAGTCTCTACAGCCACCAACAATTTTAGACGACTCTTTAGATGTGGTAGTTAAACAGAGATCGAATAAAAGTCGAAACGTTGAATGAATAACTGAAACTTTACGTATGCATACGCCTTCAAAGTGTTTCACTGATGCTGACGTAACTGTCCAGGGTTTTATGCTAGGAAGAACTCTTAAGAACAGAAATAATTTTATACACAATTGCTTGTACAATTTCAGAAAAGGACCACTAACTTGTTACGAGAAGTATAAATATTATTTATTTTGAAAATAATTTTACTTTATATTCGGGTAATCTCTCTAGAAGCATTAGGGGAAAGAGTCATGGGAAAATATTTTAACTTCAAAATCGACACGGTTTGTTATTCGACTGTTATTCTCAACACACCTATTTTGCCAATTAAAATCTATTGACTCAAATTTCCTGTTTATAATCATTTAAGTAAAATATATCGCATTGAAAAACGAGTAATTCAGCTTCTATTAACGAATACAATCAGTGTTTCTTAAATTTTTCGGTAAAAATAAAGTATTCGGATTATTTCTTTATTTGTCATTCTGCAAGCAGTTTTAAGAAAGTGTTATTTTTAAGAATTCTGCCTTTTAATCTGTGCCTAGCAATAATAAAATCTAGCTTTTCTAAGTCACCTGGAGTTTTCCTTGTGTCTCTACACTCTCACGCGGTCATTCTTTGTACCTAAACCGCAGTCCCCCACCTCATTACCATCTCTTCCTTCGCCTACCGTCGCATTCCAATCCCCCATCACTATCAAATATACGGTACGGTTGAATAACTACCATACTGCATATGGTCCTTAGTGAATTCGGTACTATACTGCATTCTTTTAAAATTTCGGCTAATAATGTCCCACTATTTGCCCTCCTATTTTGTGTATTTTTTGTGATAAGTTCGCTGAAGGCGAAATTTTTCTATTCCATCCCGTCCATTGTGCATTTATGACCAAACGAATGATAATGTAGGGGAGATTAATTTTACCGTATTATTGAGTCGGTATACGTTACATGCGTCTGCCGCTGGAAATTCCCTCAGAATGAATTACTTTCTCTTAGATTTGCACATTTCTTCAGATAATTATAAAGACAGCTTTGTGATTCTGGATTAAAACTACTTTTAATGTTTGAGGAGCGAAAATTTTCTAGCGGATTTCGTCCACACCACTTATCGCGTTAGTATGGATAATCTATTGGCTTGTACGAGGTTTGGATGAAAATTTTCCGGTCCGATAAAGAAAAACAACTTTTTTCGTTTTTCTCGCTTATTTTCTAAGCATAATCTCCATCAAGATTAATACATTTTTCGTTACGGTTCTCTAATGTAGTGGTACCATTTTAATAATCCGATTCGTCAAGTCCCTCAAAATACTCATTTACATCTACATCTACATAATACCCCGCAAGCCGCCGCAAGGGCGTGTGGCGGGGGGTGTTAGGTCACCAACCGTAAAAAAGAAAAATACCACATGCAAAAAAAACAACACGGAAAATTACACCCACAGCAGCGCACACACTCATGCAAAAATCCCTTCATCCAATACTCATGCAAACACATATACCGCAAAACAACTAAAAAACTGCACCCCATGATGCAGCACGAAAGACATTCTACAACACGGAAGCCAGGACACAACAAGCAAGAAATTGAAACATCACTACCACATGAAAATGGACCACGAAACACTCTACCCCCAAAGAGTCTCTAATTGGCAGGGAATGCGACCCAACGTTGCAGGTAGCAGGAATTTGCCCCCGCGGAGAGGGACGAGGGATTGAAAGGGAAACTTAAAAACAGATGAACGGAACACGAATGAGGTCATTCGGAAAGAATGGGTTATTATAGCAAAACACATAAGGTTAGTGGAAGAGCATGCATTTAAATACAACTAATTATTTTTTAGACGCTGAGGGTGGCAAGTGGAATTTTTGCTATCTATAACCCTGCAGTTGCTATCCCGTATTGTCCGTGGAAGAAGGAGTCCTTGAGTCGGCTAGTTCTGGCATCTATTTCCCGAATTTTATATGCATGATCCAAGCTACCAATGTATGTAGTAGTACGAATAATTTGCGAGACCTCGGTGCTGAAACATGCGGATCTAAATTTATTTAATAATTTCAATCTTGCATTGAATCGTCTCTCAGCCAATGATTCCCACCCCAAATCCATGAGCATTTCGGTGACGCTTTGCGTTTTATCGTAGGATTTTTTTACAAAACGGGCTGCCCGGCGTTGAACCTTCTCAATTTCCCGAATGAGACCTTTTTCACTCGGATCCCACACGCTGCATGCGTATTCTAAATGAGGCCTTATAAGAGCGTGGTAACAACGTTCCTTGACCTTCGAGTCACTTTTGCCGACAATGCGTCTAATGAATCCCAATTTTTTATATGCTTGACCGCAGACTTTACGTATGTGAGTCCCCCAAGTTAAGTCTTTTGTGAATGTGACACCTAGGTATTTCACCGTATCAACTACTGCTAGGTCACCTCCAGCTAATTTGTAAGCAAATCCCGTTGATCTTTTAAAGAAATTTACCACTGAACATTTATTATAATTTAGAGTCAATCCCCAGTTAGAACACCATTTAGTAATGCAATCTAAATCCTGCTCTAGAATAAAACGATCCTCATCCCCAGATATCTCCCGATAGATCACCGTGTCATCCGCGAACATCCTAATTTTACTTTTCACTTCGCGGTTCAAATCGTTAACAAAAATCAAGAAAAGCAACGGCCCGATCACACTTCCCTGAGGTACCCCCGACGTGACTCGAACGCTGTCGGAACTAGCGCCATCAAGGACTACCCTCTGTTCCCGCTCCGAAAGAAAATCTTTAACCCAACTTATGGCGCCCTTATTTATACCCGCGACCTTTAATTTATGAATGAGTTTACCATGTGGGACCTTATCAAATGCCTTTTGAAAATCTAAGAAGATGGCATCCACTTGCCTACCTCTCTCACCCGATAAAAGTAAATCGTGTGTAAATAATCCTAATTGGGTTTCGCAGGAGCGAGTTTTCCTGAATCCGTGTTGTTTGTCACTTAAAAAGTTAATATTGTCAAGGTGTCTAATTATTGAACTGACAATTATGTGCTCTAAGATTTTGCAACAGATAGAAGTGAGAGATATAGGTCTGTAATTACTGGGATCCTCCCTGTCACCACCTTTAAAAATAGGCGTTATTTGCGCGGTTTTCCAAATCTTAGGTACTTTGCACTCTGTGAGGGATTTGTTAAATATAAATTCAAGGTACGGGGCAATGTTTGGAGCTAAATGTTTTATCACCCTAGCTGGTATATTTTCGGGACCCGGGGATTTGTTGGGTTTAATCTCGTTAAGCAATTTTAGAATTCCTTGTTGGTCCACTGTTATTTTTTCCATGGGTGGAGTATGCATTGTTTCTTGGAGATATGCGGTGGCAACATCATTCGAGAAAACGCTTTGGAAGAATGAATTTAGGATGTTAGCTTTACCCTCACTGTCTGTATGAATTATATTGCTACAATCCCTTAAGCAAGCCACGGTTTGTTTACTCCCATTTACTTCCCTAACATATGACCAGAAAGCTTTGGGGTCAGTGTCCAAGTGCTCGCAAAGTACTTTGCGTTTAAAGTCCAGTAAAGCGCTACGTAATTTTGTTTTGGTTTCAATTTTAGAGGATCTATATGTGTCCCATAATTGTTTATTCTCAGGGGATGATGTGTTCACGCCTGCCCTCTTTACCCTAGAGTGTAGCATTCTCTGCTTTCGAAGGGCTTTTCTAACGTCTTTATTGTACCACCTGGGATCGCGATTTGCTTTAACGTATTTTATAGGTATGAAATCTACGATTCCTTTTTGCATGATATTGACAAATTCTGTCCAAGTTTCTTCCACGTTGACATGACTTAAGCGGGTTTTGAACTCGGGTAGTGAAGAGTTTAATTGATTGGCAAAAGATTCAAAGTCTGCTTTGTGGTAATTATAAATTTTTCTTTTTGGTTTAACAATCATTTTTATTTCTATGTCCAAGTGGACATTAATTGCTCTATGGTCACTCAAGCCCTCATCAGTTGATACACTAATAATACGTTCAGGCGTGTTTGTAAGAAATAGATTCCACGGGTGGGCATGCGTACTGCTTATGGAGGGAGTTTCTTTGAACCAATTTTATCATGGAATTGCAAGATTCGCGATCGCGGGTCCCAGATTTAACGATATTGTTGTCCCAATCTATACCAGGGAGATTAAAGTCGCCACCAATTATGTTTATGCTGTTATTATATTTACGTGTAAAATTATAAATTTGATCGTTGAGGGTGTGAAGTGTTTTCAAATCTGAGTCTGGAGGTCTGTAGAAAGAGCATAAATTTATGTTGGGTTGATTGGTCCGTATTAAGGTGCACCAAACACTTTCTATGTTATTATTCTCAAATGAAACTTGCCTGCTTTCAAAATGACTTTTAACTGCCACGAAAACACCTCCTCCGGGTCTTGTATCTCTATCGTGTCGGTAAACTTTGAAATCTATTGGGAAAATTTCTTGGTCATTTATATCATTGCACAGCCAACTCTCTGTGCCTATTACTATATCAGCGGAATGAGTTTGGATTATGTGTTCTAGATCCGCTGATTTGTTCTTGAGGCTTCTGCAATTTATAACAAGTATAGTTAAATTATTTTGATGTTGAATAACGTCCTTATTTGTGCCTGACTGTAATTTAGGACGCCTTTGTGGGGAAGTGCGTGTCACATGTCTTTCTAAATCAATGCCAGTTTTGTCGGTGACTTTTATATTTTTGTTAATAATATTATACGC
This sequence comes from Hetaerina americana, assembly GCF_022747635.1. Classification (NCBI taxonomy): domain Eukaryota; kingdom Metazoa; phylum Arthropoda; class Insecta; order Odonata; family Calopterygidae; genus Hetaerina; species Hetaerina americana. Next base: position 29,591,228 of record NW_027287205.1, read on the forward strand.
GCTATCCCCAGATGTTACTGACCCACTAAGTGACCTGCCCTGTATCCTAAAAAAGGCCTACAGTGGTCGAGTATCCTATCCGCTACCTTACTCGCCGCTTCCGCCGTGTAATGGACCCCAGATCGGTTAAGGGGAGTCCTGCAAGATCGGAGGGTTGGTCTCAGGTCGACGAAGGAGGCTCCTATGTCCGAGCAGAATCTCGATAGTCTCTGGTTTATGCCTACAATTTACATCGATGATATCATCGTTTCTCTCAATTTTTTTACCTCAGAGCCGTTTTTTCGGGCTAGGAAGCAGATAATTGTCACTAGAAGATAAATCTCTTGGATATGTTGGATAGGGGAACAATTCGAACATTTTTGCCATCGCAATGGCCAATGAATGGGCAAGTGCGTGGTCATAGTGAAACGAGGTTTTTTTCTTCGCTGAGTGAGGTCGTTTATTTTTCACTTCGTCCTTTAAACATCGCAATAACTCAGAAGAGTATTGACCTCCGATGGTCTTACTTACCCTGAAAATTAATGAAAATAATTCCTTTCGCATCTTAAAAAACAGTCACCATAACCTTTTTCACCGATAAAATTGTTTTTTTTCTGGTGTAGTGGTGAATCCAAGTTTCGTTTATAGTTATAAACTTACGCAAAATTATGATGGGGTTTCGCTTGTTAAGAGACAAATTTTCGATTTAATCAGTTTACCGGGTCAATTTTTGATTGTGTGCTACCAAACGCCTAGCACCTAGCACAGAGCTTCTCCATGCCTAAATGTTCATGTCAAATATTATCTATGCGGTCCGTTGACATTCTAGTATTCTCAGCTATATAACTCTCTTTTAATCTTTGATCCTCGATCATCATTTCATGCGTTTTTCAAACATTTCGAGAGTTGTGACCTTAGCGGTTCGTCCTGAACGTTGCTCGTAAGGAGTGCCCGTGCGACGACTTTCTGAAATTCAGAAACCCACTGTTTGAACTTTAAATTAATGGAAAAGATACTTTTTGTGTGGAATCCAGTTTTTCTTTGATTTGATTTGAAATGGTATTATATCTTTAAAAAAGAAGTATTGGATGACCGCACGCTTCCCTGATTTTTCCATTTTCACGTAAGCAATCGAGATATTTTGTTCAGTCGGTTATCAAATCTATACCAACAAAGCAGTCGGCTTTAAAATTTAAATACAAGGTAGAGAAATGTAGTACTATAGAATAAATGCAGAATGTTCGATCTGCTGGCGCTATCTTTTGGTCAGGCGGGAAATATTTCACTCGGCTCTCGTATGCACTCCAATGTAATGTGTGAATGAAAATCATATGGGAGGCCCCTGGATGTATAAATTCGTCACGGAAATTTGAAATATCAGTTTTTAAGTTATTTTAATTTCGATGGTGCCGTGGTATCGCATTTTCTTGAGCCTAAGAACTGTGAAATTAATCAATATACGATTTAAAATTGTATGGACTGGTCTAAAGGAGCGCATACGTACGAAAGGGGCCTTTAATAATAGCAATGAAGAAATGGACTGGGAAAAATGCCTGCTATATATATATATATATAGATATTATATATATATATATGTATATATATAGATATCATATATATATGTATATATATATATGTATATATATGTATATATATATATATGTATATATATATATGTATATATATGTATATATATGTATGTATATATATATATATATATATATATATATATATATATATATATATATATATATATATATATCGTATACATATGAATCATTGCCGCGTGTCATCGATATTGGCGGTCGAATAATCTGCAAAGTGAGATTCGGTCCATTTTATACCATTGTATTTGACCATATGCGGCTCACCCATGTCCTCTACCTATCATGAGGAATCGTCACTAATCTAATTAAACTGTGACTCCCTGAATTGGAAAACACCAGGGAAGTTACCACCATTCTAGTCTCTCATAGATCCTTGCTAAAAGGAATGTTAAAGTATTTAGAGGTATGAGCTCTCGCAGGTAATCCGGTATCCCTT